>NW_022437063.1:593232-766826 GCF_009761245.1 Sapajus apella
TGGGGAACCCTGCGGTGGGCTGGGGTATCCTGCGGTGGGCTGGGGAACCCTGCGGTGGGCTGGGGTACCCTGCGGTGGGCTGGGGAACCCTGTGGTGGGCTGGGGTACCCTGGGGTGGGCTGGGGTACCCTTGGGTGGGCTGAGGAACCCTGCGGTGGGCTGGAACCCTGCGGTGGGCTGGGGAATCCTGCGGTGGGCTGGGGAATCCTGCGGTGGGCTGGGGAATCCTGTGGTGAGCTGGGGAATCCTGTAGTGGAATGGGATGCCCAGGATCAGGCCTTGAAGCTGAGGTTCCTGCAGGACCCTGGGCCCTGAGTCAGGTCCCCAGGAAAAACCAGAGGGATCTCTGAGCATCAGCCTAGAAGGTGTGAGGTCGGGACAAGGACAGGAGAGGCAGGGAAAGGGGAGAAGCAGCTCCAGACCGAAGGAGCCTGAAGACACAGTGGAGTCAGCCTTGAAGTCTGTCTTTCCCTCACCTCCCCTCCAAAGTGCCGCCTGGGTCTAGGACCCGCCTCCGTCTCATGCTCGGCCTCCCCCTCCGCGGCCCACCCCACTCTACTCAGGTTTCCCATAACAGAGTGCTCGAGCCTGTGATCTTGCTTTAAGCACTCCTGCAGTTTCCCGCTGAACTCAGAGTGGCATCTGCCGCCTGCCAGGCCCCCGTTGCCTCTGGCCTCACCGTGCCCGTAGGCATGTTCACTGGCTCACCGTCCATCCTCCCCACAGGAATGTGAGCTCCCCGAGTTAGGACTGCCTGGCTAGCTAGTGCTGCTTCTGCCTGTCCCACCTCCAGGCTCTCCCACTTGCTTCCCTGCAGCACAGGGCTGCCCTCCTGAGCGGCCCTAGGCCTCACGACATCACTGCTCTGTCCTCCAACCCTGACTCAGCCTCCCCAGCTCCTGGAGGCCTGAGGTCTCAGCTCACATGACTTCTCCTCCGGGAAGCTTCCTTGAACCATATCCCAGACTGGAGGGAGCCTGCTCTGGTCCTCGCGCCCCTCGCGCCCCTGGACCGTGGCCTTGCTGTCCTGTCTGCTCCTCGTCCCTTGTCCTCAGGACTGATCACATGTCGGAGGCCCAGCAAAGAGCTTCAAATGACAGCGATGATGGTGAGGGCTGCGGTCCTTCCCCTGGCAGCCTCTGCCTCTCTGCCCCTCTCCATGTATCTGTCTCCCCTGCGTGCCCACTGCTGTTTACCCAGCTCATGTGCAAGGAAGGACAGAGTCAGCATCCGAGTGGCTATGGGTGCGGACTCACCGCATTTGCTGTCCTGTAGCACCTGGCCTGCGCTGCACGTCCCCTGCCCCTCCAGGGCCTTGGCTGGCCTCTGGGCTACCTCGTACTCAGTGCCTGAGACCTGGACGTAGAAGTGTTGCCGGCCGATGGTCTTCCGCAGGGTCTTGATGGCAGCCTGCAAGCTCTGTTCCGCTCGCTTCCGCAAGCAGTCCGCTTCACACGTGTCTGCAGGGGCAGGAGAGACAGAACAGGAATGACTGGCAGCCCTGCTAGCAGCTGCCTTCTTAGCCGAGGGCTTCCCTGTGCCAGGCCCTGTATTGGGCTCGGACCACCGCAGCACATTCTCACAACAGCCCTGGGGTGAGGGGCCACGGTCATGACCGTCTGACAGAGGAGGAGGCTGTGGATCTGGGAGGCATGGCTTACCCAAGGCCACACAGCAGATCTGAGTGCAATCCAGGCATCTGCCACTGCGACATGTCACCCCCCAGGGTACAACCCACAGGGCAAGAACTGCCACTGTCTGCAGGATAGCATCCAGCTCGCTGGCTGTGAATCCAAGGCCCTTCGAGGTCCAGCCCCATGCAGCCTTGCCAGCCTCATCCCCCAAAACTCTGACACTCCCTGTGAATTCCAATGTCTAGCCACCCTGCCCTACTCACTGTTGGCCATATCCTCCTCTCTCTGACCTCTGTGCCTTTGACTATTCTATTCCCTCTGCCTGGATGCCATTCCTTGCCACCTCTTCCATCCAGTGAGCTTTGATTCCAAGCTCTCATTCAAATGGCGCCTCTTCTGGGAAGGCTTCCTGATATGGTTTCGATATCTGTCCCTTCCAAACCTCATGTTGAAATCGGATCCGCAATCATGGAGGTGGGGCCTGGTGGGAGGCGTCTGGCCCATGGGGTAGGTCCCTCATGGGGTAGGTCCCTCATGAACCCGCTGTCCTCGTGGCAGTGAGTTCTCGCTGGCTCTACCAGTCCCCATGAGATGTGATTGTTGAAAAGAGGCAGGCACCCCCTCCCCTCTCTCTTGCTCCTTTCCTCTTGCCATGTGACTCTGGCTGCTCTTCACCTTCCTCCATGAGCAGAAGCAACCTAGGCCCTCACCAGATGCAGACACTGCAGCCATGTTTACCAACAGCCTGCAGAGCCATGAGCCAATCAACTCTCTTCCTGATAAATCATCCAGCCTCAGGTGTTCCTTTTAGCAATGCAAATAGACTAAGACATTTCCTTTTTTTTTTTTTGAGATGGAGTCTTGCTCTGTCACCCAGGCTGGGGTGCCGTGGCAAGAGCTCAGCTCACGGCAACTTCTGCCTCCTGGGTTTAAGCAATTCTCCTGCCTCAGTCTCCTGAGTAGCTGGGATTACAGGTTCCTGGTACCATGCCCTGCTAATTTTTGTATTTTTAGTAGAGATGGGGTTTCACCATGTTAGCCAGGCTGGTCTTGAACCCCTAACCTCAATGATCCACCCATCTCAGCCTCCCAGAGTGCTGGGATTACGGGCGTGAGCCACCGAGTCTGGCCAGACTAAGACATTTCCTGAGCCTTCCTGTGGGGAGAGACCTGGGCTCTATGCGTTGTTTGTTCTTGTGCCCCCACCACTGAGAGTATCACCTAGCAATGGGTGGTTTGCATGCTCTGTGGCTGTGTTACCTAGGTGGGGACTTTTCTTTCCACTGTGCCCAAGCCCACAGCCAGGCCCACACCACACACATCTGCTGACAGATCCCGTCTCTTCACCATGGACGATTCACAAGTTGACACTCACGGATAGCCAAGAGCGAAGTGCTGCTATGCCACCCAAGCCAGCATTAGAATCCCCCTCTGGAACTGGGAAAGACAGTCCTTGGCTCAGCCATGCTGGGGAGGCTGCACCTATTTGTCCTCCCAGGCCCCAGCAGCGTGGCAGAGAGGGGTCACGTGACTTCTGCGGTCACCCCGCCCTTCCCTCTCATTGCCTTGACTGCCTCTTCTACCCTGGGCTGCAGGCGCTGACCCCTGCCAGTCCCTTTGCTCGTGGGCTCAGTGCTCTCTCCAGAAGCTGGGCTCCCACCCAAACCACAGCTGTGCTCTGGTGGGAACCGCTCATGCCTGGCAGGCCCCGCCAGCACCCCCAGCCTGTCGTCCTCCTTCGGGCCTGCAGAGCCCTGAGAGGACCCCTCACCTACCTGAGGCCTCTTCCATCCTGGTCTCGATCTCAAACTCTGCTGTGATGTGGGACAGCTCCTTGGATGGGGACTTGCGGCCACGGCGCCTCTTCTTGGAGGAGTCACACTTGAGGGTCACGAAAGTCACGTGGCAGTGGTCTGGACAAGGAAAGGACTGCCGTGGCAAAGGCAGCATGGGGCAGGGAGCAAGGTCCTACCAAGCCCTGCACACAGAGTGCCATGGGCCAGGACCCTCTGTGCCTAACAGTCTGTGGTGTAGATGGAGAAACTGAGGCTGGAGAAGGCCAGGGCTGACTCAGGGTATCAGGAGGGGCTGGTGGCTGAGCCAGGTCTCACCCCCGTCCATCATGCTGCTGCAGGTGGAGGCACCTCATACATATTCATGAATGAGGCTGTGCCGCCAGCTCCAGGCCTGCTGAGGGTTTGGCCAGGGTGGACTTGGCCCCAGGCAGAGCCTGCTGTGTGCAGAGAGCTCTGTTTGGTTTGAGGAGGAATATTCATGGGGACAGAGGTAGCTCCTTCCTCTGGGGCCCCTTGGACCAAGTTTGCCCTCTGCTATTCCCCAGGCCTGGAATGTCCTTGGAAACCCTCATTAAGTAAAGAGCTGCCAGGTGAGAGAGGCCTCTATCCTTGGAAAGCAGACTTGCTGGACGCTGGGCCCCCCGCTCCCAGGCATGAGGACTCCCCCGCAGCCCCCTCGGTGTGGGTTAGCAGCAGGGCGGCCCACTCACCCAGCAGCGGCTGCCTGGTGGTCTCCTTTGCTCGTGCCTGCCTGTGGGGCTGGAGGTGGCACTTGGCATCTCGGATCTTGAAGCGGGCTTTCTGTTTGATGGGGGTGGTGGGGGCATCTGGGGAAAGCCAAAATTCCCCCAGGTGGTGGCCTCTCCTGCAGGCAAGGAGGTGGTAGGGGACGGCGGCTGCCAGTGGACAAGTCCACCTGGAGCTGGGGGTGGGGCCTGGTCTGAGTCCCTGTGCCCCCAAAACTCTCCTGGGGTGGGGAACCCTCTCCTATCCCATTTCTTTCCCTGCAAGGCCTAAAACAGGGGAACAGAACACATGGACGTTGGGGTCAAGCTCAAGCCCAGGGGCTGTCTGCCGGAGGTCTTCTGTGAAGGAGGAAAGGGATCCTCCTTCCTCCTCCCCATCACCAGGCCGTGACTGTGCTTTAGGAGAGCATTGAACGGAAGAGAGAGGGGAGCAAGGAAGGGAAGGAGCTTTGAAATAGTATAGATTCCCAGGACTGCCGATTCTTTGCAAGAGCAAATCATAGTCCTTGGACTAAAGATCCTACCACCACAGGTGCTAAGAATCAAGTCATGCATACATTAAATATACAGAAATGGGCTGGGCACGGTGGTTCATGCCTGTAATCCCAACATTTTGGGAGGCCTAGGTGGTGGATCACTTGAGGTCAGGAGTTCAAGACCAGCCTGACTAAAATGGTGAAACCCTGTCTCTATTAATAATATGAAAATTAGCCAGGTGTGGTGGTGGACGCCTGTAATCCTAGCTACTCAGGAGGCTGAAGCAGGGGAATCACTTGAACCTGGGAGGTGGAGTTTGCAGTGAGCTGAGATCACATCACTGTACTCCAGCCTGGGTGACAGAGCGAGACTCTGTTTCAAAATAATAATAATAAAGAAATGGCCAGGTGTGGTGGCTCATGCCTGTAATCCCAGAGCTTTGGAAGGCTAAGGCAGGTGGACTGCCTGAGGTTAGGAGTTCGAGACCAGTCTGGCCAACATGGTGAAACCCGGTCTCTACAAAAAATACAAAAAAATTAGCCAGATGTGGTGGCATGTGCCTGTAATTCCAGCTACTTGGGAAGCTGAGGCAGGGGAACTGCTTGAACCAGGGAGGTGGAGGTTTTAGTGAGCTGAGATCAAGCCACTGCACTCCAGCCTGGGTGACAGAGCAAGATTCCATCTCAAAAGAGGAAAAGGCACTGGCAAACATATAGAAATGTACCTATCAACCAAATCCAACATCTGAATAAGAAAAGCTGCTGAGGACACAAGCCCCAGCTCCTTAGCTGGCAGGAGATGAGGCTGGCTGTGCCATGCTGACCATGCCCGGCGGGTCACCCCACAGGGCTGGGGCTGTGCTGTGCCTTGGAGCTTCCTGGCGCACTCTGCCGGGACAGCTCCGTCCCAGGAGAACCTAACGGCCATAGCAGATGTGGCTCGCTCCGCCCAAACATTCTGAGATCTGTGCACTCCCAGCATGTTAGGGTCCCTGAACCACTATGGCTGTGACCTCAGAGCCAGAAGGGCCCTCCCACGGTCCCCTGACCCTGGGCTGGGGCTCGGCTTGCAGCCTGCTGGCTTCTAGGTCCTGGGCCTGCCTCATCGCCAGTACCCCAGGCCACACTGGGAAGGGCCAAGAGCAGGAAGGTCTTCCCTGAGCGGTGCCCCTTCCTCCCCCGCCAGTATGATGCTAGATGCAAAGCCAAGGTCACCTAGTTGCATGCAGCATGGACAGGCCGAGGGGCTACCTGAGCAGCTGGGCCCGAGGCCAGAGCTGGTGCCGTTGCGTTTCTGCAGCGCCTTGCCCTGCAGCCCTGGAACGCCGCAGCTCAGGATGTAGCTGTTTTCCGAGTCTGCAGAGAGGCCAGGGATGAGATGGGCCCGGGTGCACCTCCCTCCCATGGCCCTCAGAGGGATTGTGGAGTGAGATGAAGATCAGCACAGACTCTTCTGCCAGTTTCTGCTACTCGACCACAGGTAAGTGGCCAGCGGGAAGGGGCCCACTGGATTTACTGAGGACAGTGAGGGCCCAGAAATCCAGACAGTTGCCTTAGGGTCGCTCAGTGATCAGAGACCCTCATTCCTAGATCAGGCTCCTTCCCAGAGGACCGCTGGGAGCAATGGTGGAAGCCCAGGGAAGAAGACCCCCTGCCACAGCATCCCCTCCCAGGGACAGCCTGGGTTACCTGGCATGAAGAGCGTGTGGGCCGGGCAGGAAAGGAAGCAGCTCTCCACACCGCCCACTTTGCTGCAGGAAAGCTGGGCCCGCGGCGAGGTCTTGGCCCGAGAAAGGCACCTGCCTGTCTCTGTGAAGGAAGACATCAGAGAGGGGTGAGAGAGGCCAGGGTGGAAGCTTGCTGGAGCCGGGAGGGCCCCAGGGCATGGACCAACGGGGAGTCCCCCGACTCCTCCTTTCCATGTCTAGGCTGGCTTAGTGGGAAGGGGCCTGGAGACGGCAGGTCCAGATCCCCTTGGTCGTGTGGGAATGCTGGACCTAGAGAGCTGGCTTAGTCCCTCCCCCACCTCAGGCCCTGGTCCTGGCTGTGAGAAGGTTCCTGTCCCATCCCCACACCAGGAACTCCCTGAGCTCTCCACGGCAGGTGTACATTCCCGCTGGGGAAAGGAACAGCGGTAAATGAACATGGGCTTCCTGGGAGCGACCCGTTTTTGAAGGAGAAGCTCATTTTTGTGTTTCTGTACTTCAGAAGTGTTCATAGGCAGAACAGACCTTTTGGGCAATCCATAACAAATCCTGAGTCGGTATTGTTTATTGATGCGACTTATCTTAAAAATGAACAGATCCTATAATTCATATGGAAATTCAAGGAAGTTCAAGAATAGTCAAATCAATCTTGTACATGAAATACAAAGTGGAGGACTCACACTTTCCATTTAAAAAATTTACTAGGGAGCTACAGTAATCAAGATAGTGGGGTCTTAGCATAAGGACACACAGAAAGATCAATGGAACAGAACCGAGCGTTCTATTTATAGAAAGAAATCCACACTTCTTCAGTCAACTGACTTTGACGAGGATATCAAGACAATTCAATGGAAAAAAATGATCTTTTCGGCAAATGATGCTGTGACAACTGGGTGGCCACATGCAAAAGAGTAAAGTTGGGCTCACATTTCACACCATATTCTAAAGCTATCAAACTCTTAGAAGAAGACGTAAGTGTACATCTTTGGGACCTCTGACTAGGCAATGATTTCTTAGAAATGATGCCAAAACACAAACAACCAAGAAAAAGAATAAACTGGACTTCACGAAAATTAAAAGACTTTTTGTGATTCAAAGGACGCCGTAAAGAAAGCGAAAGATGCTCAGAGCAGAGGCATGAGCTGACAGTCCCAGCGACTCAGGAGGCTGAGGCGGGAGGATCACTTGAAAAGAAAGTGAAAAGTCAACTCACAGAACGGGAGAAAAGATTTGCCAGTCATGTACCTAATAAGGGACATGCATACAGAATATCCAAAGAAATCTTACAATTCTATAAGGACAACTCAGTTTTGTTTTTTTTGTTTTTGAGATGGAGTCTCGCTCTGTTGTCCAGGCTGGAGTGCAGTGGCGCCATCTTGGTTCACTGCAACCTCCGCCTTCTGGGTTCAAGAGATTCTCCTGCCTCAGCATTCTGAGCAGCTAGGACTACAGGCATGGGCCACCATGCCCGGCTAATTTTTTGTGTTTTTTGTAGAGATGGGGTTTCACTGTTTTAGGATGGTCTAGATCTCCTGATCTCGTGATCCACCTGCTTCGGCCTCCCAGAGTGCTGGGATTACAGGTGTGAGCCACAGTGCCTGGCCGAGGCAACATACTTTTTTTTTTTTTTTTTTTTGAGACGGAGTTTCGCTCTTGTTACCCAGGCTGGAGTGCAATGGCGCGATCTCGGCTCACCGCAACCTCCGCCTCCTGGGTTCAGGCAATTCTCCTGCCTCAGCCTCCTGAGTAGCTGGGATTACAGGCACGCGCCACCATGCCCAGCTAATGTTTTGTATTTTTAGTAGAGACGGGGTTTCACCATGTTGACCAGGATGGTCTCGATCTCTTGACCTCGTGATCCACCCGCCTCGGCCTCCCAAAGTGCTGGGATTACAGGCTTGAGCCACCGTGCCCGGCAGCAACATACTTTTAAAAGGGCTAGATAGCTAGCTCCAAATTACATACACAAATGGAAAAGCAGCACATGGAAAATATTCAACATCATTAGCTGTCGGGAATAAAAAAAAAAAGTGAGATACCATCTCACACCCACTAGGATGGCTATAAGTGAAACGTCAGATAACAGCAAGCGCCGGTGAGGCTGTGGAGGCATCGGAACTCTGATACGTCACTGGTGGGAATGGAACAATGGTGCAGGCCCTTTGGAAAACAGTCTGGCAGTTCCCTAAAAGTTAGACACAGTTACCACATGATCCCCCAATTCTAACCCTACGTCTACACCGCAAAGAACTGAAAACACGTACACACACAAAGCTGTACACGTTCACAGCAGCGTTATTCATCATAGCCCCAACGTGGAACAACCTAACTGACCACCGATGGATGAATACATGAAACGTGATATTATGGCCATCCAATGGACTGCGACTAGCAAGACAAAGGAATGGGACAGAAATACCAGCCGCTACATGGTGAACTGTGAAAACGTGATACTAAATGGAATCAGCCAGTCACAAAATATCATCATATTGTGTAATCCCATTTATATAAAATGTCTATGATAGGCAACTCCATAGAGTTGGATTAGGGGTTTAGTGGGTGCCAGGGCCTGGAGGACTTGAGGGAAAATGGGCAGTGGCTGCTGTGGACACAGGATTTCTTTCCGGAGAAATGAAAATCCTCTAAAATTTATGCGGCTGCACAACTCTATGAAAAAACTCACTGAAACGGACACTTTTAAGCTGTTTTGCCCAAGACCTTGGAATCAATTCTCTTAGATGTTTGCAAATGGCAATTTCCATAGCCTCTCCTTTGTGTATTTGTATTCTTTATTCTTCTGGTCATGTGTTCTCACCTTAGGGATTTCAGGTTGTACGCTTCTGACTTACACTACCATCTGTCTCTTACAAATAACTCACCTAGATCCAGGTTTTATGAGGGATACCCACTATCCTAATTCTCTCCATTAGCTCTCCCAAGCTATTGCTAGTGCAGATAAGTGGAAAAATGGTCCAAAGCATGTTACCTGAGCCTTATTCATTATGATATTCTTGGCTGGGTGTGGTGGCTCACGCCTGTAATCCCAGCACTTTGAGAGGCCGAGGATTGTGGATCACCTGAGGTCAGGACTTTGAGACCAGCTTGGCCAACGTGGTAAAACTCCGTCTCTACTAAAAATAAAAAAATTAGCTAGGTGTGGTGGTGGGCGCCTGTAATCCCAGCTACTCGGGAGGCTGAGGCAGGAGGATCACTTGAACCTGGGAGGCAGAGTTTGCAGTAAGCCAAGATGGCGCCATTGCACTCCAGCCTGGGTGACAGAGCACGACTCTAACTCAAGAAAAAAAAAATTATAATATTCTTTTTAGCAAATGCATAAAAAAGGAAAAGGCCCTTGTACTGGGAGAAGTGGATTCAGCTGTTCTTGCAATGTATCTTTTTATCACACCATCACCCATGTAATATACCTACAGCTCTACTAAAGTTGATCACACCTCTCTTTTTTTGAGACAGGGTCTGTCTGTCACCCAGGCTGGAGTGCAGTGGTGTGATCTCTGCTTAATACAACCTCTGCCTCCCGGGTTCAAGTGATTCCCCTGCCTCAGTGTCCAGAGTAGCTGAGACTACTGGCATGTGCCACCATGTCCGGCTAATTTCTGTATTTTTTAGTAGAGATGGGGTTTCGCCGTGTTGCCCAGGCTGGTCTCAAACTCCTGACCTCAGATAATCTGCCCACCTCGGCCTCCCAAAGTGCTGGGATTATAGGTGTGAGCCACCGCGCTCGGCCGAATGTTTCTTTCTGAGAAGCGCAATGTGTCAGCCTCTTTCTTCCACCACTGAGTTTCCCTGGCCTTTGGAGGCAGGTCTGCATAAAGCTGCTCACCATGGAGCCGTGACCCCAACATCCTCAGCAACGCTTTCCTGCAGAGATCTGAAGGTACCATAGCCTTCCTATGCCTCTAAGATGGACATCCGCTAATGCCGCCTCTGCTACCAGAACAACTCCAAATGAACTGTTTCCCCAAACTCAACGTGAGAGCGGCAGGTGACTTTGTTCAGTGAGACTCTGCAGCACAGCACAGCACAGCATTTCCTTCCATAAGCATGTGATAAACTTGGCATTTTGATTTCAGATATTAAGTGATGGCCAGTATTTGTCAATCTGTTCATTCATCCAACAAACGTTTACTGCGTGTCTATGACTGTCAGGCTCTGTTCCAGGTGCTGCGGCTCCAGCAGTGAATGGGACAGGCCATGAAGACCTGCTCAACCATGTCAAGCTTACATTCTCGTGAGGACAGACAGAGAGACGGGCAGACAGACAGACACAAACCAGCAGGAACCTGGAAAGTGCACGTTACTTCTGGTGGCAGGGAGTGTGATGGGGGGGAAGAAAGCTGGAAGCAAAGTGGGCCCAGATGGGTGCGGAAGTGGCCGAGGCTGCGGCCCTGGGTGGGTGATGGGGCAGGTGTCACCCACAGACCCCACAGCAAGGGAGGAGTAAGGAGTGCTGTGGGAGAGCTCTCCAGGCCAAGAGAAGGGCACAGCCTCGGGCCAAGGGCTGGTGGAGGCCTGTGAGGTCAGTGAGGCTGGCGTGAAGCGAGACAGGGGGACAGCAGAGGGCAATCCCGCCAGGTGGCAGCAGCCTGTGGGCCATTCCAAGCACTGTGGCCTTGATTCGGAGTCAAAGGAGGAGTTGGGGAGGGGGGGGTGGTTTCTGAGCTGAGAGGGATGCTCTAACTTAAATGTAAAAGGCTCACTTTGGCTGCCCTGGGGATGTTAGAGTGTGGCAGGGCAAGGACCTGGAGCAGAGGTTCCAGGAGGGCAGGTCCACAGCCCCAGCACCCAGACAGGGCCCCGTGTACAGGGAACCAGGGAACGCAGGGGCTCTTCCAGAACTCAGCCTCGGGGCACCCAGTGCTGGGAGCTCACCTGCAGAGGAGGCAGTGGCACATCCCCACAACTGTGCCCCACTGAGGCTACTGTACCCCGATAACCACTCCTCCTCCCCCTCAGCTTCCTCAGCAAGACAAGGGGAAGCTCTGAGAGGAGAGGTCTCTACACCCACTCCCCGTAAGCTTCCGGCCTCACGGAGACATCAGCAAGGCTGATGTCGCTCGCTCCACGGCTGGGGCTACACGTGGACCCCCAGATCTCTGTACCCTCCTCTGCACTGCAGGCCCCTGTTGCTGTGTCTCTGGCTGACACTTGCATGCTCTGCCACCTGGGACCCTCCTCTCCTGCAAGTCCTCATTCCCATCAGCCACAGCCCAGCAGCAGAGAACCCCTGCCTGGGAACGCAGGGCCTAGAGGAAAGGGAGGGGCTGCCTGTTCACCCCCACCTTGGAAAAGCCGCTGCCCCTCCCGTCCAAGCCCGGGTGCAGGGGAGGAGCCCGCACGGGGCGGCCACCTACCCATGCAGTCCTTCCGGTTCCAGTGGAGCCGCCTCCCCGGGGGACAGGAACACTCATAGCTGCCCTTGGTATTGACACAGCCCTGGCCACAGCTCCCGTTGTCCACGCTGCACTCGTCCACATCTGGAAGCACAGTGGGCGTAAGGGCAGGGGGGCAGCTGGCAGGGGAAGGGACCACCCGGGGCAAGAGGGTCGAGAATCTCCTGACCCCCCTGGGTCGGACAGCTTCACGGATGCAGAGGAGCAGGGCAAGCACCACATGTGCACACACGTGTGGATGTATAAAGCTCCTCACAGACCCTGGCGTCCCTTCCCCCAGGAACCGCGGTTGTTTTCTGAGCTCAAGCAGTTGCAGCGAGGCTGGGAGGCAGAGACGGCGGCACACGATCAAAGTGCCAGCACCGCCAGGTTTTGTGGCGCAGGGAAGGCGCACTGCTCCAGGGACGGAGACTGATTTTACCGTAGGACTCGGGACAAGCCCTTTTCTAGCCCCAGGTCCCGCCGGTACAGCAGACACCAGGGTCAAGTAAGTCACCACTAAGGCCCTTCCTACCCTGACCAAAAGCTGGGAGGAAGCTGGGAGAGAGGGGCTGGCCACATTCTGTTAGTTCTTGAGCTGCCTGCACTCGGCAGGCCCAGGGAAGGGTGCCCAGGTTTCCAAGAGTCTTTCCAGAAGAATCTGTAGCCCACTCCAGAAGCCCAAGCACCAGCTATGTTCTGATCACACTCCTGCCTTACCCTGTCCGATCTTCAAGCTGCCTGGCGTTGTGACTGTGGCTACCCCCCAGTCACAGAACAGGAAGAGACACGGGGACCATCCTTGGCTTCCCAATCTTCACCCACCATTCCCATATAACACCAAGTCCCAGCAGCCTGCCTCTGGCTCCTAAATACATCTAGAACCCTCGTCTTTGTTCTGTCTGCCCCCCGCCGCTGCAGCTACAGCAGCGCATGCCTGGAGCTGTCTTCCCACGGGTATCCCGGCTTCCACTCTCCTGTCCATGTCGCCACTGGGGCATACAGTTCCATGAACTTGACCATATCACACCCCTGCTTAAACCCTCCATGGGCTTCTCGTCTGACTGGGAATAAACCCCCAAGTTCCCTGTGGGCTCACAAAGTCTGCGTCGTGGGGTGGTGCACGCCCCACCGCCACCTGTGTCTTCCTCGAAGCTCCCTCTTCCTGTGGGCTCCAGCCCTGCGGCTGCCTCTCACTCCTGCTGCCCGTTGCCTTTTCATGCAGACCCCTCTGGAGTGCCTCCCCACCCCCTCCAAAACCTTCCCCTTGAGGATCCTGAATGGCCCCTGTACTTTGCCGTTCTCTGCTGTGAGCCCCTCCCCTGGAACGAGCTGTCTGCAGGATTTCCACGTATTGGCCGCCCCCACTCCTGGCCCGGGTTCTCTAGTATATGTGGTTTCCAAGCCTGTACCCATCTGGCCAAGGCCTAGCACCAGCAGAGACCTGCCACTCATCTCTAACCGTCCCCTGCTCCCCCAACCTCCACTCCTGCCCCACTTGGCCTTGGCTGAGCCCCTCTGCCCAGCAGTCCCCATCCTTAGGCCCCGGGCCCCCCAGGGTTGAAGGCAGGGTTGGGATGCGGGGTGCAGTGTAGGTGGCCATGTGGCCGGGCGCGTGCCTCGGGGGGGAGGTGGCCCTGGTGGGCAGGCTGCAGACCTCCGCAGTGGGTCGTCCCGTAGAGGATGTAGCCGCGGTGACACAGGCACTGGAAGCTGCCCGGGGAGTTGGTGCAGACGTGGTCACAGGTCCGCTCGAAGGAGCACTCATCGATGTCTGCGTGGCCACAGGGAGACAAAGTTGGGGGAGGAGTTTGAGGGAGAGGTGGGTGGGCACGGCCTGTCACTCTCAGCCGCTCAAGGCACATCTGTGGACACAGTCCCTGGACCGAGGCGCAGCACAGCACCAGCCTACGGAAACGGGAGGCTCCACTGGTCTCCACTAGCCTCCAGTTTCTGGGTTAGGAGCCACCTCACATCCTTTCTGGAGATGAGCAGGGCAGGAACATTGTGAATAGAAGGGATGATGATCAATCTCTGCCATTTCACTATCTCACAGTCAACTCTGATCAATAGAGGGAGAGAACCATTTAATCCATACCTGCAGGAAACTGACTGCAGCTGGCCCCAGGGCCCCGAGGAGGCAGCTGACCTGGGACATAAACCTAGGCCTCTTGGATGCTGACCAAAGCATGTTTCCCCATCACCCCACGAGGTTTCTTGAGAAAATAAGGGAAACAGCACAAGTAAAAAAGGAGAAGAGGAGATATGCTACCCATAAAGGTTAAAAAGGGAGCTGTGACAGTATGTAAAAGGTGATGATGAACTTCCTGGCAGCCAAGGTAAAAGGGGAAAGAGGGAAGGTCACGGGGTGTTTGCCCCTGGAAAGGAAAAAATGACCCACCATGTTGACTGGAGACAAAGCTGTCCTGATCACAAATTCTGAGAAAAATGGCTTTTATGGGAGAGTTGATGGGGGACCCTGAAGGCAAAACAGACACCAACCTGCCCCTCCTTGGGCATAGCAGTTAAGAGTTCAGTCTTTGAAAACGTTAGCTCATGTAATTTCACACAGATTTGTAATATATGCATGTTTATAAAAACACTAACAGCCGGGTGCGGTGGCTCACGCCTGTAATCCCAGCACTTTGGGAGGCTGAGGCAGGTGGATCACAAGGTCAGGAGATCGAGACCATCCTGGCCAACATGGTGAAACTCCGTCTCTACTAAAAATACAAAAATAAGCAAGGCGTGGTAGTTTGTGCCTGTATTCCCAGCTACATGGGAGACTGAGGCAGGAGACTCACATGAATCCAGGAGGGGGAGGTTGCAGTGAGCTGAGATGGCGCCACTGCACTCCAGCTGGCAAGAGAGCCTTTCTGGGACTCCGCCTCAGAAAAACAGAACAACAAAAAACCTGCAAAACACTAACACAAGGAAGAAATTGTGCGTGGGTGCTCAAAGTCGAGTGTGATTCCTCCCAGAGAAATCTGGGACCTCCTGGTGCTCGTGGCACCTGGGCTAGAATCTGAAGGATGGGACCAGCCTGGAATGAGGGAATGAGTGTGGAAGGGTGCTCCAGGCAGCAGCTAGGAGGTAGGAGCATGGGGCACCTGGGACGCACCCGTACCCTTGGGCCCAGCCCAAGGGAACTCCCCTCCTCTCCTAGGAGCATGCAGAAGCCCAGAGGGGAAGGGGCGCTGACTCCAATGGGCCCGAGGGCTGCCCGGGGCACCGCAGGGGCTCACCCTGACAGGTCTGCTTGTGTGGAGCCCAAGGAGGACTGGGGAGGTGTCTGGGGTCCCCTGAGTGCCAAGCAAAGGAGCATGGACCCCTCCCTGCTAGACCTGTGGAGCTTGGAGCCCAAGACCTCAGAGAGATGAGCCTGGAGGGGGTGGGAAAAGGAAGGTGGGGTGGGGCGGGTGAGGACAGGGCCTCACAGGCGGTCTCATCTCCTCCTCGACAGCCCCTGCCTCCCTCAGGGGCAGCTGGGGTGCAAAGTCCTCTACAGAACTTGGCAAGGCCAACAGAGAAACAAAGGCAAAGTCAGAGGAACCCTGACAGGGCCTGGACAGACACTGTGCTCCTAACCAGCCCTCAGGCCCCAAGG
Source organism: Sapajus apella (assembly GCF_009761245.1). Lineage (NCBI taxonomy): Eukaryota > Metazoa > Chordata > Mammalia > Primates > Cebidae > Sapajus > Sapajus apella. Next base: position 608,588 of record NW_022437063.1, read on the forward strand.
AGAAGGCAGGGCCAGGGTGCCCGGCCAGGGACGAAGAGGCTGGCCCCGGGCACGCGGTGATTCTGAGGCTGGCCGGCCCTGGCCTCACTCCCGCCACCTCCTGCTCTCACCTTCCTCAGGGGCCTTTCGGGACCACAGCCCTCGCTCCTCAGGGCCCCATGCTGCCCCGTGGCAGCCCCTGAGTGGCACTGACAGGCAGAAGTACAGCCTGGTGTCCAGATGAGGCCACATGCCACCCACTACTGCCGGTACCCTACAGGCACAGAACAACCCGACCGCAGCTGGGTAATCGTCGGGGAAAGAGAGCCCCTGCCTTGCCACGTGGGCGCCCCTCACTTGAGCTTTCTCCCAATGTGGGTCCCACGGGGCATCCGTCTCCTTCCTCATGGCCTCATGCGGCCCCACCAAGTTCCCTGTGTTCCCCGAAACCTCCTCAGGCCACCGTGCCATCTCCTGGGTGGCTTTAGCTCCCTCCCTCCTCCTGGAAAATTCCTATTTAGCTCTCAAGCATCTCACCACCAGACCCTCCCCCGTAACCTTCCCTGACCCCGCTCTGCACTGTCCAGCCTCTGGGGTCCTGCTGCATCCTGGGTCCCACTAGACTTGCCCTGGGCTGGGATTCTTAGCTTCTGCTAGACCCTTCTTTATCATCCTTGCTCCCAGCAGGTGCCCAGACCCTGACGATTGTTCCAGAGCGCCTGCCTGCAATGTGCAGCGCCTTCCAACAGATGGCAGCATCCCACCTCTGAAGCCAGAGGGGTTCGCCATAGGGAGGCCCGTGGGCCACCTGGGAGGGGAGGGGCGCGGTGAGCTGATGAGCTCGACCACCCGCCTGTGCTAAAACCTCCCCAGGCCTCAGTTTCCCATCAACAAAAGGAACAGATTGGACTGATGGCCCCTAGAGTCATAAAGGACCCCGTTCCCTCGGGCCAAGCCCCATCAGCACTCCCCACCCCTCCTAGGAGTTCAGGAGTGGAAGAGGCGTGACCCCGCTGGCCCGAGGGCCGCCCGGGGCGTGGCAGGGGCTCACCCTGGCAGGTGCGCTCGTCCGTGAGCAGCTTGTAGCCCTTCCGACAGCTGCACTCGAAGCTGCCCACAGTGTTGCGGCAGAAGTGGTCGCAGCCCCCGTTGTTGACCAGGCACTCGTTGATATCTGTGGGAGCCAAGCGGGAGGAAAGGGTGAGCCAGGAGAACGTGCTTGTGTGACCAGCAGGGGGATGACACTGCCCTGACTTGCCCACTGCCCACTGCCCAGGCTGGCTGCTGGCTCCCCAGCTGGATATCTCGCAGGGGCTGGGGCAGGGGCTGGGTTTTACTGTGAAGGGCCAGCTCCCCAGGCTTCTCTGCTTCCCCTGAGACCTGGCGAGCCTGGCACACATGACACGGAGTAGAGAGGAACTGATGGCTGCTGTGCCCAGCAAGAAAGTAGGGATGATGACTCTCCCATGTCCTCTCCACTGTGCGTTCAGGGGGGCCGCCTGGCCAGCGTGGAGGCTGCAGCAGGCAGGCACCACCTCTGGTGACCTCAGCAACCCCCGAACCCCTGAGCCTTGGCCTCCTGTCCGCAGAGCAAGGACAGGAAGTGCACCCACTCTGAAGGACATCACGAGGACGAGGTGAAACAACATTCCCGCGGTGACGGTGCTTGGTCAGCGCTCAAGCCGCTTTTTTCAAAAAGACAGCATTTTTGCCTCTGTTTGAGGAGTCACTGAGGCTTAGAGAGGGAGAGCACCCGCTTCAAGAGGCTTCAGAAGGTAAGTGGGGGGCTGGGCTGTGCGGCGGGGTGGCGCTCCCCCTTTCCCACCTGGTTCCCCGCCTGTTTGTTGGAGCTGCTGCTTTGCTGCAGTGAATGAGCTGTAGTCTGCTCTGAAGGTCGCCCAGCCCGATCCCATGTAGAAGCCTCATCTCCAAGGGACATGGTCTCAGCTACTTCCAAATTCTCTTGGGTCCCCACCTCCAGCCCCCACTCCTTCTAGACCCTCTCTAGCAAAGAGAACACAAACAGGGGTTTTGTTTCTACACTCCAGGGTGGCTTACAAAAATCCTCAGGGCTGGCATTCAGGACAGTGGTCTCACCCTGACTTGGAGGGACAAAAAGGAAGCCGTGGAAGAGGCCCGTCCAGGGAGGACAAGGGGAGGAGCAGCCCCTTGTGGATCCCTGACCCCCACTCAGCAGACCTGCCAGATGCATATTCCAGCATCTGCAGAGCCTGTCCTGGGCGTGGTTGCTGGGCCGGTGCCTGAGGGCCCCGTCCTGTGTAGCTGGCACTGCCTCGTGTGGAAGGTAAGCCTGCCCCCACTTTCCAGATGGGACACGGAGCCCTGTGGAGGCAACGTGTTCCTGGCACTGCGACTCTGACCTCAGGCCAGCCCGTGTCGCTCTACTTTATTTCCCTCAATCCAAACAGGAGGGACTCAATACCTGCCCAAAGTCCTCAAGCAGTGTTCGCAGGGAACGTTCCCCACCGATGACAACACAAGGACATCAGAGGTCAAGTCTCTGGTCGAGGATATTAGATGGGTGTAGGGATGAGAGGCCCACATGGCTCTCGGAGCCTTGGGGAGGGACATGCCAGGCACTTTCTGGTAACATATCATGTGACCTTCAAAACAACCCAGAGAGCAGGGCTCCCATTTGACAGATGAGGTCACATGCAGGAGCTGGGTCTCAGCCAGCACCATCTGAACCCAAAGACAGGCCTTCTGCAGCCACCAGGGTAAGCGATACTAAGCCCAGATGCGCCTGGTCTGGGGCAGACACTTGGGCACCTCTCTCATTCCCTTCCCCTCCAACCCCGGGATTACAGGCAGTGGGGGAACTGCTAGCTAGAAGCCTCAGGTAGGAGAACAGAGGCCCACCTTGGCTCTGCCTCAGTTGGCTGTGTGATGTCAGGCAGGGAAAGGCACTTCTCTGAGCCTCGGGGTTCCATCTGCTAACCAGGCTGCTAAATGGTGCCTCTCCTAGCATTGTCTCTCCCAGCATCCTTAGCGAGCTGAAGTGAGCTAAGGCTGCTGAGCAGATAGGGACAGCACATGATCATTCTCACCACTCCTGCCTCCTCAGTAGAGCTTCGGGCCTTCCAGAACCCCAGCCCCATCCCCTGCCCCATCTGGGTCTGTCTGCTAAGGGGCTGTCATAGCAACCAGACAGGCAGAGGGAGGCATGTTTGCCTGAGGCCCAGGCTGGTGTGGCTGGCTGCCTGGGGGTCAGGGTGGAGGGAAGCCCCCTCCTCACACTACCTCAGGATATAGTGAAGGGGGTGCTGGGCTCATGGGGCCCCTGGGCCTCCGTTCTGATGAGCCCCTGGGGTGCCGCTTCTCCGCCTCTCCCCCCTTCCACTCCTGCCTGGGTTCCCACCCCACTGCCCCACCAGGCAGCCAGCACCACTTTCCATACACACATCTGGCTGCGTCCCTGCCTGCGGGCTAGCATCTGAGGCCCCTGGGTCTGCCAGGATACAGGCCCTGGCTCTGCAGAGGCTCCCAGCGTGCCCCTTCCAGCACAGCCAGGCTGCCTTGCTTCTTCTCTCCTGCCTGCTCGGCTCCTGCCCTGGCAGCCTGGACTCCAGTGACCGTACACAGTACAGCCGCAGTCCCCTCTCACCTGCTGACCTCAGTCCTGGGAAAAATGGCCTTTCCAGAAAGCCTTTCCCAGTGTTCTTTCCAGAGCCAGCAGCTCCCTCTTCATGGGACCTGCCTTTGGGGACATGAGAGGGCCTTGGGACACAGACTTGGGGTTTCCGCTCCTGTTTGTCGCCCCAGCGCCCAGCATGAGTGAGTGTCCGGGAACGCTCACTGAAGGAATCAGTGGGTCAGGGTGACTCCAGACAATGGAGGGGTCTGAGGGCTGAGGGAGGGGAGGGGCCTTGGGCCATCAGGGGGGACTATTTGGGTTCAGCTCGAGTGCGTGTGCACGGGGCAGGGCGATGGGGTGAGCTATAGGAACGCGTGGGACCCTGGTTCTGGCTTCCTCCTGCCCATCTCATATAGGGGGCTATGTAGGGGACAGCTCTGCGGTAGAAGCGCAGGGAGGGCACAAGGTCATGGGGTGGCACTATCCTGGAGTGCCCAGCAGGGAGGGCCAGCTGCTGGCCAGGGCTGGCCAGGTGGTAGGCACTCGAGGGCACCAGTTGGGCAAAAAAGCCCTGGCTGTGGCCTGCCTGGCCCAGGGCACTGCTGAGGGGGGACAGGAAACAGGCGTAGGTGGGGGCTCTCCCAGACGTTCTGGAAGATGTGGGGAAGAGGGGCTGGTGTCCCGGAGGGAAGCGCAGGCTCCAGCTGCACTTTCAGGCTCCCTGAGGCGGTCCTGGGGGCAGTTCTGGGCCAGCCCCTGGGCGCTTAAATGTGGGCATCTATGGACATGTCTAGTCTCTGCCTTCTCCATGTCTGCTGCCAGTCCTGCCTTGGCACTGCCACCCTGAGCCTGAGTGACAGGAGCTGTGTCTGGCCGCTCTTCTGGACTCAACCATGACCCCACCGTGAGCAGGGATCAGCTCAAAATGCAAACCTAGCACCAGCCTCCCCTGCCTGGTGCTGACTGGGACCTGGCCAGGCTTGTAGGGTGGCCCCCGGCCTTGCACCATCTGGCCCGCTTCCTTTGCGTTCTTCCCAGTCCGAGGTCCTTGAACCCACGGGCCTCTGGCAACAGTCACAGTGCTGGAAATGTTTCCCTGCTCCCACCATCGCCTGATAAACGCCCCTTCCCCTCAGCCCTCCCTGCCCCCATGCCCCCACCTCCTGCCACACTGAACTCTATCCCACATCAAGCCATATGTAATACTCAATGATCTTAGTGATGTTACAAATGAAAACCTGTCTTCTGCGCTCAGTAGAGGACCCCTACAGGCAGGAGCCGTTTCTTTATTCATCCGGTCTCATTGGGACCTGCGTACGGCAGGAGCCCAGAAAACACACCTGTCCCGTGAGCAAGTGAGATGACCTCTGACCTCAGCCAGCAGGAGCCAGGGCCTTAGGGCTCTGAGTGCGGCCACAGGCCCAGGGCTAGGCGTCCATGGAGGGGGTCTGGCCAAAGGGTCAAGTGGGGCAGTCCTGGTGAAAGGGCCCCGACTGCTTCAAGAGCAAAGGAAAGGTCGTGGGGGTGGGGTGGCCTTGGGGCTGTGGACAGCACTCCTTGGCACCACCCTACCTCAGAGCCACAATCAGAGTGGGAGGAAACAGTGCACCTTGGGCCACCGAGGGATGGGCAGGGCAGCGGTGGCAGTCCCATGCCAGTGGCTCCCACTGGAGCCACATGCCCGCCCAGGCCCCTCTCTGGCCCAGACAGGGTGGCTCCTGGCCTCCAGACGCCATTCCAGCAGCCCTGGCCTTGCCCAAGGAATGAAGCTCTGCCTGGCCCTCTGGCCCTCTGAAGGCAAATGCTGGCAGGCTGTGCCACCGCCAGGCTGTGAAGATGGCCAGGTCTGCGCAGACCTGGGGCTTCCCCGGCCAGTCACTCCTGGCACTGAGTCATGTGGCAAGGACCCAGACGCCACCCACCTGCCCACTTGCCTGCCAGGAACACACCAAGGCTATTAACAGGCCGTGCGGCAGCCATGGGAGGGTTTTATTTTCAAATAAACAGGCGGAAGCACTGTTATTTCTGTCAATAGTCACTGGGTTCTTCCCAGCAAGTTGGCAGGAAGAAGTCATATGCTATACAAAAATACATTTATTTTTACGGGCTTTAAAAAAGCCTGCCTGGGACTGTTTTAGGTCACCCTAACCTCCACTTTCAACATTTTCCCCAACTGGACCTTGGAAGTGCCAGTTCCTTCCCCCTCCACGCCCTGCTCTCTAGGCTCTCCCCTCCTGGCAAAGAGTTGGGGGACTGCCCAGAGCTGGGGGGATTTGGAGAGCGGTCTGGAGCCACGCCGGGAGCACGGAGTGGCTGCCGCTCACCCTTCTGCACAGGGGGCTCTGGCACTGAAGTCTGACACCCTGCCCCAGTCCCACGGCTTCTCAGGCTCCGTCCGACCTTTGGGGTGGCTGGACCTCCTGGGCTGCAGCGCTGCTCTAGTCCTTCCTTCCCCAGTGCCTCTCTCGAGGGCGCAGCCAGCTTTCCTCTCCCAGCTCCCCAGCTTTCCTGTTTCCCGAGAGGCCCCTCAACCCAGGAGGCACTCAGGAAGCCTTTATGGGGTGAGTCAGGACCAGTGGAAGGATACACCGCTGCCCTCCCTCTCTGCCAGCTGCCGGCAGCCCAGCCCTGTCCCTCCTTCCTTCAGCCACATCACTCCCGGATCCTCCCGACTCGTTTTCTAATGGCAAGCAGAAGGCCTGAGTCCTTATTTTTTCAGACGGGATCCCCCCAGCCTCGCTCCTCTAGTAGTGACACACGGTGTCCTTATTTGTCCTGGCCTGACCTGCATGTCCCAAATGGCCCTGCACCAGACCGTCCCCACCAACTCTGCCAGACCCACTGCAACCAAAGGTCAAGGGGTTCAGAAACGTGCCACATTCCACCCGCCTTGGGAAGCCACACTATCACTGAGGGCCCAGGATGCCCCACAGGAGAGACGCTGGCTTAATTGTTTAACCCAGTGTGCAGCCACATTCTTTTTGGCCCAGGAACTGCAGATGTGCCATGGGAACCCTATTCTCTTGAACCCTGCTGGGGGCCCCGCTGATGGCCGGCCCTCACTCTTCCTGGCCTCTCCAACAGCAATGCAAATGAATTCTGCATGTCGTTTCCCACAGCCACACACGGCCTCCAACCAGCCCAGCCCTGCGCCCAGCTGTGCAAGCACACGGAAGCCCTTGGCCAGGCCAGTACAGGCAGGGGCGCCCGCACGGCTCCACATGCTGACCTTTGCATGTCTTCCCGTCTGGCTGCAGCGTGAATCCAACAGGGCAGCTACATCGCACGCCAGTGGCCGTGTCCTTGCAAGTCCGGTCGCAGCCTCCGTTATTGACCGCACACGTCTCTGTGGAGGGAAAGAGACAGAGACCTCAGTCTCCTTGGGCAGAAGCCACTGTCTTTCCCCGTCCGGGGAGAGATCGTCTATGAGACAGGAGACCTGGGTTCCAGCTCTGGCTCTGATATACCCTCTGGCTGTGGGGCTCTAGGGAAGCTGCGTGGCCTCTCTGAGCCTCAAGCTCCCCATCTGTGGAATGGGTGAATGACACCATTCCTGTGGGTCATGTGATGAGGACGAGTACACTGTCTGTGAGCTGCAGAGGCTGTGCTAATGTGGCTGCTGCTAACAGGGTCAAGGTTACTATCTGGGTCCAGACTGGTCTGGCTGTATTTCACTGCCCAAGGCCAGATTCCTAAAACTTTGACCTTCCTGGACTCAGGCTCCAAGTCCAGGCTAGAGGTTGCCTCCAGGCTTGGAGGCAACGGGGGCCCCCAAATGCACCTCAGTACGGAGTGGCTTGTGGCCCGGGCCAGGGAGCCAAGGTGGAGGTTCTCAGGGCCCACACACCGTCCATCAATGTGATGAAGCTTTCAGCCCAACATCTGTTCTCAGTGAATATGACAAAGGCATCTGGTTTTTGTCCACTTGAAGCTTGCCTAGTGTTTTTTTTTTGCAAAATTCAAAGGGGCTAGAGTGGCTTGGGGCATAACGGAGGTCACTGAAGCCGTCGTGCTATGAGAGTGATCCTCCCCAGGCCCGGGGAAGGGGCTGGCAGAGCTGGCGCACCAGGGTGCCGGGGGCGCGTCTAGGCCTCTGATCTCTGCCACCCGGGTTTCTTCCCGACCATCTGGCAGGCTTTTAACTTCTGGAAACTGTGGCTGTGTGGGCTTCCCTCTCCGCTTTGCTGCTAGGAGGTAGAGAACCAGTGGGCGCCCATCTCTCATAACCTGGATTCCCCTGCCTGCCTTCGCCGGCGTCACCTGGACTCCTGGCCCTGGTGTGTCTTCACCCTGAAGGGTGTCCCTAACGGGTTTCCTCTGTTCCTGTGCTGTGGGATCTGCGTTTCTGCAGGCTGGGGGGAATAAATGAACATATACCCTCAGCTGTCAGGACTCCCTGTGGCTAATGAAATCAAATGCATGGTGCCTTTCCTTTGAACTTCACCTTGCAGGGGTGTGCAGGGGGAGAAGGAAAGCTCACGTTCCCTGTGTGTGCGCGTGTGAGCGAGCGTGCATCTGAGACTCTGCAGGGCTGCAGGGGTGGGCGTCCTACTCATGCTCCCAGTGGAAGGTGGGGGGCCTTGACCCTGGCTCCTTCTGTGTGTCTCCTCAAATCCTGGACCTCAGCTGGGCATGGGCAGTTTTTATGAACCAGTCTTTTGCCCTCCTCCCTCCTGCTACAGCAGTGTGCTTGTTCCAGGGCTCGGGTGACTCCTTCCTGTTCATCCTTCAAGGCCTGGTTTGGAGCCCACCTCCAAAGGAGCCCCCTGAAGCCCCAGACAGGCAGTGAAGGTGGCAGGCCAGTGTATGAGTCCTGGCTCTGTCACTCACAGAGTGACCCAGGCAGCCACCCCTTGGGGCTGCACCTCAGCACTCACACCTGGAAATGACTAGCCTTCTCTTCCAAGGCAGAGGTGAGGGTCAAATCAACCCGCTTACAGGCGCCTGGCTTGGGTCCTGGCACACAGTACTTGCCCAGTAGATGTTAGTTTCCTCCCTGGGCTGACAACCAGAGAGGGAACTCCTGCCTCCCACCCCCGAATCAAGGAGCCAATGGGCTCCCCCTCCTGCCTTCTCAGTTTTCCTGTGGGAGAGCCTCTCTGGAAAAGGGGCAGAGAACATGCCTGTTTTCCAGGTGGAGGTAATTAAGGCTCAGGCCTTGGAGAGATGGGAGAACATGGCGGGTGAGAGGGTCGGGGGGGACAGGCGCTGAACTTAGGGCTGGGGCACTGGGTCTCTGCGGAGGTGGAGGTGAGTGAGGTGTGGTGCAGGCACTGGGGGCTGTGACTCTGAGAAACAGATCCGGCCAAATAGACTCCAAGAATCCCGGAGGTCCTTCTCTTCCCTAAAGCCCCTAATGGGACATGGAAGCTCCACCTCAAAGGCTATCCGATCTCCGGACCAGGCAGCTTGAGTCTTCCCGAGCTGCCTCCGTCCATGGCTGCCTCGTAAACATTAGGCTTTGAACACAGTCTCTTGGTCCCTTAGGGGCTATTCTTGGGTGCTGATCATCCTGCTCCACAGCATGGACCACACGGTCACCAGGGGCCAGGCCCTGCTCCACCTCCCTCTCCTGCTCCCCCCAGCCCCCACTGCGGCTCCTGTGCCCCCCACTTTCCTGAAGAGGACACGGTATGGAGCATCAGGAACTGGAGGGGGCCTGCTTCTTCTGAGTCTAACCCCCTGGGCTCCTTGCGGGCAGGGACCCACCTGGCAGCTCAGGGCCCAACACCAAGCACGTGCCATTGGACTCTTCATCATCCTCCCCTAGCAGCTCCTCCTCCAGTGCTCTCTGTGGGCAGGAATGCTACCCCCATCTGCCCCAAGCTGAAGACAAGGAGCCCCCTCCCCCTGGGACCCAGGGCCTGGGCCTGTTGCTTCCCCAGCACTTCCCAACTCCAGCCCCTGCTCTTACTGTGGCTAAGCTGCCGCTGTCCTCCTGTGACTGTCACTGCCTCCCACGGTCCCTCCTCCAGACCACTGCCTTACCCTGGGCAGCCAGAGAACTGTGCCCACGTCGGGCTCATGTAAGAGTTGGGAGCCGGCAGTCCCCAGGATGTTCTCTGCCAGGGGAGGAGGGTGGAGGCAGGGAGGGTGGAGTGGAGTGGAGGCAGCAGTCTGGCCCTGGGCGCACCCTCAGCTCTTCCTGCTGTGGGGCCCGGGGCAGGCATCCCTCCTCTACAACACGGTGGCGGCCGCGTCTGCGGTGCCCACCTCAGCCATGTTGTGAGGTTTTGAGATGTTCACTACAAATGCAAGCCGGGTACAGGAAGCAGCCATGAGGCTGACCTATGTGCTCTGGGCTGAAGTGGAGGCTGGGACCCAAGTCTACAGTGACAGGACGTGCGGGCCTGGTGGGGCTGAGCACCTCGTCCCTGGTTTCCAAGCAGAGGCTCCGGTGCAGCTGCTGAGGAGGCCCCTGCTTCTGTGGCAACCAGCCTGGACATCACCCCAGTCCCCCATCTCTGAGAGCATCAAAAAACAGCTTCACCTCTCCTGTTCCCCAGGATCAGAGGTCACCCAGACCTGGTACTAGGCCGCAGCTGTCGCAGAGACAGTAAGGAAGCAGGCCGCCATCCCACGGCGTGACCACTCTAAACACAAGTGGCAAACAGGGCCCAGAGGCCGTGGCAGTGGCCGCTCTGCCCAGTGGGGAGGTTAGGGTGGGCTCTGCATCTTCCTCCCCCTCACCCAGGGGCCTTCTCTGGGTCCCACCCCGGCCTCTGCCCCTTCCCAGGGGCTGACATTATGGCCCCATGAGGAATCTCTCCCACCCAGAAACATACTCGTGGAGGGCGACACAGGTGCCTGGGACTGGGAAGGGGAGGAGGGCGCAGTGCAGCCTCCAAGAGCTCTGTTCAGGGACCTGAAGACAGGATTTCCCTGTGGACCCTGGGAGCCCTCGTCTCTCTGTCCCTAGCCTCTAGGTGAGAGCTATAGAGCTCTTTCCAAAGGCCTTCTCTCCCCACCTGCAGAGATCATGGAATGAAGCAGCCCTTTGTAGTGGACAGGCCTCGCAGCAGCCCCACGCCCCAGTGCAGAAGCAGACAGGCCCCTGAGGCATGGAGAAGTGACACTGCCTGTCCAGGTAGGAATCACTACATCATCTGTGGAACCCAGTGCCAAATAAAAATGAAATGCTCTTGTTCAAAAATTCTGGAGAATTTCAAGACAGAGATGGAACATGAAACCCATGGTGGGCCCTTCTAAGGGTAGGGGCCTGGGCTGCACACATGTTGCGCACCCTAGAAGCTGGCCGTGCTCGGGTCACACAGCTATGGGGAGGAGCCCGTATTTGAACCCAGAGCTGCAGAGCCCCAGGCTGATTAGTGAGCCGGACAAGGCCAGAGAGCTGGGCTTTGGCAGGGGATCCTGGCGGTGAGACCTGCACCCCCTGGTGCCCTGGCTTCCTCCAGCTGGCGGGGACTGCTCTCACCCCGAAGGGCGGGGGTAGCCAAGGAGGAGGAAGGTCAGGTGCAGGGCTGGCTGGGGCTGGAGAGTGTGGGGAAACCTCAGACAGGTTAAAAGGTCCCGCCTTTGGTCTGTCCCAGGGGAGCTCCTACTTTGGGCCAGGCCCTGCAGGGGAGGCCAGATGCTCCACTGGAGCCCCCACGCAGCCTGGTCAGCGCTCCAACAGAGGGAAGCAGGGGCCCAGGACAGAAGGACGCCTAGGAGCAGCCGCAGCCGCTGCTGCCATTTGGGTTGGCACTGCCTGCTTGTGCTGTCCCAGGTCTGGGGCACAGTCTGAGTCACCGTGTGGTGGACAGAAAAGACACGTGCTGTGGAGTCAGAGCGACAAGTTTCCCCAGGCCGGCTGCGTGACCTTGGGCAAGTCCCTTTGCTTCCAGATGTGTAACATGGAGATAACCGTATTTACGACATAGTTCTTGCAAGACCCAGGCAGAACAGTGGGTGTGACAGTGCTCTGTAAGCTGCTCTGTGATTGGGTCACTCTCACTTTCGGTGCCATTCTTGGAAGCTCTGCCTACGGAGGCTCAGCACCTGCAGGCAGTTGCTAATTCATTCGGTGATTAGTATCTGAACTTCTCTGCGCTGCGCAGATGTGCCTTGAACACAGCCCCTGGTCTCACGGGTGGGTCAATTTCACGGTGCTGGGTGGCTGGGAGAGGGGAGCTACAGAGATGAATGTGACATGTCCCAGGAGTCAACAGCTTATGGGGCGGCAGGGGGCAGCAAATAAGGCCCAGACCTCGCCTTTCTCTCCTGGGTCTGTGCCTGCCTCTCACTCTGCCCACCTCCCAGCCCAGGCCCCGCCACACCCAAGCACAGCTCCTCAGGGTTCTACAGGGCACTCCCGTTGGCCTTGAGGAACCAATTCCTCATGACTCAGCAGGCCTCACCTGCCTCCCTGAAGCTGTCCCAAGCCTTGCCTTGGGATTCTGCCCACAGGGTGGCGCTGTCTGTGAGTGGCCAGGCCTCTCCGACAGACCACACGCTCTCCAGGTAGGGCAGTCCAGGTGGCCAGCACGGCAGAGGTGCCTGATGAGTTGTGCTCAACAACTAATGAGCAGACACTCTGGAGGCCCCGTGAGGAACAGAACCAAGCCAGGGGACCGGGTCCCTGCCCTCCGTTGGGCCTGGGAGGGAGAGTGAGCTGGGAGGTGAGGTGGAAAGAAGAGGAGGGCTCATGTGCCCCTGGTGGAGGAGGCAGTGAGGTGCCATGCTGCGCAGGGCACGAGGGTGCTCTGTGGTGCACAATGGGAGGTGGGCGTGGGTGTCACACTCAGTGCCAGCACAAGGGGGGCTGTGCGAAAGGGACTCTCCCCTCCCTAGGCCCTGGGTTTCCCGCCTGTGCTCGGCCTAAACATGGCTGAGGAGCTTTTCACCAGAGCAGAGAGTCTGATCCGATGGGCTGGCGTGTGGGCCCAGTGTCCCAAAGAGCCCCTGCCTTCCCTTCTTCCTCCCTGTCCCTCAGTGGCCTACCCTGATGGCAGGGACAGCCCAGGGTCCTGGCCAGAACCTGCTGAGGCCTCAGTCAGGGCTGGCCCACCTGCCCTTCTGTCTCTAGAAACAACTGAAGCTGCGGTGAAGAGGGGTTGGCTGACCCTTCCGGCAGACCTGGGGACCTCTGACCTCTGACCCTCTTCACCCAGCTGGCTGTTGAGCCCTCCATGGCTCCCATCACTTTGGGATAGAAGCCATGCCACACCCCTGGCAAGGTCCTGACGAAGTGGCCCTGGTCTCCCTGGCTGGCCTGTCTCCTGAGGGGCCCTCTGAACTCCAGGGAGGCCCTGTGGTCCATCACTAGTGTTGTGCAGCAGGCTTATGGCCAGCACTGTGCTGGGCACCACAAACGTGGCCTCCTGTGCCTCCGACAGTCAGCAAGGGGTGGTGGAGGGGGCTTGACCCTGTCGGCAGAGGGCCATGCCTGGTCCTGACCACAGCTCCCCGCCTGCCTCTACCTCCACTGGGCAAATGGTCAATCCTGAGAGCTGTCTGCTGAGGGAGTGCCGGCTGGGTCTGCTCCAGGGCTGCCCGGGGACACGCTGGTGACAGCACAGGCAGGTGGTGGCAGGGGTGGGGAGGGGCTCTGTGCAGCTGGATGCAGGGATACTGACAAGGAAGTGGCTCCCAAGGAGAACAAGGGCAGGAGGCCCCAGCAGCTCCCCCAGAGCCAGCGCTGCTCACATCTAAGGCTGCGGGGCCCCAATGCCTGTGATCACCAAGGGGCCACCCGGGCCTCTGAGGCAGCCCAGAGTCTCCCGGACTCTGCCTTTTTAGCACACAGCCCATGACTCCGAGGCCCATTTCGGCCCTCTGCTGACCTTAGCCCAGCCCTGCCGAAATAAAAGGCCTACAGGCCTGCGTCATCCTCAGGGCCTCCGTCTACCTGGGCATTGTGCTGCTCGGGAAATTTTGTGCCAGGCAAATTTTTGTCAGTGGCACTGGCTTCCAAGGCAGCAGGCAGGGTGCCGATTCCAGGATGTGCTAGGGGTGTGGTAAGCCATCCTCTTCCGTGACTGGTGGGTGAGGGTTCCTACACCTGCTCAGAAAACAGCAGCCACTGGGACAGAGGAATAGCGCCCTGCAGGGCTGCAGCAAGGGGGCCGCAGGGAGGCTGACGGGTGGTGGCACCAGGGGCATAGAAGATGCCCACCCAGGAGCAAGACAAGCTGGCCTCAGGAGAGGTCTCCTCACTTGGTTTGAGGGGTCCCGAGTGCCCTCGGAGGCCTGGGAGGTTTCATATTAAAGCAGGGGACGGCCGCAGGGCCTCCAGTGGCCAGTCTCCCTGGCCCGACTCCTTCACTTTCTGCCTCTACCCTGGTTCCTCAGTGGAAGGTGCTTAGGGCAGACAAGGGGTCTCCCCTGCAGCGTCTCACTGGGGCCCACCCACAGGAGGCATCACAGCTGTGCCCCCGGAGACATGGGACATTGAGGTGTGGCAAGGGGAAGGAGCAGGTGAGGGCGTGCTGCTGGGGAGCAGTGGGCCGGTGCTCTTCCTGGGCACTGGGAGGCCCCTCCAGCTGGGTGTGCCCAGGGAGGCTTGGGGATCTGAGCAACAGCAGCTCATGCTCATTGAGCACATGCTCATGCCAGGCCCTGGGCGAAGTATGGGGAGGTAGAGCTGTCACCTGCCTGCCCTGGAGGGGGAGGGGTGTTGGGTAGAGGGAACTGACAAGCTGCTTTCACTTCTCCGACCTTCGGTTTCCTCATCTGTAACACTAAACCCTACAGGTTGCTGGGAACATTGAACATGTCTGGGTGTACAGAGAGCCCAGCCTAGAGGCCGCTCCACAGAGGGAAGCCTTGTTCCAGGTTTCTGCTGGCTGCCCTGGAGACCTAGCCAAGGACAGATTCAATAACCACCTGGGGGAGAGGGAGGCAGGGCCCAGCGTCTGAGCACAAGGCCCTGTGTTGCCAGGTGGGCCTCCCGCGTAGTGCGCTCCCCACCTCTGCCCTCCCGTCATTTGACTTTGTGGGGATGGGGGTGGGGCAGGGAGTAGCTGGCACCTGGAGCCTGTGTCTGTGCGCTCTCCCCCTCCCTCTCGCCCACTGCCGTGACCTGACCAAGGCCAGGCAGGGTCCGGGCTTGTCTCCTCACTTCTGGGACCTGCCATCAAGGTTCTGTTCCTCCCTGGCATTCGAGAGTACCCTAATGGGATGCTCATGGCCGGCAATGGCGAGGAAGGAAAGGATGGAAAGTGACTGAGCATGCCTGTCTAGTGCCTCAGCTACACTTCTCCAGACACTAGAAGCCGTTTTCGTAAATGAGAAACTGAAGCTCAGATGTGAGCTGGCCCTGGGGTGCTGGTGGAGCTACTAGCTGGGGAAGCCACGACTAAACCTGGGTCTGACTTTAGAATCTGGCTTGGGATACCCAGAAAGAGGAGTCACCATGTGCTTGACTGGAGCGAAGCTCCAACCACGGACTTCTCTGCTCTAAGAACAAATGTGCCGTCCTTGAAGCAATGCCCCAGCCTGGATGAGCAACCGGAGAGCACCCACCTTCCTGGGGTTAGACCAGGAATCTCGCTTCAGGAAGCTGGGGGCTCCTGGAGCTGCCTGGTACTCCTCAGTCAAGTCAGGGCTAACCTTGGCCTGCAGCCACCACCTGGCCCGTCCTTCGCCGGATCCAGCTAGAGAGAGGCAAGTGTCCTGGACAGGGAGGGTCACAAGGAGGGGCAGGCTGTCGCCCCCAGGTAGGTGGGGTGAGAGACAGCCAGCAGGCAGGGTGGCAGAGGGGCCTGTTCAGGTGCGCCTGTTTTTACACATGCACTCCTCCTAAGAATGCAGGCGCAGAGGGTGCCCTGTTCTTGGGCGCCTTCCATTGGCAGCTCCAGTGGACATGGGTATTCCATGTCAGGGCACGCAGGGCCAGGGGGCCAGGACTGGATTCGCAAAAATAGCAGGAGATCACAGAGGGCATTGAGGTTGCATCTGGAAGGGCTTTGGGGCCCACTTAGACCAATGGCCAGGGAACCTAAGGCAGGGCTGGAGCCCGTTCAGATTTGTGCCAAAGAAAGAGGGCTCTGGCCGTGGCCTCACTGCCAGTGGGGCTGGGAGACAGGGAGGCTGGGCCAGAGCCAAGGAGAGAGAAAGCAGGGCAGGCAGTGAGATGCGGTCTTGGGGATTTCAACATGAGATGAGAACTGAGGACCAAAAGGAGGCTACGGGGGTCACGTGGGCCCGCCCCCACTGGGATGGAGTACAGTGTGAGCAAGGCTGCTGGGTGGGGGGCGGGGGCGAGTGCCAGGGCCCAGCGCACAAGGTGGCCTTGGGTGGGCCACGTCCGCTCTAAGCCTCAGCCGCCTGCCTGGCTCAGCCAGCCAATACCCTGAGCCCTGCCTGGCACTGTGACTCCACCCACACTCCAGCCCTCGGAACAGCTGAGTCGCCATCACCTACCTCCTCCTACCAGCCACAGCTGTGTGCGCGAGACAGTGAGGGACTCAGCCTGACTGGGGGCCCAGCTGACCAAACACCAGCCCCACTGGGAGCCAGTCCAGTGACTGAGGTGCAGCCTGACCACCTGATCTTTCTCATACAGGAGCTCAGGCCCTGGAGCTCAGTGGGCAGGGGGGCCACGGCTTGAGAGGGCATTGTCCCCACTTTCCTTCAGCCAGGCCACCTGCTGAGCACTGGTCGGGGGAGCTGCCATGTTACCTCCCTCACCAGCACTCAGACCTGCTTGCCAGAGCCTCTTCCCACTTGCAAGCAGGTTCAGCCTCCAGGGCCCACCCTCTCTCTGAGCTAGATACCTGCCTGCCTGGGCACTGAGGCCCCATCCATCCCCAGCACCTCCTCCAGGAAGCCTTCTTTCATGTGCCGAGCCAACTAGCCTCACCCACAGTCCTGCTCTGGGCAAGGCCCTGTGCTATGCCCTGAGGGGACACCAAGCTGGCAAAGACCTAGCTTCTGCCCCCAGTCAGGGGGTGCTGGTGGAAGAAGGGTGAGTGGAGGGACAGGGGAGGGGAGGAAGGTCCAGTGAGGTCTGGACAAGCAAGGCAGCCTTTGCCAGGTAGAACCACCCAAGATGGCACCTGGGTAGAGAGGTGAGGGTGTGACCATGGAGGCAGTGAACCCAGGACAGGATGAGCATGCCAGGCCAGAGGAACAGACAGATGGTGGCTTCCAGGAGTGGGTGAATGTGTGGGGTGCAGGTTGGGACACAGAGCAGTGAAATCAGGGACACCCAGGGCCCCGGAGATGGCAGCTGCAGAAGAGGAAGTGTAGACGGGGTGGAGGGGAGCTGGGGGAGAAGCAGGAGTGCATATGTCCAGATGAGAAGTGACACTGGCCAGGCCACTTAGGGCAGCTATGTAGTTAAATGAGGCTGGGGACAGTGTGGAACAGTGTGTGCCCCTGAGTGTCAGCCGCCATTTCCACCATGGCCCCCACTTCTCCAGCCTCTCTGCCTGCTTTCCTCAGGATGAGCAGCCTCTTGACCAAGCTCTGACCTGTGTGCTGGGCCCTTCCATCCTCTCTCTCACTTCCAGCTCCTGCGAGCTGGGCAGGGTGAAGCACGTCGTGGTCATTTGGTAGATGGGAAACCCGGGGCTCAGAGGGACCAGGCTGCAGCCCCGTGAGCTGCAGTGGGAAAGCTCCTCCCTTTTCCCCCTGCCAGCAGGATAGTGGCTCTGAGTGCAGCCATGTGGCCCAGAGAGCCTGGTGGGGTGGGCAGGACAGAGATGCTGGGATGGCTGGGGACATAGGTCTAGGGGAAGACCGGCAGGGAAAAGCCAGGGGAGGCCTGAGACTCCACCCGGCCCACTGCTCGCCTGCAAATCGGTCCCTGGTGGCTTCCCTTTCTGTGCTTTGCACCTCAGTGCCCCAACTACGTCACACAGCTGACACATAGCTAGTGCTTCCTACGTGCCTGGTGCCACTCTAAAAGTTTTGAGGGACGCTAAAAACTCGCCTGAGCAAGCCTAGCTTCCACGAAGTGGCCGGAACAGGCACCCAGGCTGCACGGCTCCAAGGCCAAAGCTATTCCCTCTCCTCCAGGCTCCTGCAGGTCTGGGCCCTGTCTCCCCGGAGATGCCCAGGCAGTGTCTGCTGATCAAGGGAGTCACAGATGCTGGGGCTGGTCCTGGCCTCCATCTGGCACCCGCCTGGGGAACACTTATGAAGATGGCTCTTACGGTATGGGGGGACAGGGAAGGCTCGGGGGCCTGTCCCTGCTGGAACCCAAGGTCCTCTCGGGCCAGGCACTGCTCCTCTTTGCTCCAACCTCCATAAGCATCGTCAAGCACCTGCTCCCAGCCAGATCCGGGGAGGAGGCAGAGAAGGTTGGGCCTACGCTGGACAAGGTGGAGCGGCTCGGGGAGCTGGCAGGAGCAGCCGCAGGCATGCAGGGGGAGGCGTTCCCAGCTGCCTTTCTTTCCCCCAATTCCTCTTCTCTAAAGCACTTGCACTGCTCTCAGGGTGGCTGTAAGGTTGAAGTCAACAGGGTGCAGAGTGCAAGGCCCAGAGATAGCTCGGGCTGAGGGTCAACTCAGATTGGGGTCCCTGGCCTGCAGCTCAGGCCCCGCTGCAGCCCTGGGCGTGGTGGGACGCCTGGAATGGGCCAGCTGTGCATTCTGCTGATTCAGTGCCCACAGGAGGAAGATCACAGCTGGAATGGCTGCTGGGCCTGCACAGTCACGTTCCTCAGGCAGGTTCTGCTCCTAACTTGGGGCCCTGGACTTGGGAGTCCACAGGGCTGGGACCTTGGCCCAGGCTTTGCTCACTGGCCATGTGGCCTCCCTTCTCAGGGGCTCAGGGTCTTCCTCTGTGCAGTGGGAACACTCCCTGGAGAGCTGCCTGGAAAGTCCTTTGCCAACTGTGGCAGACTGAACAGTACTGGTGAGGTGGAAGAGCCAGGGCAGAGGGAATGGGCTAAAGACACACCACCAAGGCTGTCTGCCGAAGGGTGAGTGCCCACAGCTGGGGCAGCCAGTGGAGCCTTCAGGAAGGGGGTGGGGTGCATCCCACACCCCCAGGACTAGTTTCAGAGGAGGCTCATGGTCCTGGGGCTCAGCCAGTGAAGACAGCATGTGTGGGCTCTGCCCTAACAGAGGGTCCCTTCAGCCCAAGTGTAACCATCTGTCTTAGCAGAATGACCCATTAAAATGCCCACCTCCTAATCCCCAGAAACCATGACTCTGCCTGGCAGAAGGGACCCTGCACATGCAATGAAGGAACATGAGACTGGAAATTAGCCTGGATTATCTGGAGGGGCCCAGTGTGATCACAGGGGTCCTTTAGAATAACTGAGGGGGGTGGTCAGAAACAGAGTTGTGAGAACTGGGGTGGGTCGGGGACAGCAGGCTGCTGGCTCTGAAGGTGGAGGAGGGGCCGAGGGGCAAGGAACATGGGCAGCGCTAGAAACTGGAAAGGTGAAGGGGATCGGCCCCTGGGGCCCTCAGAAAGGAACAGCCCTGCCCACATCTTGAATTTAGCCCAGTGAGCCCCAGGTCAAATTTCTGACCTACAGAAGATAATAAGCCTGTTGTCTTAAGTGAGGGGGATTGCTGGGGTCTGTTAGCAGCAGCAAGAGGAGCGGAAGGCTCCACCTAGCCTAAGCATGCTCCGGGGTGAGGGGCTTGATGGAAGACCTGGAGCCGACCCGAGTGGCGCCCTGCATCCTATCAACCTTGCGCCAAGCAGGGTCCCGGGGGCCTGAGACAAGCGCCCGTGCTGCACCCTTCGCTGGGCACTCAGCTGTTTCACGTAAGTCTGCCAGATAATTGAAGGTATCACTTTAACCTGCAGATCCAGCCATTTTAACTGACTATAAAGGGAGTCTACAATGGTTATACGTTTTGGGGCTTCTTTAGAGTAAACATAACTTACTCTGTTCTTCACCTGTGCTCAGGGACTGGGGTGATTATTACAAAAGGTGAGAACCCAAGGGTGGGGCAGGGCTGGCCCAGGCCGCTGTGCTGGAGGGCTTCTCTCTCTCCGGCCACACTCTAGACACAACTGTGACTTCTGCTGGGAGCACCCCACTCCCTCACCGGAGCCAGAATCCCAGCTCTGTCCGGCCCAGCTGCACGGCTGGAGCCCTTAGCCCCTCTGAGCCACAGCATCCGCCCCTCCGTGGTTTCTAAGAGATGGCCGCGTTGGCTTGCCGGTGCTGCCAGGGATTGGGGGTCTGAGCATCCGAGCCGACCTCGTGGGGAGCTGGCCAGTGCCGCGGTCAAGGGCACGGACTCTGGAGCCAGGTGGGCCAGGGTCTAACCTTGATGTGAAACTCCTCGGGGTCTCACTTTTCTCATCTGCTACTGGCTCCTGCCTGTGCCTGCCCTTCCATTCTCCCCTCCCAGAACCCTAAATGGGGCTCAGGCTGCCCATAGGCCCAGGATCTACTGGGATGTACTCTCTGCCACAGCCCAAGAATCCTGCAACATGAACAGATGAGGATGACTCAGGTCTGAGCCCTCACCAGCTAGGTTGCTCTCCCTACCTAGGGCCTGGCTCTGAGTGTGATGCCCTGGTGCACCTGACCAGCATGGGGCAGGAGGGGAATGGTCACCTCCCTTACTCTCCGTACCTTGCCTCTGTTAATACAGCATGGGAGCAGCCACACCTTGTCGGGCGCTACCAGTTAGGCCCTGAAGTCCAGAAGGATTCTGTATCTTCACCCCACAGGCTGTTCTTAGAGGAGACAGTGCTAAGAATGATGAGCTGTGAGAGAGAGCCTCACCTGTGCTCTAGACTCGAGGCCCCTGGACTGACCCTTCTCGGAAGCCTGAGTCTGGTTCCTCGTTCAGGTGTGAGGCCTTGGCTATTTGCTCTCCCTTTGGTTAATGTTGGAGGGAGACTGGAAGAGAAGGCTCTTCTGTCTGGGGCAGGACAAGCTCTAAGGGGTGGTATGGGGGGACTGTGATAATCACAGAGGTGGGGGTGCAGGGGAGGGTCCCCACCCTGACCTGTCCCTTCAGGCTGCCCCAAACCCAGGCTGGGGCTTCCTGCATCCTCAGGGCCCCCCTCACCTCCCCCTGTACCAGGTACCAGATCTGAGCCTTTATCCATTGACTCTCATTACTGAATGCAAGCACAGAGGCCCTTCTCCCCACCCCTGCGCCACCCATTTATGTGATGCCGACTCAGCGTGGCCCTCTTCCCCCACCCATCCTCTTCCTGGGAAGGTCACAGGGTGCCTGAGGGACCACAAAGCTCCTGGTCCTGCCTGCTTTTGGAGCTCTGGCCTCAGATGATAGTGCCCACTTCTCCTAGTAAGTGAGGCCGAGGGCCCTGGGCCCCCTGAGACCTGAGAGTGACCTCAGAACACTGACAGCTCTGGGGCTCCCTCCAGCTGCTTCCAGCCACCTTTCCAGAAGGTCCATAGCACTGACTCATGCCTGCCTGGAGGGCAGGGGTCATACTTGCTGGCTAGGGGTGAGGCTGGAGGCTCAACGGCAACCCAACCTGCCATCGCCAGCTCTTCCCAAGTCAACAAAACAGACCTGCCCAGAGAATTTGCAGAACTAGCTTCCAGCCTGAGCTTTCCCTGTCTGCCTGTGTGACCAGAGGTGAAAGCTCTGACCTCTCTGGCCCTTACTCTTCGCATCTGAAAAGAGGGCCGCTGCTGTCCTATCTAGCATGGACTTAGGGCTCACAGAGCACCGTCAGCCAGACCCACAAGCTCCTCAAAGCCCCTAACAAGTGCATGGGCTTGACGCCTTCACAGTAGCACACAAGACCATATCCCCCGTGGCCCCCGGACCCCCTCTTGCTTCCTCTCTAGATGCTTGGTCCCCCTGAGGTCCACATGAGGGCCAGGAAACAAAGCTCCCTCTCTAGGACCTTCAGGCTCTGCCCTCCACTTGGCCCTGCAGCCTTGATGCTTGAAACAGCTCACATGGTCAGGACCTCTGGGTAGAGCTCAGCTCTGCAGGGTGATGTGTGACCTTGGGCAAGCCAGGGCACTCCAGTGAGCCTCAGTCTCTCCCTCAGAGAAATGGAGACCGCACCACCTGACCCCATAGCTGCAAAAGCTGGTGTGAGCAGAGAGCCATAAAGAAGGTCGTGAGAACCCCAGGTGACCACAGCTATGCTCAGGAGGTCCTGGGCGGCTGGTACAACCTAGAGGCCAGCAGAGCAGTGAACTGACTGATGGAGAGAGAAGAATGAATGAATGAGGAAGTCTGCTTTCCACTGTGCACACTGAGCTCTGTCGAAAAGCAGTGATTTTTCCTCTTTTTCTCCTCACACGGGTCCCTGATCAGCCCTGCCAGCAGGTCTCCCAAGACACCCTCCCTGAGCAGCAACTGAGAAGCAGGTGGCTTTTTCTGTGAGAGGTCCTAGAGGTTCTGGCTGGTAGCTTCCCTCCCAGGAGAGGAGATGCATGATGACTCTACTGCCCAGACCCCTGTCTACTCAAATGCCCTCTTTTGCCGCTGAGTCTGATCCTGCTGCTTTGCTGATCCTGGGGATCCTAACTGCGAACGTGGGTGTTTACGGCAAGTGGGGGAGCTTTTCAATGTGAAAAGACCTTTTCAGTGTGACACTCGTCTCCTTACATGCACAGGCCAGAGGATAACAGCCCTGGGTTCTTTGCTACAAACACATAAACAGAACAAACGTGTTTGATGGAGGGAAAAACTTTAAAAAGGAAAAAGCGAGTTCACATCTGGAGTGGAGCCCCCCACACTCACACAGCACGAAGGACCGCACACACGTGGGCACACCCCACAACAGACATATGCCCCCACACGCACTAGCCACACCCACACACAGCACACACACTCTCGTATCCACATGCCAGTGCACACCCGAGACACACACGTGCACGCACGCACACACAAGTGCAAGTACGACAAAGGAAGTGGAAGAAAAGTGTTACCCATGAGTAGCCGCCGTTTCACCCGCTTGTCCACATCAGCTACTGACGTGGCATTGAACTGAGAGCGCTCAATTGCAGCCTCATCCTTCTCTAAAACACAAGTAAGGGACAAACACGGAGCCAGTGGTTAATGACAGCCCACTTCCCGCGGCCCAAGACAGTCAGCCTCTCGGCGTGGTGCACGCAAAGCCAACACAGCACGCCGGCCAGCTCGGCATCCTCGCCAAGGGGCTAATCCCAGGAACCTCCAAGGTGGGGGTGTTCAGGGCAAAGCAGAGAGGCGGTGGGGGTGGGGGGACGTGCAGGAAAGGAGGAATGATCACAAAGTGACCTAGGACA
The DNA here is from genome assembly GCF_009761245.1 of Sapajus apella. NCBI lineage: Eukaryota > Metazoa > Chordata > Mammalia > Primates > Cebidae > Sapajus > Sapajus apella. Next base: position 631,291 of record NW_022437063.1, read on the forward strand.
TAGAGGGGACTCAGGGCCCACAGGTAAGCAAACAGAGGAGGAAGCTGAGGTTAGGGCAGACAGGAATTGTCTGCAGAGAGCCACAGAAGCAGAAAGCACACCGTGGTGCTTCATGGAGACACAAGCAGATTACGGACCCCCGTGGCTCAGGCTGGAGAAGCAGGCATAGGACAAGGCACAGGACAAGGGGACAGGGCCACAAGGTCCGGTGATGGATGCCCCTGAGACAGCAGAGGCTCTGTCACAGGGACATGAAGCTGTGTCAACAGTCATGCAAAATTAAGAACAAAATAGACACACATACACACAATGAATCCAATAGAAAAGACACAGAAAAACCACGGGATCGATTTGGGCAGCGCTGGTTGCCTGCTTGTCTATAGAGGACTAGGGCTAAACATTCAAGTGCTCAACAAGGGGGTACAAAGAGGGAACACTGATTTTAGGAGTGTGCGGGGAGCAGTGGCCCGGGGCGGGCCGGGGAGCATCTTGGCTGTGCCACGAGGCTTCCAGTGGAGGAGCAGGTGAGGTTAGCTGGGCTGACTTTCTTTGCTCAGAGGGAAACGTGTGGAGACATTGGTTCCCAAGCAGGGACATGGATGAACAGTGGGCAAAGTCAGGTGAAAGGCATCTCTTCCCGAACAGGAGTGGAAGCAGCAGCAGCAGCAGCAGCAGCAGCAGGGGCTGGGTAAGGAAGTTGATTTCTACCGAGGCAGGGCTGGGGAAGTTACTTTAGAAAGGAGATCCAAGCAGGGGCCTTCACATGCAGTAGACATTGAAAAATAAAAAAAGCAAGAAAGGATGATTCAGGTGGACAAGACAAGATGCGTTAGACGAAGGCTGGGTGTATCTGGCCCGGCAGCCGTTTGCACCTGCTCCAGCGGAGACGGCAAACCGTGCGGGAGACCTCTAGCAGACGAGACAGGAGGGAGCCTGGGGGAGCCCGGGAGAGCCCCAGGCCGGACAGTGGAGGGAGAGAGGCCGGAGGAGAGGAGGTTCTAGATGGGATCAGGCTGCAATAGAGACACTGGTCTGAGAGCGGGTTTGGCTTTTAATTTTGGTTTTAATTGGTTGGTTGGTTTGGTTTGGCTTTTGGCTCTGAAAATAATTAATGAACGTCAGTTATCAGACAAGACAGGCAATCAGGGACCATCACCAGAAAAGCAGGAGCAATGAGATAAAAATGAAATAAAAAATGGTTGTCTGAAAGAAGAGACCACACAGAGGGAGAGCCACCGCAGGCAGCAGAACCCATGATGACAGCCCCGGACTACAGAGGTGACAGCCTGGCGCCCGCCCGGGCCCCGCTCCCTGAGACTCGTGGGGGCAGTGTCCTGGGAGACAGGGCAGGGGCATGCCCTGGCCTCACGGGCTTCTGTTTGCTGACCAACCTTTCCCTGTCCCCTGAGACTCCCTCGAGAAGCATCTTCCAGACTGACAGCAAGAAATAGGGCTTAAAAAAAAAAAAGAGCGAACTTGTGTTGGGTTTCTAAAGCGTGCCAACACAGGAAGGGTGGAACTCTGGGCGCCAGCTCTGAAATGCTACTCTTTCTCAGTTAAAAACTGTGCCGTTATTTTTAAGTGGGAGAAAAAAAAACCTACTAGTGATTATGGCATGAAATAATCACAAATACTCAATCTTCCCCTTGGAAAGAGGGACCAGGAGGAAGAAGGTGGCAGAGACTCAGATCAAGACTCCATGTGACAGGTGAGGGGATGGCCGGGCAGCGCTGAGAAGAGCGGACTTCGGGTGGGGGAGGAAGGCCAGCAGGGGCCTGGCAGCTTGAGAGACAGCAGTTAAAACACCATACCCATGCGGGCCCACACTGCCCGTCTCCCCTGGAGTTTAGACAATGACCACTCAAAGTGAAGTTCTGAGGAAACCTCTTGGTTTTCCAGCCGTGGGCGGCTCCCATGACTACCGTGGCTGTGTGCAGTTACCTGAATCTGGCTGTTTTCCGTATTAGGGGAGGAAACCCCTGTGCTTCTGGAGCAGAAGCTCTTAGAGGTGTGTACACCTTCCTTCTCCCCGAAACCCCCTGCCCAGGGCCACCCCTCACTTCCAGGACGAAGACATGCAGGACCCCCGCTGCTAGGGAGCCTGCATTAGGCATCGCCAGGGAACATGAAGCAGAGGAGCCTGGTCCTGGGGGGCTGCAGGCCCCAGAGAAGCCTCCCCAGAAAACTTCCCCAGGGGAATCGGCCATCCCCACCATTGCCATGGGCTTGCCTTTCCTTGTTTCCCTGAAGCTTCCTTTCCGGGGATCCCGGACGTGGCAGGGTGCTGGCACCGCTGGTGCACGCAGGGTGGGTGGGGGGTGCAAGGGTGGTGTGCGGCGGAGGTGCCTACTTACCGATGCACGTGCGACCGTCTGAGTGGAGGGCGTACTTCTGGTGGCAGCCACACATGGGGCCCGTGTCTGTGTCCTCACAGCTGTGCTGGCAGCCTCCGTTTCCATAGTTACAGGTTACTAGTTAGGCCCAAAGTGTACACACATGTGTATAAACAGAACAACAAAAATGATTAGTTGTTGGTGTTGGCTGTTTCCTTCAGGGTATGGGGAAACTGAGGCCTAAGGCCATCAGTGGGTAGGGTCATGAGGCTTGCGGGGCAACAGATACGCATCTCCCTGCACTTCGGCCCCTCCAGAATCTTCTATGGAATCCCTCACTCCCTGGAGCTGAACTGGGGTGGGACAGAGAATGGTCTGGGCACAGAGCTGATGTGCTCAGGCTGTGGTAGATGAAGACAGCTTCATCCTTCCCAGGCTGCAGGACACTTTACAGCTGCCTATCTCGATGGGGCAAATGTCTGTCAATACCAGGACATACTTGTCAAGGGGGAGGGAGATGGAGGCCTGTGGTTCCAGGTGACCCTCATGTCCTTAGTTCTTGCAGGGCTTTCTGTCCTCTGCCTGTTTTGGGGCGTGTGGATGTCTCCTTGGATGTCCGCCCTCTCAGATCCCCAGGGGCCACCTCAAACCCTCTCCCCTGAAAGCCCTAATCCTCCTGGAGCTCAACAATGTTGGAACAGACAGACTCATGCCAATTAATGTCATCTGGGGTACAGTTTTGAAAATTGCCTAAATAATAACAATGTTACATTGCTTTCAGTGCCTGTGGCCAAGATGGTTCACATCATCAACAAGCTGGGTTCCAGGCTGAAAAGGGGTCAGAACAAAAAGGAGTCTGAAGTTGGAAAAATTACCAATTCAAGTTTATTTAAACACACGGTCCACTTCCAGGGTGAGAGAGATCGCTAGAGGGGAGCAGTGATGCCAGTGCTCCCCAGGGGGTGTGGGGCCCCCCCGCCTTGTGATGCTGCGAGACAGCTGCAAGGCCATCACCCGAAAGCAAATGAGCACCAGGGCCTCAGCATGGGGTGTGTTCCTAGGTACTTCAACCATCGATCTAAGCTCCACTCTTTCTTTATTTGGTAAAATCCTAAAGACCAAATATGCAAAAATAAACCTCCGACCAACCATGGTTAGAGGGGCCAAAAATCCCAAATTCTGAGAATTTGAATGAATTGTGTTCTGTCAGGTTGACCCATGAGCACAGCTGGTGCCAAAGGGAAGTGACTTGGTGGTGTCTCCCAGAGGAGGATCTCAGACGTTTCAGAACTGACTCTGCACCTGCGCTTCCCCACGCTCCTCCTTTCACAGAGAACGATGCAGAGCGTTCCCTGTCCTGTGACGGTGGCGCCTCAGCCTCGGACACATGCTACCTTCACAGCAAGTGAGGAGGATGTCCAGAAGATGGCTTGGTGGGGACAGGTGTCAGTGCCTCAGACACTGCGCTCTGCAGCCAGGGGCTCGAAGGGGCTGCTCCCTCTTCCACAGGGAGCTGCGGATCATACAGAGGAGGGAGCAGACTTCTAGGGTGAAATTTCAGGAATGCTTCCAGAAACACAGCTGGGTTTCAAGCACAAAGCCTTCCAGCCCCTTCTCCTCAGGAGTGACTCTTCTCCAGGGTGGAGGTGGCACCCTGGATGGAGCTTGGCTTTCATCTCTCCGTAGCTCATCTCAATGGCCAGGAGGGAACCCAGGGAAGCCAGGGGTTCCGGGAGGCTGCAGGTCTGCACAGATCTCAGGCGATGGGAAGAGACCCAGGTGGAGCCCCACTTTGGGCTGGACGTCGTGTGCCTTTCTAGGACCCAGGAGATTCCTGCTTCAGAGTGGGCAGGGGTGTAGCTGAGGAGAGGGCAGTCCTTCTTGAGCTCCAGGCTCCTGGAGACAGGCTGTGCCCTAAAAGTGACTCTAATGAGAATAGATGCCTGTCTGAGGCAACTTGAGGGAGGTCCAGGCTCAGGGGTCCTGGTTCCCTACACACAGGCATTTGTGCGTCTCACAGACCCGCAAGGGTCGAGCCTTCGAGTACTGGAGAACGTACGGCTTTTACGCAGAAACGTCTGAGCTCAAGCTCTGTGAGACGGACAGAGGGCGGAGAAAACCTCCTCTGGCCTGGCCCCGGAGTAGGTCCTGGGCTCTGGACGGATGACAGCTTGGTTCAGAACATTGCAGTCCTTTTGAGCTAGAGGCTGGCTGGGTAAGCCAGGCCTCAGCCCCCAACCCAGCTTGCGATCTGGAATTTCCTGGAACTCAAGTGACTTCAAGGACTAGAGTGAAAGTCTCAGAGCTTACTTCACAGCAGCCTTGGCTTGTTAACCTCACAGAAGCAGCCAAGGCTGGGCTGGCTGGGCAGCTGCCTGTGCGGGTCCTTCACGGGAGGCCTCAGGCCCCAGAGATCACATCAGGCTCTCCATACCTCGGTGATGTTCAGCCACCCACGGAGAGGGTGGGACTGCTGTTTCTTAAACCAGCACATATTCCAGGCAAGGGCGGAGCCCTTCCCTGGCAGGGGTAGCTGAGGGTTGTGGGGGGCGTTCCAGCTGCTCACAGGGCCCTGCCTAGTCCCTGACCTTTCACAACAGGCCGGCACCCAGAAGATGCTCTCTGAGCAAACTCCTCCTGGTAGTGCTTGTCTCAGATGTACTATGGGATCAGGGAGCAAGGTGGCCCCAGCCAGGCCACCTGTAGCCTCTCCGTGGCACTGGGCTGGGAGCCCGGTTTGAGCAGGTGCTCGGCCTGTCTTCTGACTGAGGGAAGGCAGTGTCCTTCTGGCCAGGGCTATCCACAAGCCTGCCGACTCCATACGTTCTTGACCTTGGCCTTTCTTGTAGGAAACTCAGATCACACGACAGCGGAGACTGGGAAAGCTGGAGTCAGCATCTTCTGTTCTGAGGCGGCTGGGGGCCAGAAGGCTTCTCGGCAGATAAAGGAATCCATTTGGTGTGGAGAGGGGCCCTGGCTGGAGCCCTGGGGCTGGAGGCTAGCACTTCCAGTGGAGACTGCCGCTGTTTCGTCCTGCCCTGGGTGACAGTATACAGGATTACCTTGGCTACCCTACAGGAAAGAGCCACAAACACAGAGAATGGTGGTCTGTTCTAGGAGGGCATGAGTCAGGAAAGGTGTGGCCAGGCAGCCGGAGGGGAGCTGATGACAACGGAGAGGATAAGGGACTGCGGGCGATGGACCAGCAAGGACAGCTGTCCGCTCCACAGAATGATGGTGGAAGGCCATTTTCGTTATGACGGCAGGCAGCCCAGTCTCTCACTTCCACAGCCGGGGTGGGGACCCCCCGCTCTGCTGGGGGTTGGAACTGGACTTTGCCATAACATCTTTCTGTTAGAAAGTGGGCCTGAGATGAAGCACTTGTCTCCAGCCAGAGGTGGAAAGCGCTTCCAGCAGTCTCGTTTGGCTCTTTGTAAAAACAGGGCACATGTGACATCACTTTGGGTATCCATGGTGCCCTCATTTCCAACAAGGAGAGGCCCAACCCGCCGTCTCCCCGTGTAGCCGTGGCAGGATGCGCTGGCTCCCAAGCTTCTGAGTTCAGCCGCTGTTCTACCTGGTTTCCGGGCTCCTACTCCTACTGGGGACCCCGTGAAGAGGCTGAACTATGCATGCGCCCGCAGGCAGACCACCAGGCAGATCCTGAAATGGCGTCTTTGGGCAGAGGCCTCCTTCAGCCCCAATCTCCTCTCCCAGGGTATCACCACTGGCAGCCGGCCTTGCAGAGGTCACACTGTGAGTTCTGATCTTTAAATTTTATTTTAGAGATGGGGTCTTGCTATGTAGTCCAAGCTGGACTCAAAGTTGGGCTGGAGTGATCCTCTGGCTTCTGCCTCCCAACCGGCTGGCACTATAGGCATGCAGAGTTCTGCTCTTTGGTTCGGGAAATATGGTCAGCACAGCCCAGAACCGGACCCTTCAGAACCATCCTCTTTTCCTTCTTTCTACTGCTCATTACCAGGGGCTTCCCAGGCCCATTGAGAAACCTAGTCTTTTAGACCTTGGTGCCATGGCCCCACCATTCCCGCTGGAGAACTTAGGCTCAGGGGCTGACGCAGACCCAGCCCAGCTCCTGCGGCTACACTGGTGGTGTCATGCTTGCTGAGGAAAGCCCTGAGCCTGAGGCTCACAACCCTTGTCCCTCATGCCCCCATCAGGCCCCTTCAGCAGGCCCTGCCCTTCTCTCCACCCCATGGGGCTTGGGGCCCTCCCTGGCCAATGTCCAGCAGGCTGGACAGACCCTCCAGAAAGCAATGGCAGGAGGCGCATGGGACGTCTGACCCATTTGTCTCCATCTACCTACGTGTGCAGTCCTTCTGGTTTTGGGCAAGGTCAAAGCCGGGCCTGCAGTCGCAAGCCACCCCACCTTTGGGCGTCTCCCGGCAGATGTGGGCACAGCCATGGTCTTTATTCATGCAGTTCATACCCTCTGGGAAGAGAGACAGACAAGAGACAGGTTGGGGACAGGGCAGAGAAGGAGAGAGAAAATTTCAGCTGAAAGGAGATAGCCAATGAGATGTAACAAGCAAATGGGCTGGCACTGCACGTATCATACACACACATATGCGTGTGTGGAGCAGGCAGCCACATGGATGTCCTTTAAAGAAGAACCAAGGGCAAGCTGCCTGGGTCTAGATTCAGGCAGCACTGCAAATGGCACCTCGTGGCCACAGACGCAAGCCTCTTCTCTAGGTCAGATTGCGGGGCGTGGTCTGGAGGACTGCTTCTGTGTCAGGGTGGTTTGGCCCCCTCTCCTGAGCCACCCATGGTTCTAGGGTTTCTCCCACCCGCCCAGGAGACTGGATGTCCCCTCTCAGTCTGCCTGGAGTGGCTCATACCCCCTTCTGTTGACCTCAGTTGATGTTTATCTTCCTGGTGATTTGTGAGGCGTTTCCAGAATTTATGAGGTCAGGGGTCAAGTGAGAGGTTGTAGGTCACGAGTCCATCAAGAGGCCAAGGCAGATGAAAGGGAAGAGCCTCTGTCTGCCAAGCCACTGGCTTTGTGACCTGCCTTCCACCTCCACCCACAAGGAGCTCAGGCAGGAGTGAAGCCGGCAGTGAAGGCTGCAGACGGCAAACGCGAATGGGCAACCTCGTACCCCCAGGACACGCCAGCCTCTCGTTCCAGGGAGGCCTGGCTCAATCCTGACCCCATCTACTTTAAATATGGGTATGTAGCAACTCGGAATATATTTAAAAACACACACACACCCTACTAGTTGTAATAAAGATAAGAACATCTAACGTTAAAAATCTGACACACACATGGAAATGATGGAGCCTGCATTTTGCCCAGCACCGTAACGCCTGCTTTCACCTGATTCTGTGACCCCCATTTCCTCACCTCGATTTTCTCACTAATCAGTCGAATGGTTGGAATGATGCAGAGTCTAACCAAACAACGAGTGAACACGGAAACCCCCTCACAGAAGCTGCAAGTTCACACCGGGAGGCCCTTTCCGCTGGCTCGACTCCAAAAGAGCATCGGCGCCCGAATCGCACAGACAGTGGTGTGCGGCCAATGCTTAACAACCCGTGGGGGGGTGGAGGCTGGTATGCAGTATTTACCAATTTCTGTGGGATAAATACGCCAGCCATGGCTAATTTCAAGGTACCAGGGAGACGTGGCCGAGGGTAGAGCTGGGGATCAGTGTGCACAGTTGGCTCTCATGAGCCAAGCCACAGTGCGTCACTGTCTTAGAAAGCTGGCTGTAAGGGCAGGCGGATAGAGCTGCGAATCTGGCCTCCTTACTGGCTGTGGCCTCGGAAACAGCCACTTCACTTTTCTGAGCCTCATCTTAGAATGGGCACGAACACTCTGTCTCATGGAGGAGGTGTGCAAATTAAATACAGCTACAGACAGGAAATGGCAGGCAACGGGAGACTAGGTCTGCCTGTGGGGCGCCGGCTTCCGAGGCTGGTGCTTCTCCTGCAGGTCTGGAGACCGCGTGGCCCCTCCCTGCAGCCTGGCTGGACCAGGCGGCCCCTCCTGAGAGGCGGCTCTCAGTAGAGGAAACTTCTCAGCCTGTGGAGACATATTCTGTCCTCATCGGGCCATCTGGGAGCCTCCTGCCCTGGCAAGGGTTTGGCCAGTGGCTGGTGGTCACCAAGCCATCTCCTTGAGCATTACTGATGGCTATTGTCAACGGTGACTTAGCCCAGGAGCCCAGGGTCGCCCCACTCACTCCCTGCTCATTTGGCTTCCACAGCTCCCTGCTGTTCCAGCTTCTCCCAGCCACACATCCCCCACTGTCTGCCATCCCACGACGCCCGCAGAGCAGCCCCCAAGGGTGCCCCATCTCCCCTTGCTGCTCCTTCCTCCTGGCCAGACAGGCTCTCCTGTCTTCCATAAAGGAAATCCTAGGCCTGCCTCAAACTCCTCCAATTCCACAAAACCTCCTGACTCCTGCCTTACACTCCCTGCCTCCCCCAGATGCCGCCACCCACGTTAACTTCCCAGGCTGTCCTATGGCTGGCACCGGAGACAATGCTGTAAGCTGATCTGTGCTTTCTTCCTAAGCTGGGAAGAGCCCAAGGGCCCTTGCTTGGCTCAGGCTTATTATATAGGATAAAGAAAGGGAGATTGAATTTCCATTCCCAGCCAAAGAATCACAATTTACAAGGAGCCTGCTAATCATCACCAACCATAAATTTGTCACTGGGGAGCTGATGGATGCCTGAACCCTGGGTAATGGAATATGAAGCTTTAGGGGCCATTCCGTCTTCTCCCTCATTGTGAACTTGCCATCAAGCGATCTTTCTTTTTGAGACTCTGGACTTTACCACTGGGCTGTTGTTGTTTTCTTGGCAAAGGATACTTTGGGGATGTAATATCACATGACTGTGGACTGCAGTAATCCACAGTCCATAAGACGCTGAGCACCAGAACGGCAGAGCTGAAGGGTGAGCCCCAGGCCCTGTCTGTAGTCAGCTGGTCTCAAAGGCCTCCACTTTACCTCTCAACAACTTGGGGAAGAGGTAGAGCCCTCCGTCTCCCACCTAAAGACCCCGAGGGGGAGCTAAGGTCCTGATTAGCTGCCCTCACTCAACACCCCACGGCAGGCTTGCTGCACGCTGCCCCTCACCTGGTATCCCCAGCATCGGAGCCCCCACTGGCTCTGCGACGAAGAGCAAGGGACGGGCCAGTGATTATTAGTGGAACTGACTTCAGGACCTCTAGGCAGTCACAAATTATAAAGGAGCCCAAATAGCCACGGTGGACATGCTTATGTATTACAGCTATCAAGATTGGCCAGGCTAGGTATTACAGACAGAAATTTACATTTACCTTTTTTTTTTTTTTTTTTTTTTTTTTAAGGAATTCAGAAGCACTTATTTAAAAACAAGATAAAAAACATTACATGTGGGCTGGGAGTGACGGCTCACTCCTGTAATCCCAGAACTTTGGGAGGGCAAGGCGGGAAGATCACTTGAGGTCAGGAGCTCGAGACTAGCCTGGCCAGCGTGGTGAAACCCTGTCTCTACTAAAAATACAAAAATTAGCCAGGTGTAGTGGCACATGCCTGTAATCCCAGCTACTTGGGAGGCTGAGGCAGGAGAATTGCTTGAACCCAGGAGGCGGAGGCTGCAGTGAGCTAAGATCGAGCCATTGCACTCCAGCCTGGGTGGCAGAGTGAGACTCTGTCTTAAAAAAAAAAAAAAAGAAAGAAAAAACCCTTATTACATGTTAGCACAACTCATCTATTTTTGTTAAAAACTCAATTTTCCAGAACAGGAAGGGTTGCCGGAGATGGGCCCTTTCAGCTCTCCCAGCAGGCAGGCCCGCAGGAGCCAGGCTTACCAGCTGCGTGGTGAGGCTGCGGTCAGGCTGGAGTCTGTTCAGTCTGAGTGCTGCTGGGGTGCCTCCTGCCTGAGAAAGGTGGTCATGGGAACATCACCATCACTTTCAAAATGACCCTAGCTACCACTCCAAGGATGGCTGCTACTGCGTGGCCTGGGGGCTTCCTATGCTCTAATCAGCTCCTCTGTCAGCTGCATCGAGTTCACCTCCCCTCAGGGACAACACTGGCTTCTGGAGGCCATAAGCAGCCTCTGCGGCTGGCGGAACCACAGAAGGTCAGGGTTGGACCCCTCCCTGCGGCCCATCTTGTTTATGTATCTTACAGGGACAGAAATTCTGTGAGATGGGCAGTGAATGTCTCCGAACATACGGCAGAGCTGGAACCTGGGCCACTGGGCCCCCAGCCTAGGCTCTCCTGCCTTGGGGTCACTGGGCTATACCTGTGGGACCCAGATGGCTGATAGGAGCAAACATTTCCTGGAGGAGCAGAATCAGGAACCTGGCACAGAGTGAGCGACCACCCAGTGCCTGTTACTGGCCACTGTTTCCAGACTTACAAGCCCAGCGAAATCCAAGGGCAATTCAGATGCTGCTTCCTCTGTGAAGCTCTCAGAGTAGCCCCTCCATGAAGCACATAACCTGGCTCCTCTTTTGACCTTCTATGGCTGTTGCTGACGGGGCCTGAGCGTGAGGACAGAGTGTCAGCCCCCCTGCAGCACGGGATGTCCGTTTTCTCAGCTGTTAGGTGGGTATGCAATAATCTTTGCCCATGGTTGCTGCGAAGCTCAAACGATATCAAGGGAGGCACAGAGAGGGTCTCGGTGAAGCACGGCTGCCAAGACAGCAGTCTGACTCCCCCTTGCTTCATTCTGCCTTGTAGTAAATCAGAATCGTTGCTTCCGCCACACTCTTTCCTGCCAGCCGTGGTAACCGGATGGGGAGACCTGAGCTTTATTCTTTTCAGTATCATGAGGACCCAGCACCGGGCCTGGCACAGGCCGAGGGATCTGCAAACAGTGGCTGAAAGAAGGAAGAGAATGAGTGGGGAAAGAGAGGGAAGAATGCAAAGGGAGAGAGGAGGGAGCGAGGAAGGAGAAGAGAGAAACGAAGCCCCCTAGTTCGGAACAGATCAAGCCTGCTGTCTGTTATTTCAGGAGGCAAGGCTACCATTTTGGAAATGCTCTTGTGGCATTCCTAGTTGTGTGTGCTATGAAACACAGCACTGTGGGACAGTCCCCTCCCCGTCATCTAACAGCGTCCTGGACAGGAAGAGACCCCAGGAATGGCAGGGTCTAAGGTTGGCCCATTCTAGCTTCCCTGACAGACAAAGCAACAGTGACACAGGGACCAGGGTGGCAGGCTGGGGCAGGGAGAGGGCACCGGCCCCACCCATTGGAGCACCTGTGGTATCCTCTGTGCCTCCAAACCTCAGGGGCAGAGCAGGTGGTATGCCCTCCCTGCCCTCCCCCAGAGGGGCCGTCTGAGGGCAGTGAGCTAACGCGAAGGAATACCAACTCATCCGCTCTTGCAGGTGGTATTTCTGGGTGTTGGCCACAAAGGGCCATAAGGGTCAAGTCAAGATGTGAAGGGGAAAGGTGAACCCTGGGGCGTGTGAGGTGCTTGGTTCCAAGTCCTGCTGTAGGAGAATGGTCGTGGGCTTCAATGAGAAAGGACTGTGTGGGTCTGTGATTCTACCCCCTCTGCCATGACCTTGGAAGGGACCTGCGGCTCTCCTCCAGCTCCCCTGAGCCAGCCAGGCCCACGCAGCCAGCAGCAGCTGCAGGCCATGTCCACTGATGCCAGCCTGTGAGCTCTGCCAGAGCAGGGGCCAAGCCCAGAGGCCCTCCCCGGGTCTAGGCCCAGAGCAGGCTTCTGTAAGCCTCAGGACCAGAGTGGCCCTGGCTCAAAGTCAATCCTCCTGTGGCCCCCTGATTTGTGTCACGTCTGCTCTTGGGAGCCACAGGACAGCTCCCTTGACCTAGCTATGGAGAGAACCATGTAGAGGCAAGTTCAGCAGAGGGCCCTGCTGGTCTCACTTCTTGATGGGAAGTGATATAGAATTTCAGAGTCATTCCCAGAAATTCTGGTCTTTGGAGGCCTGATGCCCGTCAGGCCAGGCGGCCCACCAGGTCGAATCTAATCTGATCTAACCATCCAAATCCAATTATATTCTGCAAACTCAGACCAAGTGTCTCCTTGGTACCCAAGATGGGCCAGGGAGCAAGGAGCAGACAGATGCTCTGGTGCCACGATGCCAACTCCACATTCAGGCGGCCACATGCTGTGTGACCCTGGGCAAGCCTTTCACCCTGAACCTCAGTTTACACCTGTGTAGAGCTGGATAGTAGCGCCTGCCTCCCAGCCTGTGCTACATGTGCAGCTCTGGTCTCTGGGTGAGAAAGGCGCTGGCTAACCGTGCAGACAGGCTGTTGTGGGACTTTTTCCTGGCCAGAAGGAAGCCACAGGAGTGCTGTCAGCAGGGAAGCAACACACTAGTGTGTCAGGAAGGTCCCTGGAGGCTGCGTGGAAGATGCCCTGGAGGGTCAGGACTGCAGGCTGGGAAAGTGGAGAGGCTGTTGCTATCACTCTGAAAGGGACAAAGCCTGGTAGAGGGGCGGTGGTTGTGGGGACTGGGAGGGGCTGGATTGGACACATTCAAGAGCTGCTTCTGAGTTTGTCTGGAAGACAGGATGTCTGAATTTGGGCCCTGACTATACTTTCATTCACTCAGACCCTCAAAACAAGCCTGAGGATCGGGCATCCCCGTGTCCACCTTCCAGGCAAGCAGATGGAGGTGGGGACAGTGTGGGGGGAAGACATGCCCTGGGCCGTGTCTTCCTCTCCAAGTGCCCATGCTTCCTCCCGATGGGCCCTCCCCCAGGTCCCCATCGCCTCTGGACTCTGACAGGCCTCGCAGCCCTTCCCCACTGGGGCCTATCTCCCCCCAAGGCCTTCGATCATTCTTGGGTGCTCCACTGGAGTGTTCACAGAGAGGAACGATGGCACAGGCTGCCTGGCTCCCAGCCAGCTCGCACATGGCGTCCTCTGCAATGCAAAGTTCACGGATGCATCTCAAGCGGGGCAGGGCGGCCCAGTGTTTGTACTTAGGCGTGAGCCTTTCTTGCTGCTGCGGCTACATAACAAAGCTGGAATGTGTGCCTCCTGAGGGTCGTTGCTATGGCGACTTCATCAATAACATCATTTTCTACATCCATGTCCCTTAAATACATGGGAAGGGACGGCAAGCTGGGAACGGCAGAGCAGGGAGAAAAGAACAATTACCTTGCTCCGCCCTTCCCCCCTCAACTTGGGAGGAAGAGATTTTCCTCCCTTCACTTCATCAATAGAAAATTATGGAGCCAAGAAGGAGGCTGGAGCCTTGGGAGCGGTGGGGGGAGGAGATGGCTGCCTGCCCCAACCCGGATTCTGCAAGCTGTCTGAGCCACCGCAGGGAAAAACAAACACGAGCTCCCACCGACCTCCAAGGGTGGCTGAAGGAAACATCAGAAAGGTGATGCCAGGGCAGGGGATGGAGGGGGAATGGCACAGAGCAGCTGTAGAGCTGGGGCTGGTGGGAAAGATGACCTCCCGCGTTCATTGGAACTGCCTGTGTGCCAGGCCTGCCATGCACTGAAGACTCCTCACCTCCCGGATTCCCTGACAAGCCCGGGAGGTGTGCTATGGTACAGGCTGAGCATCGGTCATCCGAAAATCTGAAATCTGAAATGCTCTGAAACCCAAAGCTTTTTTAGCACACTGACATCACGCCACAAGTGGAGAATTCTACATATAACTACTTCACACAAACTTTGTTTTATGCACAAAATTATTGAAATGTTGTATGAAATTGCCTTCAGGCTATGTGTACAAGGAATATATAAAACAAACACGTCCCATGTTTAGACTTGGGTCCATCCACAAGATACTTGATTATGTATCTGCAGAGTTCCCAAATGGAAAAAATCCAACACTGGAAACACTTCTGGTCCCAAGCACTTCGGATAAAGGCTGCTCAACTTGTATAACATCCACCGAACAGATAGAGCCCTGAGTGCAGACACTCATGACGGAGGTAGGGTGACTGGGCTGAGCCCAGCCGCCAGAGCTGGGGCCGCAATACAGTCTGGCCAAGGCCATCTCTAACGAGAGCTTCTCCAGGGCGCCGATTCTGATGCTGCCCTGCCAGTCCCCTCAGAGCCACGGAGAGCCACCCCCCGAGGGCCGGGAGCATACCCTGCAAAGCCAGGGCCTGGCAGAAACAGAGAAGCCTTTACAACGTCGCCCTACAAGGCGTGCCACCCATGTAACAGAAGCTCTTCAGAGAGGTGAACTCGGCTCCTCTTGTCCTCCGTCTCACTGCCCCCTCTGCTTTGGCCAATGCGCCATATTGGATGCAGGGGAAAGAGTTTATCCCCTAGAGCCTCTTGGGGTCCTAGGTCCCAGCTGGGTGTGTGACCAGCAAGGAGGCTGACCTGCCCTGCCCGGTCCCCTTCCCACACACTCCACACACTCGCAGCACTGTCCCTTCTACTCCGACACCAACTCTGGGCCTTCCTTCAGGGTTCAAAGGCCCCTGCCAGGGCCCAGAAGACTAGTTGTCCTGCGTGGGTACATGCCTTGGCTCAGCACTCACCACCCAGCTGGTCCAGCCACAAGAGCCCACACCTTGTATTATTTGGCTCCCAACGTCTTCCATGTTCATCTGCCCATGTGCTTATGTGCCCATTCATTCCACAAATATTTAGGGAGTGCCTCCTTGGTTTCCAGCCCCAAGATTCCAGGCAGGCGCTGGTCTTTCTACTAACCAGCCAGCTCCCTGTCTGTGCTGCCTGCTGCTCTGTTCTCCTAGTGGCCAGGCCACAGTTAAGCCCGAACAGGTGCCCAATAAACACTGCAGGGCGGGTGGCTGAGCTCACTGGCATGGACATGGGCACAGCTCCGAGAGAAATCGTCCTGCTTTGGTTTTTACCAAAAGTAAAGAAGCTTAATGAACTCTAAACACAACAAACTCAGGGGCAAGCACTAAAAAAGAAAAAAATTATAATGAAGCATAACATAAAGAAAAAGCAGAATAATATAAAATGGTCAATTAAAATCAGAGAAGGTTTTTGCAAGCAAAAACCAGAATGCACTGGTTTTCTGGAAAGCGAGAACTAGAAGGGACGCTGGAGAGCATCTAGGTAAAGCCTCTCCATTCCCACTGAGGAGGCTGAAGCCCACGAGACAGTGACCGTCCTGGGTCACACGGCAGTGACCTGCCCCGGGCCACGCAGCTGTCGCTGCATGCAGCCTCCCACTTTCAATCTCACGCTCTTTCTGGTGCATCAACAGGTGGCTCACAAGGACTGCTGCCCTAATTTGGGGACCCTCCATTGACTGTTCAGCTCACGCATTTCTTCACTCCCTCAGTTGACAAACCTTTGCTAAGCACCACCTGTGTGCAGACCCTAGGCTGAGACTGAGGATGAAGGGTGTCCAACCCCACAGGCGCATTCTCAGTTTGAGACCAAGTCACTGTCATGTGGCTCATTGGCAGGCATGCCCTGTGTACACAGGACAGACAGAGCTGGGACTGATTGGCCTGGAGTGCTTCTCAGAAAGCAGGATGGACACCAGCCACCCTTCAGCACCCCCTCCCCGCCCCAGGGCCTTGACCAGTGCTGGCACTGGGAACCCCTAGAAAGCTGCCTCTGTGAAATGGGAGGCGGCTCTGTCTCTGAGAGGACCACAAAACCTTTACAGAGCCATGAAAAGCTCCATGGGCCAGGCACCACGGAGGCGGGGCAGGTTGATTTCAACAGCTCTGGTTGGCGCCCCCATCCCAGCCCTTTCTAAGGCGTGCGGTTTTAGAACTTGTAGCCTAATCAAACCCTCTTATTTTTTGCTTTTTTGAGACAGGATCTCACTCTGCCGCCCCAGCTGGAGTGCAGTGGTGCAGTCACAGCTCACGGCAGCCTTGAACTCCAGGGCTCAAGCAATTCCCCGGCCTCTGCCTCTGGAATAGCTGTGACTACAGATGTGTGCTACCACACCCGACTAATTTTTCTATTTTTTGTCGAGATGAGGTTTCACCATATTGCCCAGTCTCAAATTCCTGGGCTCAAGTGATCCTTCCACCTCGGCATCCCGAAGTGCTGGGATTACAGGTGTGAGCCACCAAGCCCAGTTTAAAACCGTCTTTTGTAAGAGTGTACAAGGATAGAAACCCTCAAGCTGCAGGGGTGCTCTGTAAGGCTGGCCCGCTCCCCCGCCCCTGCACCCTGGCTCCTCACCTGGAGCCCCCACCCTGCCTCGTTTCCTCCGTATTCCTCTCCCTTGATTCCTGAAATTTCCCAGGCTGGTCACTAGGTGTCACCACAATCAAGTTCGTCTGCCCCCACAGACCTGGGTCAGGAGACTCACTCACCTCCTGAGCTTCTACTCCTGCAAGGCCTGGGAGGCTGGAGGTGTCCTTCTTCCCTCCCTCGGGTTGCCAAGTTTAGCAAATAAAAATACAGGATTCCCCATTCAATCTGAATTTCAGATGAACAACTAATACTTTCTGAGTGTAAGTATGTTCCAAAGTTGCATGGGTCATAAAAAAATTACTTGTCTATCTGAAATCCCAGTTTAAATGGGCACTCTGTATTTTCTCTGTCAACCCTACCCTGCCCTCCACAGGGAACCTAAAGGAAGCTACAGCGGAGGGACAGGCCATCTAGTGTCACCCTTGGCTGTACAGCTCCTACTGCCAGAGAGCTCAGGCAAGTGTCCAGACCATGACCTGTCAGGAATAGGAAACAGGTCTGTCTTTCCTTCCCAGCAGGTGATGAGATAGAAGGAGCCCAGGCATAGGGGGCTAAGGTGGCTAAGGTGGCAGCACCCCGAAACTGTTCCCACAGCAGCCCTGGGACCCGGAAGGAGAAGCTGGCAAGAGCACTGTGGATGCACTAGCAGGAGAATCTTTAAAGATGCAAGCAGCGCCCCTGAGCCCCAGCCAGCGACTGTCCACCACTGCCCACCCACATGCTGTGGAAAGGAGTGGGGGCTGCGGAGCCACAGCCCGGGGCTGGAGTCCGGCTTGTCACAAGCAGTGGTGCTCACTTCCCCTCCCTCAGCTGTGCACGAAGGGCGGAAGCGGGTACTTCCCATGGCCCTTCCAAGACGAAAGGGGCTCACGGGCTCCGGGCACAGTAGGTACGTTTGGATCATCAGCAGGTGCAGCCACTTTGGGAATGTAAGCCAATTTCTGCCATTGGCTCAAACTTAAACAGTCTGCTGACTTGTCACTACACTCAACAGACAAACGTGTGGGCACTCTGTGATGTGCCCTGTGGCACAGGAGTCGAGGTGGGTAGCGGGAGGGAGAGGTGTTCCGGAGCAGGAACCAGCTCATGCAGAGGCCTGGGGAGTGAGGCTGGGGGTCTCTGTGCTTCTGACAGACAAACTGGGGCTGTCCTCCTGGAGGGGCCACATGGAGAGAAGCCCACAGACCTGCAAGCTGGCCAGCTGCAGAAGGGAGCCCAGGCGGGACAGCAGTGCAGCACCCAGCAAACCACGACACGCTGGGCAGTCCTCTCCTGGGCGGCAGCCGGGCATGCCGCTCTGCACCAGGGATGCAAAGGCACTTTGTGAAACTGACGACACACACACTTCAGGCATGAGTCCCTCATGAGAGGGTCTCATCCCCTCTGCACTCCTCTGCACCATGCTTCTTCTGCACCTTGTCCTGAGTGAGGTGTGAGAAAGACAAGGACAACCTAAACACAGCCCTGCTCTTCTCCGTAGCACAGGGACCGGTCCTGAACAATCTCAAACACACGAGCACAAGTCAAGAGGAAGATGTGCCTGCCTAAGAGTCAGAGATAGCTTCAGAGAGGAGGTGAAAGTGAGCTGGGTTTTGATGGATGACTAAGAGTTCTCCAGGAAGGGAGGGGAATGGGAAATGGCAGTAAAGGCAGAGGAATGACACACACCAAGGTTGTAATCAGTAAAGGGCACGTGTCCCGTAACAGGGAGAACAGCAGGCAGGTTGGGAGGGGCCAGGAGAGAGGAAGATGGAGCTGGACTGCAGGAGGCTTTGGGAGGCCGGAAGACAAAGAACTTGAGAGAAAGCATCCCGGCTGCAGGATGCAGGAGGGAAGCGGGACGAGGCAGAGGTAGGGACGCCAAGCAGCAACCACAGCCTTCAGAGAAGGCAGGGAAGGGAAGCAGGGGTGAGGACGCTGGCTGGGTTTGGGAGGTGAGCAAGGCTTGGATGGGGATCTGGCCATACTGGGATGTGGGAGCCACGCAGGGGAGGGTCCAGGCAGCGCCCCAGTGCTGGTGCTCCACTGATGGGGACAGGCTTGGGAAGCACAGGTCTGGTGGGGATGTGTTTGGTTTTGAGTGGGTAGGAATGCTGTAACTGGGGTCCCTGTCTAGGGGACAGCTGGCACTGGGGTCAGAGCTGGAGAAGTGGCCATGCTGGTCAGCAAGGAGACTCAAGAAGCTTGGGGGAGAGTTGGGAGAGGGCTGAGTCCAAGGAGGAGCCAGGGTCAGGGTAGAGAAGGAAGGGAAGAAGCCCCAAGAGACATACATGCTGAGAAAGTCCTGTAAGACAATCAAACAGCCACCAGGCTGGGGGACAAAAACCCACCTGGCTGGCCTCAGCCGGGTGATGTGCCCTGGGGGTGCTGCGGCCGGGGTGGCCGGGTGGCCGGGCAGACGTCCCACCAGGAGATCGGCCTGAGGCCACAGGCCACAGTCACAACCCAATTTCCCTAATGAGGCTAGGGAGGGCTCAGAGCCCTCCCTCATGACCCCAGATGACCTTGGCTGCTTCCCCACTCTGCCAACCAAGCATCTGCCCAGTGGTTTCTGAACCCACACTCCAGATCTGCATGGCTTTCCACGCACGGTGCCAGTGCCCACAAACCCCAGGTTGGAAGCCAGGCTGTGGGCTTCTGTGTAGGGGGTGGGCTCTTATCTGGAGCCTAGGGGCCTGGGACAAGACCCAGCTCTGCCACCATCATACTAGGTGACCTCCAACAGGACATATGGTGCTTCCAGGACCTCTGCCACTTCACTCTAGAACAGGTGTGCAGGCCAACTTCCCTCCAGGCCAGCGTGTTTTCAGTTCTCACGCACGTCAGCTCTATGATGTCACCCCAGCTTTTCCTGACTGCCCGCTCCCTACAGACCCCAGGCTGGACACTGGGGGTCAGGAGGTCCTTGTGTCCAAGGGCATATCCTCACTTGGGGGAGAAAGGCCTGGGAGCAGAGACATGAGACAGTGCAGGGAGGCTGAGGGTGGGGTGTCAATGAGACACAGGCAGGGATGGACACATAGGTTCCACCTGGGGAATCAGGGGGCATGCGGGGACAAGGTGCAGAGTGTTCTCAGTGACTGACGGGCAGTCAGGATGAGTGGGAGTTCCAGACAGAGGGAGCCGTGTGAGTGGTGGCCGGGACGAGAAGCGCACTCTGGCTGGTTCACGACATGCCAAGCAAGGAGAGGCTGCAGACAGCCAACTTCCTCTCGGGAGCTGTGGGAAGGTCTTGAGTGGGGAGTGACACAGCCAGAGGGTTGGGTGGAGCAGTGGCTCTGGCTGCCACTAGAAAGCTCGACGGGACAGGGAGACCTGTGAGGCAGCTGCTGTCCTAACTCAGGCCAAAGATGGCAGCGCAGCCCTAGGCAGAAGGCAGCATGGCGAGGCAGGGGCTCCCGTGTCAGGGGGCATCTGGGCTGCACAGCACCCTTGCCCCGGCCCCCCGTCCATTTGCTCACTGAGTGTCTTTGATCTTAGGAGGCAGGTGCCTTTGCTACCTTTTCACTATGGACAAGTCTCTTCTCTTTTCAGCCTCCATTTGCTCACCTGCAAAATGGGGTAGCTATATGACACGGACTGTTCTCAGGATCTGATGACGTGTGTCAAAGTCTGGGCACTAGGCTTAGCTGTGACGCATATGACATCGGTGCACAGTTCTAGGGACCTCAGGACCAGGCGCTACACTAGGTGATGTCTTGTACGTAAGATCTTGTTTTAATTCTCATCAACAATTCTATAATAAAATATATTCATGTTTGCCCCAGGACTTGTGGCAGAGAAAGGGCCAGGGCTGGGCAAGCTACCTCTTGGCCTAGTGCCTTCTGGGCTGCAGCTTTCTCTGCCCTGCACCTAAAACTCTGGGAGACTTGAAAGTTCTGCAGCTCAGGGAAATTTACACCACTGATGTGAAGTCAGTACCGGGGGTGCCCCTGGCGCCGGCTCAAGGCCAGGACAGGAGAGGGGCGTGAAGCTGGGCTTACCAGCCAAAGGAATTGTTTATGGAGTGGGAGGCCCATAAAAAGTAATGGGCTGGATTTATTGTCCCCGCCTCAAGGGCCATTCCGGACCGCACAGGGCCAGGACAGGCCTCCTCTGGTAGCACCATAAATCTCCCCACTAAGCAAGAGAGCTGTTTATTCTCCCGTCCACCTGGTCTGCAGCAGGCAGGGGAGGGAGGAGAAACTGCAACCCCATACGTCCTGCCTGGCGCCCAAGCCTGGCTGATCTTCTCCAAGGAGCGGCTGAAGAAGGCAGCTGCTGAGGTTGGGATAGGATTCAGGGGCATGGCCACGCCATCTCCCCGCTCTTTACACAGAAAATTCCTAGCCATGCTGCCCTGGTGCTCACAGTCGGTAATGGAAAGCCCTGGACAGGGCAGGGAGTGTCTCTGGCTCTGCAGGAGCCATGCTAGGGACCCTCAGGTCAAGGCCTGGCCCGGATCCCATGACGTAGGAATCACGTCCCGGGAGTCAACAGGAACGTGAGAGCCAGGCGCACTGATAGCATCCTAAGCCAATATGTGGCTAAGGTGGCTCGGGAGGGCCCGTGGGGCTCTGTCCATTGGCTTGTTTCTCTGAGTCTGGAAGTGGATGGTGCAGGCTGAAAAGAACTGGCTTTGGCCTGAGAATCCAGCCCCCGATCCTGAACCATCTGCCCAGTGGTTTCTGAACCCACACTCCAGATCTGCATGGCTTTCCACGCACGGCGCCTGTGCCTACAAACCCCAGGTTGGAAGCCAGGCTGTGGGCTACTGTGTAGGGGGTGGGCTATGGTCTGGGGCCTAGGGGCCTGGGCTAAGTCCCAGCTCTGCCACCAACATGCTAGGTGACCTCCGACAGGACACATGATGTTTCCAGGGCCCCTCTACTTCACTCCAGAATGGGCGTGCCAGCTTCCCTCCAGGCCAGCATGCTTTCCGTTCTCACGCACGTCCTGTCCCACAGTGTGGCTCAGGGAAGCTCAGCTTTCCCTCCCACGATGGGGACGGTAGTACTGATCTAAAGCATGGCACAGGGTGGCTGTGAACCTCAGGTGACCCTGTGTGGAAGCCACAGCAAAGCTGTGGGAAGGTGGGTCTGGGCCTGCCGGGGACACCCGTGGGCTGACAGGGTTAGGGGAAGGACGGTGTCTAGTCAGCCTGCAGGCCACAGACCAGCCAGAGCGGCAGAAGCAGAGAGGAAAACAGAGTCGAGAGGAGGCTGGAGGACCCGCCTGGCGAGGGTCGTGCGAGGGTCTAGGACTACAGTCTGGGGTGGGAAAGAGGGCTCAGGACAAGGGTTTCAGATACACGCCGCCCCAGATGCTGCCGGGGAGAATCACTAGCTCTTTGATCTGGCTCAACCCCAGGAAACCTGCATCCTAACACTCTCAAGTAACCTTTGTCAAGGAGCCCCCAGTCCTGAGACGGCTGTGGACTTGGACCAGGGGGCTCAGGCCCCAGAGGCAGGGTGGGCTTGGTCTCCAGCAGTGCTTCCGACGGTGGCAGACGCGGGTGGGTATGCTGTGCAGGGCTTCGCCTCTAGCCACTTAGGAGTCTGA
Organism: Sapajus apella; assembly: GCF_009761245.1. Classification (NCBI taxonomy): domain Eukaryota; kingdom Metazoa; phylum Chordata; class Mammalia; order Primates; family Cebidae; genus Sapajus; species Sapajus apella. The sequence goes on from NW_022437063.1 coordinate 653,274, forward strand.
GTGCCAGCAGGAAGGAGACCTTTATTTTTAAGCTCACCACACAGTAAACGCGTGCTATGGTCTGAATGATTGTGTCCCTCCAAAATGATGTGGAAACTGAACCTGCGTTGTGGCGGCGCTCACTAGACGGCGAATCTGCCAGAGTCCGGGCCTTGCACTTCCCAGTGCCCAGAACTGTGAGAAGCAAATTTCCGTCTTCATAAAGTATCGAGTCTCAGCTCTTCTGTTATAGAAGCAGGAATGAGCTAGATGCAGTCTTTTTTGCTGACTGCTGGAGTGGGCAAGGGAGCGCTCTCCTGGGCTCCCGGTCAGGCTTCTGCCACGGCCCTGCCTGCCCTGCCTGGTCGGTACCTGCCTCAGGTCAGATGTTCCTACAGCCCGTGGGTTCCATAAAGACCTGCCCTGGCACAGGTACGGGGCTTCCAAGTACCAGCCATGGGGGTGGGATGGCGGGGCCTGGGTGTGTCATCACTAAAGTACAGCACAGATGGCAGAAGAGTCCTGCTGTCCCCAGTCCCCGAGGGAGACCTGAAACTCCACAAGTGTCCCAGGTCCTGAACCCCCAATGAAACCTTGAATCCTGAGCTTTTCCTCACTCAAGCCAGTCAAGTCCCTGCGACTGATTCAAGCCCCAGGCTGGGTCAGGCTCGAGCCAGCCAGTCAGGAGGAGGAAGGTGGGCAGCGGCCCTCTGCACAAGGCTTTCCCGGACCCATGAATCTGACGCTGAGCCCGGTGCTGGGCAGGGTTTGGCGCTGTCCGCCTCTTCCAGAGTAGAGACCGGTAGACCCTGCCTTGAGCCCCAGGCCTCCCAGACCTCCAGGGTTCCATGCTATGAAAAGAACAAGGCTCCAGCTTGTCCAGAGCCACTGAAACTAAAATATTCTGCACCTATGTGACGTGGGTAACAGGTCTCCCTGAAGTGTAAAGCCCAGGCAGACACAGGGCTCTGCTGAGTCGGCTCGCCAAGTCTCTCACCATCCCCTCACTCATCCTGCTGTCCCTTCCCCTCACCCATCCTGGTGTCACATTCCCCTCACCCATCCTGCTGTCCCTTTCCCTCACCCATCCTGCTGTCCCTTCCCCTCGCCCATCCTGCTGTCCCTTCCCCTCGCCCATCCTTCCTCTCTGCCACCCTCCTGTCACCTCCTCCTCAGGTACCCTCCTGTCACCTCCCCCATCACCCTCCTGTCACCTCCTCAGACATCCTCCTGTCACCTCCCCAGCCACCCTGTCACCTTCCTGTCACCCTCCTGTCACCTCCCCCTCAACCACCCACCCCTCCCCATCACCCTCCTGACATCTCCCCCTCAGCCATCCTGTTGTCACATCCCTCATTCACCGTCCTGTCACCTCCTCCCTCAGCCACCCTCCTGCCACCTCCTCAGTCACCCTCCTGTCGCCTCCCCCTCAGCCACCCTCCTGTCACCTCCCCCAGCCACCTTCCTGTCACCTCCTCCTCAGCCATTCTCCTGTCATCTCCCCCAGTCATCCTCCTGTCACCTCCCTCAGCCACCTTCCTGTCACTGTCCCCAGACATCCTCCTGTCACCTCCCCTCCTCCTCAGCCACCCTCTTGTCACCTCCCTCAGCCACCCTCCTGTCACCTCCTCAGCCACCCTCCTGTCACCTCCCTCAGCCACCCTCCTGTCACCTCCTCAGCCACCCTCCTGTCACCTCCCTCAGCCACTCTCCTGTCACCTCCCCCAGCCACCCTCGTCACCTCCCCAGCCACCCTCCTGTCACCTCCCTCAGCTACCCTGTCACCTTCCTCAGCCACCCTCCTGTCACCTCCTCCTCAACCACCCTCCTGTCACCTCCCCCAGCCACCCTCCTGTCACCTCCCCAGCCACCCTCCTGTCACCTCCCTCAGCCACCCTGTCACCTCCCTCAGCCACCCTCCTGTCACCTCCCTCAGCCACCCTCCTGTCACCTCCTCCCCAGCCACCTTCCTGTCACCTCCTCAGCCATCCTCCTGTCACCTTCCCCAGCCACCCTCCTGTCACCTCCTCCTCAGCCATCCTCCTGTCACCTCCCTCAGCCACTCTGTCACCTCCCCCAGCCATCCTCCTGTTACCTCCCCCAGCCACCCTCCTGTCACCTCCCTCAACCACCCTCCTGCCACCTCCCCCTCAGCTACCTTCCTGTCACCTCCCTCTGCCACCCTCCTGTCACCTCCTCAGCCACCCTCCTGTCACCTCCCTCAGCCACCCTCCTGTCACCTCCCTCAGCCACCCTCCTGTCACCTCCTCCTCAGCCACCCTCCTGTCAGCTCCTCAGCCACCCTCCTGTCACCTCCCCCAGCCACCCTCCTGTCACCTCCCCTTCCCCTCGGCCATCCTGCCCTCTCCCCTTGCTGTCCCTGCATGGGTTCTGACACTGATGGCTTCCAGTGATCTCTCTGGTCCACTCCCTGCTTCATCTGTACCACTGAGGCAACTGTGGTCTTTCTAAAATGGGATCACACTCCTTCTCCTTATGGCTCGCAGGGCACTCCTTCCCTGTCATGGCACAGTCCAAATTCCTGCTAGACAGAGTCCTGTCCCTCTGAGTTCTGCCAGCCTCGGGTCTGGTTTCAGGCTCCTGGCCCACTCTCTCCTGTGGGTAACCATGGCTGCTGGGAGAATAACTCCTCTGGCCAACCAGAACAAGCTGGAATCTTAGGTGTCAGAGGACCCCTGGCCATGATGTGAGGACAGGCTGGCCTGAAGGAGGGACCCAGGCAGCGGGAGCAGCTGGACAGTCAACAGGGCAAAAGGAGCTGAGAAAGGTGTTGAGAGGCAGTGGCCCCAGGGTCTCAGCTAGGTTGGAAGAGAATCCAAAGCACCCACACAGGAGAAGTGTCAGGCACAGGGCAGGGGCTGAAGCACCCTCTAGTGAGGCCCAGACAGAAACAGACAGACACCAGGATGGACACAGGCACCCATCCCAGCAGGCGCTGTGGACCTGAGGCAGCCACGGAACTGCCTGGAGTCAGATGGCACAGGCTGGTGGACGGCATCTAAGGACTCTCTCTGTTCCAGACACCATTCCAGGAAAGTGACAAGGCAGGCCTGTGCCTCTACCCAGGGTTTCTGACTCTCTGTCTTCAGAGCCCTACTTGAAGTTGTTTTTCAAGGTCAGTTGCCTCCAATCCACTGCTTTCCACCAAGGTCTGGACCCAGATGACCCTGCCAGCCTCTTGCCCTTTATTTCTACCACAACCCCCTGCTGCTGCCCAATCTCCCCTCAACCCTTCCAACAGCATCCTGCCTTTGTCACTCTGGCCCCTCTGTCTGCTGACCACCCACCTTCTCTCCATCAGTTGGCCTCACCTCAGGGGCCTCCTGCTCTTGCAGGCTTCTTTTTTTTCCCTCGTTTTTGAGATGAAGTCCTACTCTGTCACCCAGGCTGGAGTGCAGTGGCATGATCTCAGCTCACTGCAACCTCCGCTTCCCTGGTTCAAGTGATTCTCCTGCCTCAGCCTCCCAAGTAGCTGTGATTACAGGAGTGCACCACCTTCCCTGGGTAATTTTTGTATTTTTTGTAGAGACGGGGTTTCTCCATGTTTGTCAGGCTGGTCTCAAACTCCTGACCTCAAGTGATCCACCAACCTCAGCCTCCAAAAGTTCGGGGATTACAGGTGTGAGCCACCGCGCCTGGCCTCTTGTGGGCATTTCCAGCCCCTTTCCACACCCTACTGGCTCCAGCCCTGAGCTCAGCTTCCTCTACCTTGAGCAGTCTGCTGGCCAAGCCCCCAGCCCTGCTCCTCATCCAGCACGCCCTGCCCAGGCACATGCAGATTTGGGTACCATAGGCTGACCAGCATATTAGGCAGGAAGGTCCCTCTTCTCCTTACAACCCAATTTCCACACTTGAAAAAAGAAGGGGGAAACCACAGGGGCAGTTGCAATTCCTTTAAACCCTGAGAGGCAGCCATGGGAGAGGGTCGTGATTTGAACCCACACCACCTGGGTTCCAGTCCTGCCACTGGCGGACACACTATTTGCCTCTCTGAGCTTCTGACCCACGTCTGTAACAGGGGAGCAGCCAGTACGCAGCTCACAGGGTTCGAGGAATTACAATTGATAATATTAGTACCCACATGAGCGTTCAAGGGATTAAATGAAGCAATATTAGGGTAACCCTACGTGACAGTCTCAGTTGGTACCCACAGCCCTGGCATAATTAATCACAGTGTCTCCTTTCACTCTCACAAGCGTACTGGTTTGGATCTTATTTAATTATAATAAAATGGGAATTCTTGACTGCGGTGGCGGTGCATGTCATGTTCCACTGCATGTCATGAATGGCATGCCACACTCACACACTGTACCAACGTCCAGCTCCTGGTTGATACTAAACTCTAGTGTGTAAGATGTCACCATTGGGGGAAATTGGGTGAAGGGCACCTGAGACCACTCTTTGCTATTTTTGCAGCTTCTTATCAATCTACAATTGTTTCAAAATAAACAGTTCTAAAAAAAATCCTATTGTTTTGACTCTAGTTATAGTTAGGTATTTATCCTTGCAAGCTTACAGATAAAATGAACAGACCCCCAAAATACTTCATGCATGGGTTTTATAAGCAAAATAATTTAACCAGAGGTCATGAAGTAAACACTCAGAAATGAGTGGAAATGGCTCCCATGAGGCACACGGCTGCTCTGAAGCTCACGCACTTCATCTGCAAGCCTGAGCCCTCAGCCTCTGACCTGGTCTGTGTAAGGAAAACACACCATGATCTCAGAGCAAGCCCCACTACAACACAGGGTACTTAACAGTTCATAACAGCTGTGTCAAAAGAAAAGTGTTTACATTTAGGCCAGAGGTCTGGGGACGTTCAGTGTGGGGGATAAACATCAACAACCGTTTTCTGTCTCCATAACTGAGCTCATCACCAGAATCCTAACCTGTAGGAAAGAAGAGGCCAAGCCCACTCAGGCTGTTCCTGTGGCGGGAGAAAAGTGCGTGACACCCTGCAGAAAACCCCACCCGCAAGATGGCTTTTGAACTCTTGGTGCTTAAAGGGGCGTACTCGGTGCCTGGAACTGCAGGTGGTGCCAGCTGAGAAGGCATCTCTGCTGAACCTCAGGTCCTGCCCATGTCTCACCACACCTGGGCCTATGGCTGGGGGGGGTGGTCTCAGAACCTTCCCCGCTGCTCCTCTCTTTACTGCCAGGCAGTAAGGAGCCCGGGCTCTGGGGCCAGATTGGCAGACCCCCCAGTCCCCTGAAGCCACGGGCAACCTTGTGCAAGTTTCCTAACCTCTCAGTGCCTCAGTTTCTTAATCTGGAAAATGGGGCACTGCAAGAACGCAGTGAATGGCAATGCGTGGAAAGTGTCTGGTGGGGGATCCTGGCACACGCAACCATGCATTGGTGGGGGGTCCTGGCACACGCAAGCATGCATTGGTGGGGCTCTTGCTATCATAATCATCACATTTCACACAAGGGACTGACCCCGGATGCCAAGCTTTCTGACTGCTGGCCCTGCCTCTGACTCTGGCTGGGGCCAACATCACTCTTGATGCCAAGTCTTGAGCTTTGTGAACAGTGGGTCTGGGTCCCATGAGGAATACCTGTTGAGGGAGGGCAATGCGGTTTCCTAGATGTATTTATACATGTGTTTAAACAAACTCCCAACTTTACCCAGAAGGCGAAATGCACTTGGGTAAACTCATGGAGCCCTTGCAGGGAGAACCTCAGCCTACCCCATGGCTTGTTCCGGTGCAGAAAACCCCAGCTGAGGAGCTGCACAGCAGGCTTTCTGTGCATGTGGCCTGATTTCTCCCAAACAGGGACCCTCATCGATAGAGGACCCCCATTACCTGGCCCCCTGCTCGGCCCAACCACATGGTCCAGCAGCCCACACTGACCAATATCTAACAGCGTGGCTCCAGGGTGCTGTGAGCTGAGTGCTGTTCCAACGTTCAACATCCACACTGAGCTGTTCACCACCTTGCCTTGTTCCCAGTCCTGTCCCGGCTCCGCCCATGCCCACCTTCCTTCCTTCCTCTGTCCTTTCTAAAGGCCCAAGCTGGCAGCGGGACTCAGAGACATGGGGAACATAGTCCCTGCCCTCAGGGAGCTCCCAAGCTGCACATGGGGAACATAGTCCCTGCCCTCAGGGAGCTCCCAAGCTGCAGGGACACAGGCACTATGAGCCACTTTCTGGAGCTTGCCACCAGCGACAATAGGGGGCAGGGGACAGAGGGGGCCACTGGTGCACAGAAGAGGCAGAGCCCAACAATTTTCCCTTGGGGATCAGCTCAGAATGGGCTGTCCATGGGTGGGCTGCTGTCACAGAGGACTAAGTGTGGGAGCCGCCAGTAGACAGGGTGGGGGAGGAGCAGGGCCCTGGTGCTCCCTCTCTGTTGTGACTCCTGATTCCCTGTGCCCAGCACTGAAACCTCTGCAGGAGGGAAGGGTGGCTGGGCAATCTGGAGGGCTGCCCTGAGGCTGGATAGGTGCGGGCGCTCAGCCGATGGATGAGGGACAGTGGCTTCTCGTTGGGCCCTGGGCGTTGGCATGTGCTGCCCTATTCACAGATGAGCCCAGGTGCAAGGACCACCAGTTGCTGGTTCCTTGAGGACAAAGCCGGCCTCTTGCTGCTCTCCCTCCCGCTCTGCCGAACGCGCAGGCTCCGGAACAGCACCTAGCACTGGTCAGCAGAGCCTCGCTCCGAGAGCTCCCAGGTCCTGACTCTGCTGTTGGCTTGCTGTGGGGTCCTGGGCCAGGCCCTGCCCTCTCAGGGCCTCAGTTTCCTCATCTGTCACAAATACCATTAATAAGAGCCCACGTTTATTGAAACTGTCTTTTCAACGCCTTTTAAACTTGATGAAGCAGGTATTATGACTATCTCCATTTTACAGGTAAGGCACAGAGAAGCTGAGTGACTTGCTCAAGGTCACGACCTAGTCCACGGTAGAGCCGGGGTTCCAGCCTAGGCCGCTGGGCCTGAAGCCCCCTTGTGAGCCTCTGTTGCTTCCTACAATGATGGGGACAATGTGACGTTTTCTCTCACTCTGGTGCCTTCCACCAAGGCTGAGGCCAGCCCACAGGGGGCGGCTGGTGAGGCTTCAGAACAGAGCCCTGCACAACAGCCTCTTGCACGGAGGGCCAGGGGTATCGCAAACCCAAGACTGCTGGCAGCCAGTGCGGCCCAGGGCCAGTGCTGGGCCCACGGAGTAGCAATACTTCATCAGGTGGAGGAGATCGCGTCGTGAGCATCTCTGCTGCTCAGATGAGAAAAACCAAAGCCCCAGAATCCCCAGAGCGTTTCCCTAAACTCATGACTGTATAGCATCTCTCAGCACCCCTGAGCAGCACTTGATCCCCTTTCCAGACTGAAAGCTGCACAGGGGACCATGCCTCAGATGCTAGGGACTAGCAGAGCACCTGGCACACGAATAAATGAATGAATGAATGAATGAATAAGCGAGCAGATAAATACAAGTGACCTGCAATCACGTGGCTAGTAAGACTGAGGCCTTCCAGAGCCCTGGATGGATTCTGGTCAGACTGAAAGAAAGAATTGTTCATGGAGAGACAAGGAGAAACTTCCTCCAGGAGGCCACATCTTCCTATGGCACCAATCCGTCAGAAGCTACAGACGAGGACAGCAGCGTGGGAGAGGGAGAGAGCCTGAAGGTGCTACCTTCTGGGTATACCAGGCACAAGGCCGTGATGGCGGCAGCGGGCAGGCCCCTGGGGCTGTGGCCAGAGGCAGGATTGTAGGCACTTATCCGGCTGGGCTGAGTGGGAGGTGGGTGGGGCTATCACGGGGCTAGAACCAGTGCTGGGAAGTGCTGAGCAGAGGGAAACTGGCCAGATCCCAGCGTCTCTCCTTCCCTCCCGCCAAGTGTGGGCACAGAGGAGCAGCCTGTGTGAGTCCCACAAATCAAGCCTGTGTTCTAAAGACCCGAGGAAGCTCCCACATCAGTCACCACTCCTAGGACAGGTGCTGCCCTTGATAGTGACAGAGCATTTACCCGCTAATGGGGAAAATTTGACAGCTAGGCCCATTTTACAGCTGAAAACACCCGAGGAGGCCAGAGTGACTGGCAGAGCGCGTGGAGAACTGGAGCTGAGAGACTAAGCCTCCCAAGCCCAGCCCAGGTCACAGCCACACCCTGGGCTGGGGTGTGCACTGGCGCCTAGGAAGCAGGGCCCTCAGAAGGGCTGAGCCCTGTGTTTTTCAGTCAGGAGCCTGGACTGACCTGGGCCAACCCCTCTCACGCATCTGGTTCCAATCTAATCAAAACCAGCCTGTGTGCTTTTCTCCCTGTTCAGGGGTAGGCTCCAAAGAGCTGGACAGGCATTAGGCAGAGTCAGGTGATAGGAGGAATCTAATTTGCCAAATGGCTCGCGATCCATCAGCCCTCCCAGGAGCTATGGGAGTCAGAGGCCACTTGTGTGCAAAACAAGCTCAGTCTTAGCTCCTCTGACATGCTCTCACTGCGAGCTGTGACAATCATTATTGCAGTTGACACTAATGGTGGGCAACTGTCACAACAGACTGAGGCTCAGGGAGGCAGACAACCTGCCTAGTCCCCAGGTCCCTGTCTCCCCACGGGCATTCAGGGGCAGCTGGCCTGTGTGCTGCGTGCGTGCTCTGCCCTCTTCGGGTCTTCCACACAGCTGTGGAAACCCTGGGAATGCTGCAGCTTGTCCTTCAAGAGTGATCCAATAAGTTATCTGTTGTTTTTTAGATAGCAGAGGCCACACAAAGACCCTAAGGATGGCTTCTCTGGCCAACACGCTGGTCAATGCAGACTGGGACTGAGGCCCCCAAATCCATATTCTGGTTAAACCGGGGTTCCTGGCTTACTTAAAAATCAGGATCTGGCCACCTGGGGCATCTGGGTGGAGTGAGCCATGTGTGCCCAGGGTCCCACCCAACACCAGCCACTGCACAATTTATGTGATACCAGCCCCCGGAAGTTTCGGTGCTCCCCCGGCTGTCCGCCCTCTTCCCTAAGCATCACTTCCACCTCTGCTTAACCAGCTTTCCCACAGCTGAAATCCAAACTCCTGCCGTGGCCCACCAGGCCCCACATCGTCCAGCCCCAGCCCCCTCACTCTGGGCTCCTCCTGCTTTGCGTGCCCTGCTTCTCCATCCTGCCCTTTGTTCTGCTTTTCACGTGCCCATTCCCAACCCGGGGCCTTTGCACACCCCTGGCCTGGCACACTCCCCACAAGTTTCCCACCTGACTTTCTCATTCGCTCTAGCACTGTCTGCTCCACCACCCATTTCTTTCCTCATGCACCTCATCACCTCCCGAGGAGCGAGCCCCGTAGCTAGTGCTCCTGGCTTGGATCCCGGCTCTGCCTCTTTCCCAACTTGACTGGGCTTTGGCTTCCTCAGCGTCGCAATCCAGCCCTGCTGAGCAGTGGCGAGGGTGGAGTGAGCTGGTCTTTGGGCAGCGCTCAGGGCCGTGTCCGGCTCAGGGTAAGTGTGTGGCTCCAGCAGCAGCTGCTGTCCCTGCCCTCACATCATCCCCTCCCAAACCCTGGTCCTCAGCACAGCAGGTGCTGACAGGCCAAACCTGTAACACACAGGCCGTAGCTGTGGGTGTGACCTTCCCGCGGCACACTCTCCTTTCAACCAGGGGCCCTGCTGGGGAGAAAGCCGCATGTCAAAGGAACAGAGCACACACACCCTGGCCTGGGACTTCACGGCCTGCTCTGAGCAGTCACTCTGTGAAATCCCCTCCCTTGATGAAAGCAGGTGCCCCTCCTGGCACTTGCTCACTCTGTCCGCAGAAATCTGCTTCTTATGCAACCTGCTGGGCTCAGAGTCCTGGTTTACAGGGTTTGCCTCCATGGTGGGCAGCTTGGCCCCACAGCCCACCACTGGGAGGTCTTAGAAGACACAAAATGAACTCCTGATGCCTGGGAGAGTCACCTGGATGGAGTATGGACAACATGACAGCAGCAAGTGCCAGGAGCCATGGAGCTTGGACCCTGTCCTTCCAGGGACACCACGGAGCCGTGATGAGCAGGCCTGTCTTTGAGGCAACAAACACTAAACATTCTAGGGAGCCTGTCTGAGCATTTCCGCTTTATTAGCCTGAGGACTTTTAAAATGTTTTGCTTTCACTTTCTCAGGAGCTGTTTTCTAATGAAGCTCATGCCTGCGCCAGCAGAGTTGCACCTCACAGCCTCCTGCCTGCTCACAGGAGGCTGGCACCTCATCCCAGGGTCCTGCCCCATCTCCAAACACCTGCCAGGTAACACCTTGTCCCCGTTTTGCGGGCGAGGAAGCTGGGGAGCAGTCAGTGGAGCCGCCCAAGGGAAGGCTTCCAGCGTGGGAGGGGAGGAGCTGGATTCACACAGGGTCCAACTGGCCTGGAATGCAGTGCGTGCCCTTTGGCTCCCCACCTCTCAGTGTGGACCCTCTCTGAGCCTTCTGCGGGGACTGTGTGCTAGAGAGATGCAACCTCTCCAGGAATGCCCACAAGCCTCCAGCGCCTCCTTGTCAAGGGTCAGGAATGGGGGAGTGCTCGAGTTGGGGCAGTCCTGGTCTTCTTTATCTCTTGCCTTGATAGCTCACGACAGCCAGGCCCTGGGAGCCTCAGCTCGTGCCTCTGCCCCCACAGCCCGCTCTGCTGCAGCACCCAGCCCTTCCTCAAGATGCCTAACCTTGCATACCTTAAGCAAGAGACGCCCTGCACCTTTCCAAATGCTGTTCTTTGCCTGGAAGCCTCTCTCCACCAAGCACACGTGTCCCAGCTTTCTGGCCAGCTCTGCCACCACCTCAGAGGCCTGCTGCCCTGAGCCCAAACTCCAGGATCTGACCACTGAGGCCCCAACACCATGTGCCTTTGCCTGCTGGGCTTGGCTGGCAGCCAGGCTCCACTCCAGCCTGGGTCTGCCATCTAGTGCTCCAGCTAGTGGGGTGTCTTTCTGGGGCCCTCTGCACCTCCCCAGGCTGACCTGCCACCCCGCCTGTCCTCTAAAAGACAGGCTCCTGACCACAAGGACCCTCTCTGGGCGGGAAACCCAATGAACATTCTGCAGGGAGGCGCTGGTGCTGACAGGCTCACAAAGACGGAGAAGCTGGCACACAGCCTAGGTAGCCTCAAGCCCCCTTTAGAGAAGGAGCCTGCGGAGAATGGTGCCCACTCTTCCTAGCCACAGTCAGCCCCAACCCAGAAAGGAAAACAGCTCCTCTGGTCACACGTACCATTTGCGGCCCCACATATAAACACAAGAAACACCCGCAGCCCTAGCGTGGCCAGCAGAGGGAAGGAGCTGGAAGGAGGCCCACGCAGAACCAATGCCAGATGTGCAAAACAGCCATTCAGACTACCACCCACATCCCCTGCCTTGGCCTTGAGGGCCCTGGAATCGAGATGTGGAGAAGGGGACTCTGGGGCTGCCCATCTTGAAGGGAGGGGCACGCCTGCTCAGCACAGGCCGTACTCACCGTTGGAGCGGTGGATGCAGGTATGCTGGTTGTCACTAAGGAAGAAGCCACTGTGGCACTGACACTCATAGCTGCCCATGGTGTTGACGCAGATCTGCTGGCAGCCACCATTATTGTCCTGACACTCGTCCACATCTGTGAGAAGAGGAAAACAAGGGGACCTGAGTTGGAAGCAGGGGATGATGGGCTGGCAGGACCAGGAGGCAGTGAATTTCCTCACATGGCCCTGAAGGGAGGGACTCCGGAGAGGGCCTCCCTGGTGCTGTATTATGGTGACACAGGAGTAGCCTTCACAGCCCTGCACCACGGTGGTACCCTACTGTGGGCCCCGTGGCAATGTAATGTGGTGGCACTCTACAGTGGGCCTCCATGGTGAGGCACCACGGTGGCACTCTACAGCGGGCCTCCATGGTGAGACACCACGGTGGCACTCTACAGCGGGCCTCCATGGTGAGACACCACGGTGGTACTCTACAGTGGGCTGCCATTGTGCTGTGCTATGTACAGTAGGCTGTATGGCGCTGGGCTACAGTGGTAGGGTGGGACTCTGTGGCGCTGGGCTACAGTGGTAGGGTGGGACTCTATGGTGATGCTGCACAGTGGTACTCCCGAAAGCTACTCATGGAAATAGTTCAATGGCTATGATGCTAGCTCACTCCGACTGCACAGTACTGTCTGTGTGCCCAGCACTGTTCTAAGCATCTTACCTGTATTAATTCCTTTAATTCTCACGGCAACCCTGTAAATCAGATCCAGGTGCCAGTGCATTTTATAGAGGAGGAAACTTAGGTGTGGAGAGGCAGAGTCATTTGTCCACAGTGCTACACATGGTAAGTGGCAGAGGCAGGATTCAAACCTGGTGATCTGACCCTGAAACCTCGGCTCTCACTGACATCGCCAGATGTCAGTGAGAGGAGGGCTCTAGGAAGACAGAGCAGCCTGCAGCGGCTGTCCCAACACCGGGAGCTCTGCAGCTCCACCCCACAAGCCCCTCTTTCTTGACCTAGCTCAGGATTACCAGCAGCAGCACAACATGACTGTGGGCTGGAGCGCAGGGCCACGCCTGAGGCTCTGTGTCCTGCAACTGATTTCAAAAGTCCCCGAGAATGAGGTTTTTATTAAGAAAAGGCCCTGACCTCTGGCTGCCGAGACGGCTGCAGAAGGCTGCCAAGCGGTCTTTCCCAGTCTCAGGGAGAGGCCGATCTCAGGGCCGACACTCGTTTCTGACCAGAGGCCGCTAGCACAAAGCGTGCTCTTGGCTGAGAAGAGTCTTTATGGAGTTCTGGTCTTGAACAGAGCAGCATGTTTCAATTACCAGAGTCATAACCCCCTACTCTGTCAGTTTGTTTAATGAAAGAAGGGCTTCTTAAACCTTAATGTTCCATGTCTGTATTGTCATTTTAATAGGCAAATATATAAAACCACAAAGGCAGCGTGAGCTACTGACTGCTTTTAGCCAGTCCCTGGCCTCCAACACGTGCGCACACGCGCACACGCACACACACACACACACACACTCTGGTGTTGAGCTTTTGATACATTTCTTTTGAACACAGACATATTTTACTGTTGGAACCAAAAGGATGTGAAAAGGTAGAGAGCTGGTGACCTGCACTGAACCAGGAGAGGACTCAGCTGTGGAGCGATGTGAGCTGGATCCTATTTAGACTCATGGGCAACAGACCACTTTACCACCTAAGAGACGGCGCGGCTGTCTTTGAGGCCGACAGCGAGGCCATTATTCTTTGGCAAGCTCAAATGTCAGCTGCGTGGGCAGCCGGAGGAGGCAGGCAGAGCTCTGAACTCTAAAAGCCACCTGCGGTTACAGCTAACCTGGTAGTGGTGGCCCTTGCTGAGAGGAGCCATGTGATCGCACCACGACCCGACCCGACAGTGTGACTGGGGGATGCCTGGGGAGGAGGGATATGGACTATTCTCAGCACCTTTCCCCATTCAACAAAGCCTTGCTTTGGGCTCCCTAGGGGCCCAGTGCCAATGCCACCTTTGCTGGGGGCAGCCCCAAGGTGTGGCAAGTGGTCGCCTCCCTCCCCTCCACGTCTCAGCCATGTCTGCCCCTGGGGTCTGTCTCCAGCCTGCCCTGGACCATGAAAAGCACCGAGCCAGGCAGGCTGTGTCCTACTCATCCTGTTAATAACACAAAGCAAACAGCCCTTGGGTGTTTGTGATGTGTCAGGCGCAGGCTCATGTGATCCTCACGGCTTCCTGTGTGATAGGTCACGTTATTGATCCCATTTTACAGATGAGGACGCAGAGGCTCTGGGAGCTGAAGCAGCTGGAGTACAGTGACACAGCACGTAAGAGTGAAGGCCGGACCTAGCCCTGCTGTCTAGCTGCAGAGCGCGTGCCTTTGGCCCCATGCTAAGCTGGCTGTGTCAGCGAGCGTGCTCAGACTAACGCGGAGAAGAGCCGGCTGCTCCTCACAAGAATTAGAGTCCCGCGTCAGCTTGGGCACATGCAGGTCAACCCCAGACGCAGCTTGCCGTGAGGAGCATCGAGAAGGGCCCAGCATTCCTGGGGTGAGTCCCATCTCCGGGCCAATAAGACCCTGGAAAGGCCTGTGCTGGCACACACTTAACAGTGGGACCTGGACGTGGGTAGTGTCCCTGGGACTCAGTCCAGACCCGTCTCATGCCACGGTCGTCGCCTTTCTTCCCATGGTTCTCAGATTCCTTGCTCTGTGCCTTGGCTTCCCCAGCCCTAGTAAAGGTTCAACTGTAAAGTAAGCAAAGCAGAAACAGACCCTCAAATGCTGAGTTTCTGGTGCAGAAGTGCTATCTCACCCCTGTCACGAGTAAGCTCCCTGGTGCCGCCCATCTGCAGCCGTCTGGCCTGGCCACTCCTCACCTCACTGAGAGCTTGAAGCAAAGGGCAGTTGACGTAAGGCATTTACAAACCCTCAGAGACCTGGCAGGGCGGCTGGGCCTTGGGCCAGGGCTGTTTACACTAGCAGGGAACAGTGACTCGCCAGTGCTGATGAATAATGGGGAACAAATGCAGGGCCATGTAAACATGTCTTGTCCCCACTCCCAAGTGATAAAGCCCTGAGATTAAGCAGGCGGGAAGACGGGGCTGCCCCTCTGCACCCTTTTCCCACCGTGGGCCAAACGGGCCTCACCCCCGGCCCCTGAGGAGGGGAGGAAATCATGGCTGCCAAATCCCTTGGATGGCCTGAGGCCATGAACAGCATCTCTAGGGAAGGGCCTGAAGCCCCATGCATGGCCCCTGCACCCCTGTCTCCAGCACTACAAGTGGGCCCCACGCTGAGATCTGAGGAGTGTCCAGCTGCGGCAGCTGGGCCTGTGAGATGCCGCCCATGAGCCCAGGACAGATGGTGCTCACCTGAAGGCCCTGGCCAGGCCTGGCAGGGCACTGTGGGAAACGGTCCTTCCGCCCTCTCCAAGGGGTGCTGTGAGCCCAGCACACGCTGCCCCATGGTCCCCAGCACTCAGCATACCCCATTATGAGAGGTTGGATGCATCCCCTCATGGCAAGAGGCTCCCTGAACTCTGTCCCTGTACCGAGAGCAGCTCGGCTGTAGGGACCCTCACCCAGGTGGCACTGAAGGTATTGAGAAGCAGACACCCAGACAGAACAGCAAAGTGGGTCTATCCGGGGGCCAATAGCCTTCCGAGCCGAGAGCCTCAGGGGCTAACACATTGCGGGCTGAAGGCCTCCAGCAGACGCTGACCCACGTGGCGATTCTCTCTGCACAGGTGTTCGGTCTTGTCTTATAACACAAAATATGCCAAGTAGGCAGCAGGTGGCCCCTTACCGCTGATCACAAACTAAAAAGCATTCTCCACGAGAGAGCCACGGGGGCAGGGTCAGCTGTCTTAAAGAATTGTTTTAACCGGTGTGTGACGTTTACGCCTTGTCCTGCCTCTTTGGAATAGCAGTTTCCTACTTGGTGGGAGGAGCTAGGTTTTCCTTGCCATCATTCTTCCTAGCAAACAATCTATTGTATCAGACACTCAACATTTCTCAATATTCATAAACTTAACATTTCTCAACACCCCTGTCTTGCCCTGTGGTCTGTGGGGGATGCCCAGGCCTTATCCCTGGGAAGAGCTCCCAGAGCTTCAGGCTGCAGGCTATGTCCTCTGGAGGGGCTCCTGGAGTGCCAGTGGTGTGGGCAGCCCTCCTCCGTCTCTGCCCCGTGGAACTGACTGTCAGTGCATGGATGTGTCCTCGGTGGCTGGCCCCATGTGAGAATCCTGCCCTGACCCATCCTGAATACAGAGGGGAGCACAGAGGCTGGGCGGGGTTAACAGCCTCACCAGTGTAAATAGCGGCACCTGCTTCCAGTGAGACCCAGCTCAGGCACGATCTTAATCAATCCGCACAACGGCTCCTCCCCCGGGGCATTATTCTTACCATCCCTGATTCTCAGATGAGAAAACAGAGGCCTGGAGAGGGGGAGAGACTTCCCCAAAGCTCTAAAAGAGGCAGGAGGAGGACTGGAAGCCCCATGAGCCCAAAGCCCTCACTCCCCTCCTCCAGGGTTCAGCTGTGAATGAGGCCCCTTCAAGCCGTGATGGTGGTGAGACTAAGGTACCCAGATGCTGATGCTCACTAGCCTCCCTGGATGCCACATGCCCACCTCTCCAAAACCCAGTGCTTAGCCGCCTCCTCTGTGGAGTCTTTCTGGCGCCCAGCATAATTCACCCCACCCCGGCTTCCAGGCCGGGCCTGCCTTTCTTCGATAATTCCTTCCTCTGCCTTGGATCAGAGGGCTTGGTGGTCCTGTCCCTGGTCAGGGGTGAGGACAGGGCCAAGTCTTTTTCATATCCCTGCTCTGAGCAGTGGAGCAGGCCAAGAGTGAGTGCTCGCGTCAGGAGAGTGAACGTGAAGGCACAGTTTGTGCTTGCACATGCCAGGGCCGGGGAGCTCACTACCACCAGGGAGCCGTCCCGGGGCAGAGTGCTGTCCTGGTTCCTGCTGGGCAGGACGGGGTTCCTTCAAGGCTCTCACAGCCTGCCCACTTCTCCAGCCACTCTCCAGGAGTCCCGTGCTGCTGCTCTCGGAAAACACCCACCCATTCACCTCTGCCTGGGTGCGGATACCACCCTCCTCCCAGAACAGCCTCCCCTCCTTGACCAGACTGAAGTTTTTCTTGCCTTTTGAATCCACCTGAAACATCTCTGTTCATTCATTCACTCCATGAACACCAAGCACCTACTCTGTGCCACAGTACCCTGAGCTGCCAGGGACACCAAGCTCCAGTGCCCTGGTCCAGAGCATAGAGACGGGAGGCTTCCTGGAAGGGGTGAGGTAAGTTGCATTGAGGACAGCAGAGAGATGGGGCCTGAGCCCGGGGATCCTGGAGGCGGCGGAGGTGTTCTGAAAGCAGAGGTATGTGGCAGGGGTAGGGCGGGGCAGGGCCCAGGCAGGGAAGAGCCTGTAGCCTCTCTAACAGGAGAGTTCTGGCAGCAACCAGGGAAAGGTGGCTGACTGGGTCCTGGATGCTGGGCTAAGATAAGCAGCAGAGCCAGGCCGTGGGCATGGAGAGTGAGTGAGGCTCCTCCGAGGCCTGCACCCTGCTGGGGTGAGACCCCACACAGCGCTCAAAAGCCCCAGCCCTGTCCGGGTCCCCACACCAGTTCAGCTGGCAGGGGTGGGGGCGGGCAGTTCCCACAGAAGACATTTGTGCCGCCTGACACGCAGAGTGTCCCAAACCACTGAGGTCTTGGGCCAGGGCTGAGGCTGCGCGGAGTGAGGCCCTGAGTGTGCCTGTTTACAATCCAGGGTCCAGAATCCTGGGGCGGCTCTGGGAGGGGTAGGGGAAGCGTCCTTCATCTTTATTTATGGCCACAGCTGAGTGTTCCCAGAGGGCATGCAGCTCCTCGGCACAGCACGGGGACTTAGCTACAAAGCAGAGAGGAGGTCCCCTGGGTTCTGGGGCAGACTCTGGGAGGCTCCTTTCAGGAAATCCTTTCAACTGGTAGGAGAGACGGAGGAGGCAGAGTGGAGATCGGACCCTCAATGCTGGCCTTCCATGGCTGCCTGGACTGGCCCGGTTGAGGCTGCAAGGCCCCGGTCCACAGCCTCCTTTGAGGTACAAAAGGTACCTGTGATTGTGTCATCGGAACCGCTGGAGCCCTTCCCTCTTCCGGGCCAAGGTGAAATGGCAGGCAAGGGAGCTGGGAGGGAGGGAAGGTGGAACCTCGGCTGGCCCTGCCACGGGGGCTTCAGCGGGGGGTGGGGTGGGAGACACCCTCAGAAAAAGATGACTCCAGTGAGGTCTGGGATAAAAGACAGGGACTCTGAAGGTCCTTGAAGCCTGCTCCCTGTGAGCAGCGAGCTCTTATTCCTTCGGCCTGCAGAGCTGGGGGGAGGGCAGGGGTAGGGGGAAGGGAAGGAGACAGGGGTCAAGGAAGGCCAAGCATTTGGAGCACAAAAGAGAGGCCTCACTGGTCAGGGTCTGGCCCTCACCCCACCCAGCCACCAGACCTGAGGACCCTGTTGTTCTTGAATCCCCCATCTCCCAAGGGTCTGACCAAGGCCGCTAACTTTTCCTCGCCACCCTGCCCATCTGTCTCTGGCTCCCATGGCACAGCCCTGGCTCGGGCCTCAGTCCCCTCTTTGGGGTAGGCTGCACATTTCTCCTGGGTCTCTCAGCCTTCAGCCCCTCCCTCCCAATCCCTTCTCCATGGGTAGTGGCTGCTGTAATGACTCTGGTTGGAACAGGACATGGCACAGGGTCCCACAGGGTCTCTGAAGTCACGTCCCATCACCTCACTGTACAGTGCCTGGCATGAGCACAGCTCTGGTTGGTGGCAGATGGCCTTCAGCTGTGACTCTTGCCCACCTCCACCCACTGCTAGCCAATGAAGGGTCACGGGTGGGAGTGGACCCATGCGCTGTGATTGACGTGGTTTTCCAGCAAGAAGAGTTTCCAGAGCTGACACCAGCAGAACGTAGGTTGCCCTGCTTCGAAAGGCCTCTGCAGGCAGCACCAGTTTCCCCAGGAGGTGTGCTTTTTGGCCCAGGATGCTGTTTGTTTTTATTAATAGCTGGCTGTTTGTTCTACTTTGGAGCAAGAGTCCAGGTTGGAAGTTATTTATAACAACTAAAAATTACTTCTGGATCCAGCCCTGGTCGCTTTGTGTTTCCCACAAATGTTTCCCAATTTGTCACAGAGACTCTGTGTTCTGCTCAGACCCCACCCATGCCTCCATGGCCATCAGGAGCCTACTGTGTGTCGGGCCCTACACTGTTCGGTGTCCCAGCTCCCACGGAGGGTCTGGAAACAGGCAGAGGTGCCCAGCCCCTCTTAGGAAGTGAACTTGACCTCCAGCACTGAGAGCTCCCACCTGGTCCCAGGGGGCTGAGGCTCCCCCCTCTGCCGGCTCCTTTCAGAAGGGCGGCTTAGGCAGAAAAGCCTCTTGGCTATCTATTGGCTCTTGCAAAATTGCATTTGATGAGTTAAGTGTAAATAAATGAGAACCAGATGGATTAGATTTCGGGTAAAATATACATGGGTCTTAGAGCTTTGGGGCCTGGGTTCTGCCAGACCCAGAACACTCCCTGAGCTGTCAAGAGCTGCTGGCACGGGCAGGCAGGAGGGATGCCTGGGGTCTCCCAGGACCTGTCTGCCTCCTGGCTGAGGCCTTTTTGGGGCTCCTGATTCCCCAGCAGGTTGGCTGTATGCAGAAGACACAGGGTCGACCTCTGGGCCTGGGCCTGAGTCCAAGCTCAGGGTGGGAGATGAGACGCATGAATGGTAAGGTCGGCTTTCCAGAAAAGCAAGCTCACTGCTCATGTCCAAACCCAGCAAGCCAGCCCAGAGGAGGCAGAGGTGTGGTGAAGCCTGCTGGCTGTTGGGGTCTGCTCACTCTGCCCTCCCGGCCTGGGTCCTGCCTGCCAGCCCCGCTGCCCTGCCACCCCCTGCTGTGCATCTCTAGGGAAGGACGGGAGGCTGCTACCTAGTGCAGCCCCCTGGCCAGTCCTCACAGTGGTCCGCATGATGCTGCCCTGACCACGGCCCATGGGACCTGGCTCTTGCTCCAGAAGTCACACCAGATGGAGTGCAAGACTCAGGCAGTAACTTGCTCTGTGACCTTGAGCAGGTCATTTCACCATTTTGGGCCTTGGTTTCCTTCTCTATAATTATAAATACCCAGAGGTGTTTTGGGAATCAAAGGAAGTGATGGAGGTAAGGAGCCCTGCACAGACCTGGCACGCACAGACCACCACCGGACAAGTGTGGCACAAAGCGCTGCTCACGCCTCGGGGAACCACGGCTAGGAACGTACTCTGGCAACAGCAGAGCCCATTCCAGATTGCAAAAGCAGCAACAAGCCACATCAGAGGGGAGCACTCAGCCACGCCACGGCCTTCTGGTCTCCACGTAAAGCCGCTCAGCTCCTGACGCTGCTCCCTCCTGAATAAGCTTCTGGCACACTCCCCACCTCACCACCCGGGTTGCCCCTCTCTGGGGACCCCAGCTTATTGGGGAGCTCACAGCTGGCCCAGAAGTAGACAGACCTGGGCACGTAGCCTGCTCGGAGGGTGTGGATGGGACTTCCGACGCTATGTTTGTGTGACCTTTGCTATTTCTCCATCCCGTTTTTGGTTGAGATAGAACGCATGGAGCATACAATTCACCATCTTTAAGCGCGCATCTGAGTGGCTTTTAGTGTACTCGCGATGTTGCACGGTCATCACTACTAATTCCAGAATATTTCCATCACTCCAGAGAGAGGCCCCATGCCCATTTTTGGTTAGTCTGAATTTCCACCCGCGCCCCCCACCCCTGGCAACCACGTCTGCTTTCTGTCTGTGGTTTGCCAGTTCTGCACATTTCATATAAAGAGTCACACACTATTTGTCTTCATGTGGTTGACCCCTTTCACTTGGCATGTTTTCAAGCTTCACTCCTTTTTATGACTGAATAATACTCCACCGCATGGACAGAACACATTTTAGTTCTCTCTTCGAGAGCAGATGGACATCTGGGCTGTGTCTGCTCCGTGGCGGTTATGAGTGGTGCTGCTGGAACACCGTGTGGAAGTTTTTGTGCGGGCATACATTTCTAGCTGTCTTGGGTGGTTACCTGGGAGTGGCACCATCACATCATCTGGTAACTCTGTTTGCCTCTTTGAGGAAATGGCCAACTCTTTCCCACAGGGCAACACCACTTTACATTCCCAACCAGCAGAGTATGAGGTTTCTAATTGCTCCATGTCCTCACCAGCACCTGTGACTTTCTGGGCTTTTTCTTTTTGTTTAATAGCCATCCTAGTGGGTGTGATGTGGTTTCTCATTATGGTTTTGATTGTCATTTTTCTAACTACTGATGACATTGAACCCCTTTCCACAGGCTTGGCAGCCATGTGTATGGCCCTGGGATGCGGCGATGCTCAACACAGATGTGGTCCCTGTTCTCACCGGTTCCGTGTTCTCTGTGGGGAGACAGAAACGAGTGCTAAGATGCCAGGGGGGCAGGGCGTCTCCATTTCTTTGGAGACATGTCTGTTCGGATCCTCTGCCTGTTTTTAAACTGGGTTGTCTTGAGTTGTAAGAGTTCTTTACAGATCCATACTAGATCCTGACCAGATATAAGACTGGCAAAGACTTTTTCCCATTCTGTGGACACCACCTCCTTTAGAGCAGCCTTGGGCGGCGCTAGGTACTCCGGAGCTCAGTGCAGGTGAGTGGGGCCTGGGCTCCTCTCAGGCTCTGCCCTTGCCTCCACCCCATGTGCATTCTGCTCCCGGGAGATGTCGCACCGCCCCATGACTTCCCTGGCTACCTATGTGCCAATGTTTCCCCACATTCCCGGCCTGCCTGCTCCACTACCTTCCCACTTGGAAATCAAGAGCTGACCTGGTGCCTGCACATGGACATCCCCAGGTGGGACAGACCTCAGGGGGCCCATGCTGAACCCCTAAGTCCCCCTCCCACAAAAGCTGAACAGAATGGGACAAAGTCCAGGCTACCCTCGGCCTTCCCCAGCTCAGCCAGTATTCCCACAACCCACAGTGGCTTCCGGCAAAACACCTGGTAGTTATCCTTGATGCTGCTTTCTCCTTCCCGCATCGAGTCCTTAGCCTGTCGTCCTTCAACTCTGCCTGTGAAATTAACCGCGAGCACCACACGTTCACTCCCTTCCACAGCTGCCATGGCTGGGCCAGCCACACTCATCTCTGGCCTGGATTCTCGCACTCCCTGCTGCCGCCCTGTCCCTGTCCCAACCTCCATCCCTCATGGATCTGATGCCATCCCCCTGCCTGAAAGCCCCCAAAGGCCTCATAAACATGAACTCCCTTTCCTGGCCACCAAGCCGACAGGAACTGCTCTGCCCATGTCCCCCCTGGCTGTGTCCTCACCCACCTGCCTCCAGCCAGGCTGCTGTGTCCTGTTCTCCCTTGACCAGCATTGTCCTGCTCCCATCTCCAGGCCTTGGCATTTGCTCCTCTGCCTGGAATGTTCTTCCCTTGTCTTGGCACGGCTGACTCCTCCTCCTTCAGACCTCAGCTCACGTGCCACTTTCCTAGAGATGCTCTCTCGGACCACCAAGCTAAAGTGGCAGACAAGCTACTCTGCAATGTGCCCCTCCCCTGTTTCCTTCAGAGCATGCCCCCACCCACCTGGAATCATCTTTGTGGCTGTTTCTGTCTTCCCACAGATAACATAGAGCCCCTGAGAACAGGGACCGTGTGTGTCTTGAGCATTGCAGTATCCCAGGGTTTTGAACAGTGCAGGGGGTACATGGTCTATGACATACATCATGTGGCCTATGGATGTCCCAGCCAGAAGCGCTGTTCCCTGCCCACGCTGAGCACTTACAAACATGTGGGTAGGGAAGAGCGCTTCTGGCTGGGACATCCATAGGCCCTGGCTAAAGCCGTCCCAGTAGGGATGAGCTGCATGGCCTTCACTGCCGTATGCTGCACAGTGTGGCTGCAGAGGGGCTGGCACGAGGCCCTGCAGCCCCAGGACCCCCTCAAGGAAGCAGCTCTGGACGAGTGACAGGAGCCTGTGCTGACTCCAGGAGGTGTCAGCGAAGGCGCTCAGAGAAGAGCTGTGCTCATCTGCCACCTTAGCCTTGCCGGAGAGTGGGGAGCTTGTGCAGCAATCGCAATGGGGAACCAGATGTCTTCACAGTCATTGCCGGCCTGTGGCTTTGGTGCCTTGGAAGAGGGGTGCAGCTCAGGGTGTCCTCCTGCTTTGCTTTACTGACACGAGGACCAAAGTCTCCCACTAAAGAAAAGCTGCTGGAGCTGGGCAGAGTTTTAGGAATCAAGCGGAGAGGGAAGGGGTCTGGAGACACAGTGGAATCCCCTACTGAACTACATTTCCCTGACTTTGCTAGGCCACCTGTGGCAAGGCCAGCTCCTCCTTGAACCTCTACATCACAGGCAGGGCCCCTGCTCAGGGTCAGGCACTCTCGTGACAGTTATCTTGGTCAACCTCAGCCCAGGGCGGTAGCTGTTTTGTAACTGGGAGCTCCAAGCAGTGTGCAGCCTGCCCACGGTCCCCAGCACGTGACAGAGCCGGGCTGGGAACGGGGTGCTTTCATCCCCTCCCTCAGGCCTCCGACAGTGCAGCTGTGCATGTGATCCTGGCTGGACATCTGTAGGAGGCACTGGAGTTTTAAAAAATTTCTTTTGATGGGGTAAGAATGGAGGACTGGAGAGAGGAAAGGAGGAAAACCCAACAAATCATGGAACCAAAGCGAGAAGCTCTAAGAAAGGGGAACCGCTCCCATGGGATGCTTAATGAAGAGGCTGCGCGCCTACCCAGGCCCAGCTGCATGTGATTACCTCCAGGCCAGTGGATGCGGCCGCGCATGTCCCACTCCTTGGGAAAAAAAACTCCCCCGAACCAAGGAGGGGCCCCGGAGCTCCCACAACACCCCAGGTGACACAGGTCCTCTGGCCAGTTCATCCTGCCAGACTGCAGCCAAGTCAACACTGATTGATTCCCAGCATCAATTTCTCAGCCTCGGTACTGTTGGAATTCTGAACCCTGAGGGGCCAATTCTTCCCCACAGAAGTTGGTATTTTCTTCCACCCTCCAAAGCTGTGTGAAATTGCCAGGCAGCTATGCAGCTGCTCCTTCTCTTTATCCTCCTTGCCTAGCGCCCTCCATGTGTACCCCTGTCCCCACCTGAGAGGTCTCCTTGAACATGAGGGTCCTCGGCACATGCCAGGCCTGTGGCCACACCCAGGTCCTGGCCGCTTGGCCTCCTGCCCCCTGCCCGGATCGGCTCTCCAACTGGGCCTGCCACATGTCGCCTTATTCCTTCCTGCACTCAGCAGTCCCTCCCCTTCAGGCCCTGGGGTGGGCCAGGCAGCAACAAACAGGACTAAGGAATAGTTTCGTCTCATCAGAGTTGACACACCTGAGGAGGAGGCAGACAGCAGGTCACAAAGGGCAGTGGTGGAGGGGCTGAGTGTGGGCACCAGGAAGCTTCACGGAAAAGGGAGCCCTTGCTTGGCTGAGGCATTGGACCGCTCGCAGGCCTCCCCACGGCCAGCCTGTCTCTGAGTGTGTGGCCACATTCTGTCTCTGGTTCTCCTCCTTGGCGCTCTATCACTTTCCAGTAAAATTGTTCCATTATCTAAGATTTTGAGCTGACAAGGAATTTAAGAAACAGTGGAAAAGCTGGATCAACACTACTACACTTGAGACTCAACCAGTCAGGAGCGTCTATTTCGTGTCTATCTTTTTGCACGAGCTGATTTTCTCTAACTGTAATGAGTCAACCCGCACACAGCCACTGCAAGCTGAGCTAAAGCGCCCTCCGTGCTGTGACTCGGCCCTACCCGCCCATTCTGACTTGCTGCTTTGTGCCGTCAACAAGTGGGCTCCTCTTCCAGGCTCTCGTGCAGTTGTTAACAAACTCCCCTGTGAAGGGCACAGCTGGGCAGCTACGGCCCTTTTCATTTGAAGGATTATTGCCTTCAAAGAGCTCCCCAGAAGTGGGATTCCTGGGTCAACGACTGTGAGCTTTTGCTTCTCATGACTCCCTGCAGACCCCTGTTAACCTGCACACAAGTGACTGACTCTCCTGCCCTGCACCGTTTGCACATGTGGCCTCATCTGCCACCGTCTTTCCTACTGGCCCCATCCACCTCCAGCGAACTTCTGGGATCAGTCATATGTATTTGTTCACTCAGTCACCTGGCAGGGGTGTAAGGCACCACACTGGTGCATGGGTAAGCAGGGAAGAAGGAGCCAAGGCTGCCCTCAGGGAGCTGCCATTCCAGGAAAGAGAGAAGTGGCGAGGACACTGGGAGACCAGTGTCTGTTACCACTGACAGGGTCAGAGGTCTGCAGGACAAGAAGAGTGTGCTGTGAGAAGTGGGGACAGGCAGGCTGAACCGAGGCAGCGAGGTCTCTCTAAGCCACGTGAGCACCGCTGCAGAGAAAGGTGCATCTGGTGGTTGTGTGTGTGTGTGTGTGATCTCTGGGTCTCACACCCAGCGAGCATGTGGTATACCTGGCTCGTGTGACAGACTACCTTTTCACCGCCACCACCACCTGCCCCTGAACCCACTCTGCTCCCTGGCCAAGCCCCTCCCACCTCCTGAAATGTCCTCCTGTCACCCATCTTCACCCCCACCAGGGGACCCTCCACTCATTCCACGTAGGGCGAGTCATCCACCCACACCATCCCTTTGCACATACCCCTAGTATTAATTACACAAAGGACACCAGACTGGCAGTATTTCTGCACACGGCCTGGGAACTCCCTCAGCACAAGAAGCTAACTGATCTCAGAAGCCCCTTGCCTGGCAGATGTGGGCACTGGGGCAGGTCCTGACAGAAGAGCATTGGGGCATTCTTGCTGTCCCAACCAGATAATCACTGCCGCTGGCCCCACCCCAGGCTTTGATTCCATTCCCGCATCGTGGCTACATGATTCTGCATCAGCAGTGAAGAAGCGGGTCCTGCTAGAATACAGTGGAGAAGCAGCACACACCTCGATGGGTGACGTCACCACACACAGTTCTGTCTGCGCCCAGACGACACTGGACATAGACATCAGGACACAAATGCTTGCTCCGTTGAAGGGGTGAAAAACGTGGGAATGATTTGGTCTTTTCTCTGGATTTCTCTGAGTGTTTCTGTACAATCATTGTATGTGTGGCCGATGGATAAGTAAACAGACATTTGCAGCTTGGTCTGATTCTGGCCTGAGAGCTGGCAGGGAGGGTGAGGGAGCGGAACGCAGAGAGCAGGTCCCTCCACCCGGGAGGCTGGGGAAGAGGTGCAGGAGGAAGAGCTGGAGCACCTGGGACAGCGGGGAGGAGGTTCTCCAGTGGGCAACGGTGTGTGCAGAGACCCAGAGGGCATGAGGTGCCTGGGGACAGGCTTAATGTTTGGTTTGCTAGGAGCATAAGGAGAGAAGGAAAGGCTGGGGTGTTAGCAGGGCCAGCTGCCAGGCTGAGGAAGCCAGACCCCCGCAGTGGCAACACCGGCCCTGGGAAAGTCCCACTCGGAGCGGCCTCCACCATGGGTGGGTCCCAAATGACTCCATTGGCATCTGACCCCCCAGCGGTCAGCAGGTGAGCCAGGGGAGGGCAAGCCTGTGGGAGCCCCTCCCCGTCATTACTGTAGCACCTGGGAGGTTACTAAAGACCCCAGACCAAGCAGCTGGGCTGCTGCCACAGCTGCCCACTTCCCACAAATAAAGAGTGCCAGCCAGGCATGGGGCATCTCTGCCAATGGTCTATTTCTAGCTGTATGTGGTTGGGACGAGGTGGGTGACAGGGAGGGGTGCTGGGGCAGCCTGATGCACTGGCCTGGCGAATGGCCACTATAAACAGCTTAAGCCTGTCCTGGTGGTGTGGGGGGAGGGTCACTGCAGCATCAGTCCCGATGCAGCCAGGTCCAGCAAACGTCCAGGGCGACCCCAAACGCCATCCAGGGCCCAGGCTGCTCCAAGGTAAGCAAGACTATTGACAGAGGAAGTAGTGGACCGGGCTGAGATGCCTTCAATTGTTGCTAATGCCCCTTTTTAGGTCCACAGCTCCATGGCCGGTTTGGGGGCATGTGTTTTGCTGGCAGGTATTTTTAAAGAGCTTTCACAAGACACTTTTTATTTTATTTTTTTCAAGTTTTCAGAGTACTGACCAAGCCCTTGGCACAGGGATTGCAAACAGGAACAGATGAAGGCAAGTGTCTGCAGCGAGTGTTTTTCTTTGCTGTTTATGGACTTGGTATTCTCTGCCCTGAGACAGAGTAGGACTTCTTCCTCAAGCCACCAAATTGAGACCTACCAAAGGTGGGGCTGGCACCAGGCACAGTGACAACAGATTTCAGTCCAGTGGAAGGAGGACAGGATCATGAACACACATTCCTACCAAGGCGAAGGTGGCCTCAGATGGGGATGCGATCCCTGACCTGAATGTACAAGCACAGGAGAGTGGGAAGGGGAAGAGGGGAAGGGTCCTGACACCCACCATGTGCCACCTTCCTTCACGTACCCCCTTGCTGTGTCCCCAGAGCTCCCTCCTGGGAACATCAGCATGCCCCTTTCCAGGAAAGGAAATGGAGAGTGGGGGTCAAGGCCAATGTGTCTGATCCCCAAGTCCATGCTCTCCCTGTCTAGAGCAGAGACGAGAAGGAGCCAGGCACAGAGAAGTGGACTGGGGAGTCGCAGGCCAGCGCCGGCTGCGGGAGACGGGGAGACTTTCCAGCAGGTCTACCTAGCTCCAAGTGTGCTGCTGACTGCCCCCATGGCAGCCTGCGCACCTGGCACCCTGAGGGTCAGCACCCAACATTCTGCCACCTGCCCATCCTCCACCACACAAATGAGCCTGCAGTGGGCTTGGCCTATGCAGCCCTTGGATGAAGAGCTTGGCCAATCCAGAACTCAGCACTCGAGGAGTTCCCAAGGAAGGAAGGGAGATCTGCCCTGAGATGCCCAGTGCCAGTCCCAGGAGCTCAGTGCCAAGCCGGAGGGAAGCCCAGGGAGTCTGTGCAGCTCAGAGAGATTTTCTCTAGGGGCTGACACCTCACTTGAGCCCTGTGGACCATGGGGGCCAGCCAAACTAAGCGCTCATCAGGAGGCTGGGGAAGGGTGCTCAGGGTAGAAGAGCGGGTGCACTGACACCCAGAGGAGGAGAGGGTGGGATGGTCAGGGACAGGAAAAGTTTGCCATGCTGGAGACTATAGTCCTAAGAAACAAGGAGAGCTGCACAGACAAGGACTGCATCCTGCTGGGACAAGGAAGACATGGAAAAGCGCTGAGCTGCCAAATCATACACCACACGACCAAGTCACGGGATGCCGGAGGGAGAAGGGCTCTGACACAGCAGCCCAGCAGGGGCTCCAGACCGAGTTCCAGGGGCCCGGCCAGCGGTTCCAGACTGAGTTCTAGGGTCTCCAGGACTTCGCAGGGGTAGAGACAGGCTCCGTGGGAAGGAGTAGTAGAGACGGGTTCCTGGGGAGCGGGGGGTAGAGACAGGCTCCTGGGGAGCGGGGGCAGAGATGGGCTCTAATTGTGGTCAGTCTTGTCTCCTGTTCGGCCAGAGCATGAGACCCCTGCATGATTCTGCTTGCGAAAAAAGATTGTTGCTGCTGTAAACCCCACAGCATCTGCAAACCACGGATCAAATCCCATCTTTTTATTTCACATGACAGGGAAACTGAGGCACAAAGAGGTAGAGCATTTTCCAAGGTCCCCAGCAAGTCAGTGGCCTAAGGAGCCTGACCTCTGCTCTGTGGGCCACTGATTCTGCCCTGATCGCCGGTACGGGTGGGGGCTGGGAGGAATATCCATCTGGTCCCCTGTAATGAGCACCCCACTGCTCTCCACCCAATCCCAAGCAGGCCACGGTCATGAGGCTGTCAAAGGCCACTCTACCCTGAAAACACCTGTGGGTCTGAACCAGTCTGCTCCCTACATCCACTCTAGGCTCTCTCCTTTTGTGTGGCAATTTGGGAAAAGGAGGAAGCGAGTCTATGAAATGCACACCACTGTCCAGGGAGCTTCCTTCTCTCAGGCCAAAGGGTTTCTATCAGATGAACAGCTGTAGAAGGTGGAGAGGAGGAACGGGCCTGGACCCGTCTTGTACCCTGACAGCAAATCCCTCCAACTGAGTGTGTTTAGAGCACCTGAAAGTGGGCCAAGAATGGGAAAGGTGGGGGGTGGTAGGTGGGCTTATGGAAGAACAGGAAGAAACCTCTCCAGTTTACTTCAGAAAATACTGGTGTTTATGGAGTAAGTATATGACTGTCCAAAGCTGTTTAGTTTTATATTAAGATGATCAGCGTTTTTTTTTCCCAGCAAGAAATGGATTTGAGCTGTTGAAGTATAAAGACAAATAAACAGCAGCAACTCAAGCCTTCATTAGGGGTTCCAGGGAGCCACACATTGTCTCCAGCTGTCCTCCAGGACACGAGGGGCTCCTTTAAAAGGCTGGGGTGGTGCAGGCCCTTTCATCAGGCAGGGGACCCGCTCAGCCCAGGGGAGGGGGAGCTGCGAGCGCGGTGCCTACGCGGAGCATCTGGGGTGCTCGCTCGAGGGTGACTTCCTCCCCAGGTGCAGCTGGGCTCCAGGCCGGATGGGGAGTCTCCTGAGGGCCCCTCCTACTCCTCCCCTTTGCCCTTCCACTTGGCAGCCTCAAGTGGCACTTACAAATCCATCTCCGCATCTGATCCCAACAGACAGGGACTGACCCCATTTCATAGAGACCAAAACTGTGACTGAGAAATGAGATGATGTGTCCTGATTTACAAAAGAAGAAGACAGTAGAGCTGGAATTGACGTCTCGATGCCACATGACCCCACAGTAAACAGACGGTAAGTGCAGGCAGCAGCGCAAGAGGCTGGGAGAGCATTTGGAGGGTGGGGAGCGGACCGTGGGCAGCAGCTCATCTGGCAGGAATGAGGAGCAGGGCCCAGCCAAAGGGCTTCACGCTCGGCCCAGGTCCTGCATCTTCACCAGCTCCAGGATACATCCATTTTCTCCAAACTGTGTTCTGGCTTTGCACACTGGGAATAAATGTTAATGAGCTCATTCGTATCTGTTGAGAGCCTGCTCTGTGCTAGGTTCTGCGGTATGTGTGATACAAAGCTCATCTCACTGGCCTCTGCATCATCTCTGTCAAATAAACACTGTTGTCATCCCACCTCATGCAGGAGTGTATAGAGGCCCAGAGGAGCTGAGTTACTTGCTCAAAGTCACATAGTAAGCGACGGATCCAGGGTTCAAAGCCAGGCAGATGGACTTCCTATGGTCCTTAAGGGCCCCAAATAAGGCCATCCATCTCCTAATTGTGAACTCCTAGAGAAGGCACGGCATAGGGTGGGTGCTCGTGAAATCTATTTTTTTTTTGTTTCTTTTTAAAAAAAATTTTTAAACAGATGGATCCTAAGAAACTTGTGAAATCTTTATGAAATATTAAGATATCTGGCTTCCAAAGCCATCTAGAAGCCATCTAGAACCCTCACATTTTCCCCCTGGTTTGACTAGACTTCGAAACTTGTACGCCACTTCCATTTCGATGGCCGCTTATCATTTCAAACCAAACTCAGCCACAGAGACTCCCGAGTCCTTCTACCCCCATGCCCCATCTGTCCTCCCACAGCCCTCCCCATCTTAGCCACAGCAGCAGAGCCCCCAGGGACTCTGGGAAGACCCAATGATCAGTTTTGATTCTTTTTTTCCCCATACCTCTCACATCTCATTCACTGGCAGGTCCCATGGACTGTTTTCAAAATACACTGTGAGTTCAACAACCACTTCTACCACTGTCACCCGGAATGCAGCCACCAACATCTCTGACCCAGGACACTGCAGTGGTTTCCCTGCTGAAGTCACTGTGCCTTTCTATTCAGCAGCCAGAAGCGTTTTTAAAATTAAAATGTTCACGGGAATGTCAATCCCTGGTGAAAATATCCCATGGCTTCCCAAGTAACAGAATAAAAGCCAAACCCCTTTCTGCAGCCAATATAACCCTGCATGACCCACCCCCGGCCCGCCTCACTGCCTCATCTCTAGTCCACGTCCCTCCAGGCACCCTGGTGCATCACTTAGCTCATTCCCGCCTCCGGGCTACCACACTTGTGCCCCTTCTGCTTGGACAGAGGACCTTCCCTAGACCTTCACGTGGCACTTTCTCCCTCTCACTGAGGCTTCCTCTCCTTGCCCCTGGGCAGACCTCTGTTACTCCCTTCATTGGTGGACGTGACTTCTCAGGCCAGACTGTAAAACTGCCAAGCATGGGATTCTGTATTCCTAGGACCCAGTGCCAAGATGTGCGGAAGCTCCCACCAGTCTGTGTGGAAGGACCACATAAAGAGGCTGCCCATAGCGTCCTGGCTGACAGCCAACCACCACCACCAGCTGTGAGCAGACACTTCCAGATGATTCCAGCTCTTAGCCATCAAGTCATCCCCAGCCTTCAAGTCTTCTAGCTGAGGCCTGAGACACTGTGAGGCAGAGACTGGCTGATCCTGTCTGAATTCTTGAGCCACAGAACCCAGGAACAAAATGGTATTGTATGCCACTAAATCTGAGGTAGTCTTTTTAAAATGTAATTTTACTTTTTAAAATGGACATGTAATAATTGTACATATTTGTGGGGTACACAGCAATGTTTCAACATGTATTTTTAAAAACTTTGTTTAGTTTTACTGAGCCAGGATCTCACTCCATTGCCCAGGCTGGAGTGCAGTAGTGTAGCCGTAACTCACTGTAGCCTCCACCTCCTGGGCTCATGCAATCCTCCCAACTCAGCCTCCTCAGTAGCTGGGGCCACTGGTTCATACCTCCATGCCTGGCTAATTTCTAAAATGTTTGTAGAGATGGGATCTTGCTATGTTGCCCAGGCTGGTGTCAAACTCCTGAGCTCAAGTGATCCTCCCACCTTAGCCTTCCGAAGTGTTGGGGTTACGGGTGTGAGCCACCACGCCTGGCCTCAACACGTGCTGACGTGGTTTCTTATGCAGCAATAGCAACTGGAATCCCACGCTACCCAGTGCTGTCACCCTTCCCATCACTTTGTATCACATGATTATGTTTCAGTGGCTCTGACCTGGCAGAAATTACTGAGTTACGTGTTTACAGGTTTGTTGTCTTTCTCCTCTATGTAAGTTCACAAGCAGGGGGACACTGTAGCTTTTGTTCACTGCCAGAGTAAGCACTTAAAACCACGTCTGGCATGTAGCAGGTGCTCAGAACGTTCTGGAATAAACGAATGGATGAATACTAACTGGAAGGCTTTAGTTTTATTACTCCTAATGTAGCACTCTTTTTTTAGGGTGGGGGCAGAATCTCACTCTGTTGCCCAGGATGGAGTGCAGCGGCGTGATCTTGGCTCACTGCAACCTCCGCCTTCCAGGTTCAAGTGATTCTCCTGCCTCAGCTTCCCAAATGGCTGGGATTACAGGTGTGCGCCACCACGCTTGGCTAATTTTTTTGTATTTTTAGTAGACGGACTTTCACCATGCTGGCCAGGCTGATCTCAAACTCTTAACCTCAAGTGACCTCCACCCACCTTGGCCTCTCAAACTGCTGGGATCACAGGCGTGAGTGACAGCGCCTGGCCCTGATTTAGCACTTTCTACTCTTCATTAGAGTTGTGAATATTTCTGGCTTCCTCATTAACCTGGTACCCCTGCGAGAGATGCCCCATCTAATTAATCTTTACCTCTGCCCTCTGTCTAGCACAGAGGTTTGCTGAGTGAGAAGGTTTTTAGGTCACAGGGCATTTTTACAAATCCATCCATCCATTCAATCTACAAATATTTACTAAATGCCTACAATATAACTGACACTGCACTAGGTTCTGGGAAGAAAGACGGAAAGGTAAACAGGACAAACTCTGCTTTCGGGGGAAGAAAAGGGGAGTCCCACAGAGCTGCAGTGGAGATGTGCTATGTGGTGTAGGTCACAGCAGACTTCTAAGCAAGCGGAAGTTTGGTTGGGGCTTGAAGGATGAGCAGGACCTCACCAGGTCCGTGCTGGGGAGGAGAAGCCTATCAACAGCAGATCTGTGAAGGACTCTGGGTATAGGGAAGGCTGGACCAGTGGGCAAAGCTGAGCAAGGGTGAGAAATGGGGGGAGAGGCTGGAAGGCCCTGGCCAGAGGGGCCTCTGGGTACCACTGTGGAAGCAGTGGGAGCCATGAGAGCACTGAGAGGAGGCTGCTGGAGCAGAGGGCTCTGCACAGTCAGACAGGGTAAGACAAGGTCCCGAGAGCGGCTCAAGGTGATGCGAGGTGCCTGATCAAGGCTGCAAGCTCTGCCCTTGGCCCAGGGAGGCTGAACGAGCTATGGGGAGAAGGCGCCCTTGGCATGAGCTCTCTAGAGCAAGCGGTGCCCACTTGCCCCTTAGCACACTGCTGCCTGTGCCTGGCCTGGCACGTGCTGGGATTTCTGGATGCTCCCAGTGACTCCCAAACTCACACATAGATACAGGGGTGCACATCTAACACCCTACTGGAGCTGGTGCAGTTCTGGGCCCTGTGGGGCGGGTGGGGGCAGCAGGGTAGGCTTACAGGCTTGAACTTGCAAAATCCCAGACCTGGGTTCTGATCTCAGCTCTACCACTTACTGGCTGTGTGAGCTTGGGTGGGTCACTTTCCCTCACTGAGCCTCAGTTTCCTTGTTTGTGAAAAGAAGACACTAATGGTTTTGGATGCCGTGAGCACTGAGAGAACTGAGCACACATCAGGGGCACATCCAGGCACACCGGAGACTCAGCCAAAGCTCCCAAACCTCACTTAAGTCAGACGGTCTACCCAGCACAAGGCTGGGCACAGGGTAGGTGCTCAATAATGGTAATGGCATGGAGAGAGCTGGCTAAGACATCAGTGCTTCTGAACCAGGATGCAGATAGCTTCTCTTCATCAGAGAAAAAAGTGCTGAGAGGCAGATCCAAAATTCAAACTGTGAGCAACTTGAGAAACATATTTTTCAGTAAGTCAAGGTAAAGATCAGGGTCGAAGACAACATCTGGCTAAGTGAACTAATGGCTTTAGAGAAAGGGGAGCCTTGCTTTGTGGAGACGGGAAGAAATTGTTCACTGCTGGTTTTAATTTAAGATGAAAAAAAATCTTATTCTATTAGCCTAAATATTGCTCTGCTGTCAAATTGCATGGAGTTTGGAATAATATTTTTCAAACAGAACTACTGCTATTTCAAGTAATTACACAGCTAAAAGCAGCCATTTGGGGTTGAGCAAGATCTCATCATGGTTTCAATTCCCTCTGGTGTCATTTTCTGTTATATTTGAGAAATTCCTCAATAAAGATGTCAAATAAAGTGAGGGCTTTGCTCCCCGGAGGACAGACTTGGCCACCCTCCAGGATACAGTCACAGGCAGGCCATCTCCACAGGAAAATAACCTCGCATACTCGAAAGAAAAGAAAAGGTTCAACTGTGAAAACTCAGGCAAGAAAATAACTTGTAAGCCGTTGCCTCATTTCTCCTAATTAGCTCAGAACGCTTTTCAAACCGGTCTGTGTATTTCTAAGGTGATGAGGGTTTTATCCAGCCCCCATCCCTAAGGAATTCAGTGGTGGTTCAGAGAGGAATGTTACAACTGGACAAGACTCTTGACCCGGACTTGAGACAAAACAGCAGGAGGTGCGAATGGGCCCAACTGCTCCTGATGGGCAATGCGCTACGGGGTGAGGTTCAGTGACGGCCCGGAGGCAGTCAAGACTGTACAAGGCAGTGAAGATGGAGGGCCTCCCAACAACTCAGTGGGCCACTCAGCCACCAAGCGTCCACTGGGAACAAGGCCTTGTGCAGGAAGCTTTGTCGGGCAGCACAAACGATTCCAAACATTTCCAGGCTGCACAATTTCAAGCAGGTAGTTAAATGACCAAAGCTGGTGGCAAGTAATAGGGAGTGGTGGAGACTGTGGCAAACGAGAGCGTACACACCCGCTCTGACGCAGGCAGCTGCGGCGTATTTCACTCTAGCGGCTGCCAGCACCACACTGAGATGTGAGCAAGAGTGCTGTTGCCTTGGGCCCTGCACTTTGGGGGTCCCTGTTCTGCC
The DNA here is from genome assembly GCF_009761245.1 of Sapajus apella. Taxonomy (NCBI): domain Eukaryota; kingdom Metazoa; phylum Chordata; class Mammalia; order Primates; family Cebidae; genus Sapajus; species Sapajus apella. Next base: position 687,675 of record NW_022437063.1, read on the forward strand.
CCTCCTGTGGCTGTAGCAGCCCTCCACCATGGAGTAAGGAGTTCACAGTGGGGTCAGGGCACCTGGAAGATATACCTGCCACTCTACATTACATCCTGGGCATTTAGGACCCTAGAACTCCCCCCAAACGGTCCTGAGCCGATCAGATGACACTCTGGTCTGAGGAAGACTTAGGCAAAAGGTGGCTGCTTTCAGGGTAAATGGCCGAAGCTTGCACATTTGCGTTGGGGTGTGCTGAGGCTCATCACGGTGTGGGATGGGGCCGATGCTGGGAAAGGCAGGGAGGGGGGCAGGCATTGCCCATCCTACCAGTCTCTGCTGCAAAATCCAAGCAGTCTTCTAAATTCCAGTCTAGCCTCCAGGTCATTAGAGAGGAACATTTGTCATTCTTGTTTGGGGGCTTCATAATCACTGTAAAATATTTAGCCATGTGGGATAGGGGCCTCCATCTGGATTCCTGTCACAAGTCCTGCAAACGTCAGGACCCGGGTGACCGTGGCTGAGGAGTGACACTAGCGATACTGATTTTTATGTGATATCCCCTAATTTTTAAGTGTTGACAAACAGTTTAATAAGAACAAACGGTGCCACCGTGGGCACAAACCAAACATGTCTGTGGGCCAGATGAGGACCGTGGGTTGCCAGCTTGAAGCCTCTGCTGCAAAATGATGCCAATACCCGGCACCTGCACCAGAACCCACGTCTGTACAGAAGCTCTGCGAAACCTCCTTTCAGATTTAACCATGACATTGACCCTCTGAGACAGGTACTGCAGATCCATTTCATAGTTGGGGGAACTGAAGCTTGACAGGCTAGAGGAACAGGTCCCGAGCTACAAAACTCATGAGCGGTTACACCAGAATTTGAGTCTAAATCTTCAAACCCCAAGCCCAGCTGAGTCTTACACATGACTCATTTCTGCCAACACAGATCAAGCCCCATGATCCTAGAGTACGAGGTACTCTCCTTCTCACCCTCATACGGTGTTCCACGCGTGAGGGTGCTGAGACTCCAAGAAGTCAATTCACTAGCCTGAGGTCACATGGTCAGGATGAGGTTGGAGCCTGCTGGAACCAAGGTGTGACTTCTCTACAGCTGGAGTTTCATCTTGAGAAGGAGAAAGGTTGAACAAAAAGAACTCTGTTGGGAAGGGTCTTGCCCTCAGCTGAAAGCAGAGGAGCAACAGAGAGAGCCTTTTCTTGGCCGCTGTACGTGCAGTTAGAGCTTTGTGAGGTTGTAATCTGTGCTCAGAGGTGGTGGGGCAGGGGGAGCCTTACCCAGTCCTTTGAAATTAATCAGTGTAAAAACAGTCCATTGTGAAAACGAGGTTGTTGAGACAAACACCCGCAGACTCACTGTCAGTCTGCAGGCTGCTGGCATCAGGCTCTGGGGGCACTGGGAGTACTGGTTGTAGCCAAGAACAAGGGTATTTACAAACAGGTGTTTCTGCACAGGTAAGAGTACAGTGGCTGGGAGGAGAGTCCCATGTGTCAGGCACAGCCCTGGGGGTGCACATGGGGGTACTGGTCCCCACGAGGTCTTGGAGGCATCAAACCAGTCCACATCAACACATTTCATCCGGGAGCCTGTGAGCAGATGAACGCTGGTTATGTGCTGAGTGTTTGATGCCAGGTACTCCACTTCATGTTCCACATCCATGATCTTGTTAATCCTCATGACAGCCTGACCAGATAGGGGTTATGCCTTCCTAGTTTTCAAGTGAGGAAACTGAGGCACAGAGAGGTAAAGTGACTGGCCGAAGGTCACACAGGTGATAGAGGAGAGCTAGAATGTAAGCCCCAGATGGGCAGTTCCCAAGGGCTCTCCTCTTGACGGCTGGGCGATGCTGCCTGCTTTTAACTGGCTGTCCCACAGCGACTGTCAGCTCTGTCTTCACTGACTAATCAGTGCCCAAAACATTCTCTCTCTATCATCTGAAAATGGAGCAAATGACGACGAAAGGCAAGCACGTACATTTTGGGAGGATTAAGTGAGCTAACACTTGGACGATACTTAACCTGGCGTCTGGCATGATCAACATTGTGTGGTCCCACTTCTTTACAATCTAGTCAAAGCCCTGCCTACCTCCACAGCCCCACGCCCCCTGCTCCTCACACGAACCCGGAGTTGAGCCTCAGGGGCTGCTGCAGCTCTACAGAGGCTCTGCCCTCGGCCTAGCAAACTTCTCCCCAACCTTGCAGGTCCCGCTCAATGCTACTCCTCTTTGAAGGCCCCCAGGGAGTTAGCCCGCTTCCACCCTCACACTCACTGCATCCAGGGGTAGCTCTTCCCAGGCCCTTCTGGGCTTCCACCTGCTGTTCAGACCTCCATGTTGGCATTTCTTCGGAGTGTAATTACATGTTTACGGATGTTTCCCACAACAAACTCATCTGACATCCAATGTGCACTGGACAGAAACAGGCAGGCAGGTCTAAGGCTAACACTCCACTAAGAGGGAATGTTCCAGAGCACTCAGGACACCCAGTGTCCTCTACTGCACACCCACTAACCAGCTGGCACAATGGAAGGTTTGCCGAGCTCTTGCAGAAAGCCATCAAAAACCAAGCGATCCTTTGACCCACTGGCTCCACTTTTGTGAAGCATTCCTATGAAAACAATGGGGAAAACGGGACAAAAAGTGTTGTGTCCAGAACCACCTCTGGATTCTGATGGTAACAACAAAAAAGCAAACCATCTAAACGTCTAACCACAGAGAGGCGGCGGAGTCAGCTGGGGCAGTAACGCCTCTGTTGGCTATTTAGCACCTATGAGGGGCTAGTCACTTCACTTCGCACTGCCACGTCACCTCACAGTGTCGCCTCATCCTCACACACGCTCTCGTGAAGCGGGTGGCACAGTTATCCGTGCTGCAGGCTGGAGAAGATGGAGGCTCAGACACCACACGGCTAGTAACAGCTGTCAGCGGTTGAAAGTCTCCTGTGTTGAACCTGTTCTCAGCCATCTGGACACATCTCAGTCACTGCTCATGACAGCCTCCCTCTACCAACAAGGCCTGAGACCCAGACAAGTCAATAACACAACCAGGACCATGCTCCGGCCACATCCATGCCCACACCCCTGGGCTCCAGCTGCTGTGCCTTGGTCACCCAGCAGCCAGTGGCAGAAGAGGGTCTGGGGGACGGACACATCTGCTTCGAGAGCCACACGCTTTCCATGACAAGACACTGTTTTCCCGTGACAGACTTTGAATTCCCTCTGTTACAGGTTGAATTATGTCCCCTCAAAAGATGTTGAATTCCTAACTCCCCACACTGGTGAATGCGACTTTTGTTGGAACAGGTCTTGGCAGATGTCCAGGGTAAGATGAGACGGTTAGTGTGGGCCCTAATGTAACGTGACTGGCGGCCTTAAAAAAAAGGAAAATTTGGATACAGACTCAGATACACGTAGAGCAAAGACAGAGGGAGAACGACATCTACCAGCCAGGGAATACCTGACGTTACCAGAAGCCATGGGAAAGGCCCGAACAGATGATCCCTTGCAGCTCTCAGAAGGAACTACCCTGCCTATACCTTGAGTTTGTACTCCTAACCCAGAGAACACATTTCTGCAGTTTAAGCCCGAGTTTATTACTTTGTTGTGGCAGCCCCAGGAAAGGGACACAGGTTATCAGTAATTTATCAGACTATGGGGCAACCAGAAAAATAATGGTCACAGGGGCTACATAAAAATGTCTGAAGTAACACAGTGGCTCACTTCTGTAATCCCAGCACTTTGGGAGGCTGAGGAGGGCGGATCACCTGAGCCCGGGAGTGCCAGACTGGCCTGGGCAATACAGCCGAACCCTGTCTCTACAAAAAACAAAACAAAACAAAAACCCCAAAGTTAGCCAGGTGGAGTGGCATGTGCCTGTGATCCCAGATATTCTGGAGGCTGAGGTGGGGAGATCACCTGAGTTCCAGAGGTTAAGGCTGCAGTGAGCCATACTGCACTCCAGCCTGGGTGACAGAGTGAGACTCTGTCTCAAAACCAAAATGGCTGAGGTACGCATGAGATTAAAGGGAAAAGCAAGGGAAAAAGGCCTGCGGACTCTCTGATCACCACTATGGTAAAAACACACTTGGATGCAGATGGAAGACTGACAGGAAACACACCAGCACAACTAAGACGCCGGCCAATTTTTCTCCCTACTCTTCTACGTTTTTCCAATTTGATTCCGCAAATGTGCACTACTTTATACCTACTTTTTTGAGATGGAGCTTCATTCTTGTCACCCAGGCTGGAGTACAATGGCATGATTTTGGCTCACTGCAACCTCTGCCTTCCAGGTTCAAATGACTCTCCTGCCTCAGCCTCCCAAGTAGCTGGGATTACAGGCATGCATCACCATGCCTGACTAATTTTTGTATTTTTAGCAGAGATGGGGTTTCATCATGTTGGTCAGGCTTGTCTTGAACGCCTGACCTCAGGTGACCCACCTGCCGTGGCCTCCCAAAGTGCTGGGATTAAAGGCATGAGCCACCGTGCCCAGCCTCTTATAAATTTTATATAATTGGCTTAACAATGTATTTGGACTATGGGAAGATGGAGGTATATAAGATTATGGGCCAAATTGTATCCCTTCAAAATTTCTTTGTTGAAGGAATTCAACCCCCAGGACCTCAAAATTGTGACTGTATTTGGAGAAAGGGTCTTTAGAGAGATAATTAAGTTAAAATGGAGTTTTAGGGTGGGCTCTTAAGCCACTATGACCGTGTCCTTATAAGAAGAGAAGATTAGGGCTGGGTGCAATGGCTGGCCAGGCGAGGTGGCTCATGCCTGTAATCCCAGTACTTTGGGAGGCTGAGGTGGGTGGATCACCTGAGGTCAGGCGTTCGAGACCAGCCTGGCCAACAGGGCAAAACCCCATCTCTACTAAAAATACAAAAATTAGCTGGGCGTGGTGGCGGACGCCCGTAATCCCAGATACTTGGGAGGGTGAGGTAGGAGGATTGCTTGAACCTGGAGGTGGAGGTTGCAATGAGCTGAGATTGTACCATTGAATGCTTGGGTAGCAGAACAAGACTCCATCTTGACAAAAAAAAAAAAAAAAAAAAAAAGAAGAAGAGATGAGGACACAGAGAGACACCAGACACGTGCATGCACAGTGGGAAGACTGTGTGAAGGCAATGGGAGAAAGAAGGTAGCCACCTGCCAGCCAGGCAGAGGAGAGGGGCCTCAGAAAAACTAGCCCTGCCCACACCTCGAACTTGGACTTCCAGCCTCCAGGACTGTGAGAAAATACACCTCTGTTGTCTAAGCCACTCCGTCTGTGATGTTTTGTTGTGACAACCCTGGCAGACTAATACATGAAGCCCAAGGAAGGAGGGCCTTCCCACAGGCCCCGGCTCTGCAAGCTGGAGCAAAGCAACAGGCAGGCTGTGCCCAGAGGGCAGGATGTGGCTGTGTCACTCACCCAGGCAGTTGTGTCCATCGTGTGCCAGCATGAAGCCATCAAAGCAGGTGCACCTGTAGTTCCCTGGGATGTTGATGCACTCGTGGACACAGCCCCCATTGTAGTAGTCATTCTCACACTCATCAATGTCTGCAAAAGGAAGGACATGAGAGGTGTCAGAACAAGAGCCTGGCGGTCCCCTCTCCCAATGCTGTGGAAACCACTGGGATATGAGTGATTAGGGGATGATTCAACAAGTATTCACATAAATCCTCCCTGGGCGTTGGGGACCCAAGGATTTTAAAAATGCTAATCATGGCCAGGCGCGGTGGCTCACACCTGTAATCCCAGTACTTTGGAAGGCCAAGGCGGGTGGATCATGAGGTTCAGAGATCAAGACCATCCTGGCCAACATTTTTAGTAGAGAAACCCCATCTCTACTAAAAATACAAAAATTAGCTGGGTGTGGTGGCGCACGCCTGTAGTCCCAGTTACTCTGGAGGCTGAGGCAGAATCGCTTGAACCTGGGAGGTGAAAGTTGCAGTAAGCTGAGATCACGCCACTGCATTCCAGCCTGGCAACAGAGGTAGACTCTGAAAAAAAAAAAAAAAAAAAAAAAAAAAGCTAATCACATGTCCTTCCAGTTCCTACCACAGTGAACAGGCAAGATTCACACCTAGTTCTGCCTCCACTGAAAGCCTCTCCACATTGCCAGCATGCGGAGATCCGGTGTACAATTTCTGAAAACTAGCTCTCTTGAAACAGGGGGTATTGAGTAAAATTAACTGAACATCACCAAAAAGTGTAAAGTCTGGAATGGAAACAAAAGTCCACTAGCTCCTCCAAATACTTTCCTTCCACATCAGTGTCTGATGCCTGCATTTCAACTGCTCCAGCTTCCTCGCTATAACAAAGGCTTCTGTCTCATAAACAATGGCCAATAGCCCTGGTAAAGGTCACCCTTTTCGCTGTTTTAAGGCCTTTTCAACATTTCCCATCAGGGGTCAAAGGGTTATCAGTTCTGGAGTTCTAGAGAGATTTGAGAGACCCTGGAGAATGATAGGAACATGCCTAGTTAACCTCCTCTGAGCTGCTTCCACGCCCAAGAGCTGCTTGTAAGGCCATGTCACACCTCTTCAATCCCCACACTAACTCAGTGGTATAGGCATCATTCTCACTATTCCAATTTTGCAAGAGCATGGAAGAAACCGAGGCAAAATGAAGCTAAAACCTTGCGGAAGGTCACATACCTAGGAAGTGGTACAAATGAAATTCGAACCCTTGGGCTTCAGAGCCCAAGCGGCCTAACCCCCTACTTGGGAGGGCACCAGGCACAGCGAAAATCTGCCAGCCTGGGGGCGCGGGCTGTTCTGAAGGGTCTTCAGCAACCCCTCAGAACTCCTGGCCTCACTCAACCCAACCAACAGCCATCCTGACCTCCAGAGGCTCTGAGACACGCCGGGGAGAGAGGAGACCGGAAGTGCTCCCCACAGGGGAACCGGAACCGGAAGTGCATCACTAAGTGGAACCGGAAGTGCATTCACCAGGCTACCGAGGAGGAAGCTGCAGTTCCTCCCCTGTGGCGTAGAAGCGGGATTTTTAAGGCTGGGTTCCAGCTATGAAAGTGGGACTGGGGCCAGCCAGTAGAAGAAGAGAGCCTGGAGAAGGCAGGCCTGGCCTCCCCTCAACCTTTGGAGCTGCCATAGGGACACGGAACTCCTTGCTTTCTCCATACTGCCTGGGAGAGCAGAGCTACTCACAATGTGGGGAAGCCATGGGGCCTATGAATGTACATGGGTAGGAGTGTCGGTCTGCAAGGCAGAAGCTGTTGCAGGAGGTAGTGAGCTCCCTGACTTTGGAGATGACTAAGCACCTGCCTGCCAGAGATGCTGCAGAGCAAAGAGGATAACTTTAGTGAAAACGGCAGAAGAGAACACCCCGGAGTACCGGGTCTGGGCTGTGCAGCCACTCGTGGTGTCCACCCAGTCACAATGAGGGACAAAGTAGCCTGGGCTGGGTCTCCAAAGGCTCAAGAGATAGGAGTCTTCATCTAATCTACCTACAGGGGCACCTGCATCAGTTCTCAATTCTGCAGCTCATTTGAATTGTTTTGATTTGTTTGTATTTAGAGACAAGACCTCACTCTGTTGGCAAGGGTGGACTCAAACTCTTGGGCTCAAGGGATCCTCCTGCCTCAGCCTCCCTAGTAGCTGGGACTATAGGCATATGCCACTGTGCCTGGCTCTGAACTGTTTGTAATTCTGATATTTAATACACTTATAAATTGCAAATAAAATTAAGGGAGAATGTGATATTTTATGTTTACTGAAAAGGCACATCAATTTTTAAAAACTAAGAGATACTGATTACTTCTCAGTCTCTGTTTGCAGCCCTGATGTTTCTCCAGAGCCCCAGATGGACGAATGCAACCATCTCTTCCCTGGGTAGTCCAAAGATACTCCAAGGCAACAAAGCCTAACTTTAACTCATCAACCTGCACTTACCTGGGGGTTCCTCATCCCAGTGAATACTGTTTTCCTTCCACTGCTCCCTTAACATCAAATCAGCTAGCAAAGTGTGGTTTTTCTACACCCTTAATACAGTTACAGTCTGCCCACTGGTCACTTATTTTCACTATCTGTCAGCATGAGTATCACCTCACATCTGATTTGACCCAGCAGCCCCCAAACTGTTCCATCCCTCCCTTCCTCCTTCAAGCAGGTGATTCAGGGGGAAGCTGGCCTGGTCCTAACTCTGGGGGTAAAGTCTTATCAATTTTATCCAAACATCATGTGCCACTAGCAATTGCTGTTGGTCCCAGGGTTGGTAGGTGACTTACGCTGGATCAATCAGACTGAGGAAAAGGACTTTTATTCCATGCTTGGGTAAAAGAACTTTCTCTCTTCTTGTACCTCAGAAGGAGGTATCTACTCCTGAAACATACACCAGCTCCTTGAATTCTTACAACAACCCTCTGGAGTAGTTATTTTAACTCCACTTTATGGTTGAACAAACCAAAGTGCAGAGACGCTAGATAATTGCTCAGGGTCACATAGTAAGTGGTAGGGCAAGGATCAGAACAAAGTCTTTCAGTCTATGAAGTCCACATCCTTTCTACTAAGTTAGAATGCCTATGACATGCCAGTCATTGACAAAATGCTTTATACATGATACAATATTTCACTCTCGGCACATTTATGCTGTGTACTGAGTACTATCCAATCATCCAAATACTCATTTATCTGTCTATTCTACTACTTGTTCTGCATCTGTCTATATACACACACAAAGACACATGTGTGCATGCCTATCTATCTACCCAAATAACCAAGCAGCCAGCCATGCACCCATTCATCCAAGCATCCATCTACCCTTCCACTATCCATCCATCTACTCACCCTCAACCTATCCATTCAAATATCTACCCAACCATTCTTCCATTGATCTATTTCTGCTAAAATTTATCCATCTCAATATTCAGTGTGCTGACCACCCCACCCATCCATTTATCCAGCCAAACATTCACACATACATCCAACATGCATGCATCCATCTGTCTAAGTATTCAATCAGATGCCCATCCTTCCATTCATCTAAGCATTGACCCATCCAAACATCCATCCATCTAAGTGCTTAGCTACTCATCTGTATATTCATTGATTGAAATACCCACCCTTCTATCCAAACACATGTACACTTATGCACACACATGTACACACACACATTCAAACACCTACGTACCCCTCCATCAATCCAAACTTCTATTAACTCACTGACTCTTTCAAATATTATCCATCCAAACAGCTTATAAAATACAATAATTTTTTCAAATAGAATACGATATTAGGATGAAGGAAAATAAATAAGGGTTATAAGGGTTGAAGAATAAGATAAAGCTGGTGAAAATATACAAACACACATTTGATAATTGTAGCAGGATGACGGAAGGTGTGCTGTGAGCTTCCTGAAAGCCAAGACAAAGAAACACAATAGGTAATAGAGTTGCCACATCTATAAAATGTAATCAAACTAGTTGTTTTAATGGTGGTCAGGTCTGAGAAGCCTCAGAGCTACATAGGGAATGTCCTCCCATGCTTAGAATATCATACACTTTAATTCTCCTGACATAGCCCCAGTTTATGCCTGTTGTTGGGGCACAATTATTAACAGCAATTATTATCCTTTTCATTATTAAAATGATAAACTATCGTATCACTATACCCACAAGGCATTATAAAGATAACATTGAATAGTCACTAAAACAACTCCAGCCATTTCGTTCCTTTGACCCCCCCATAGGGTAAAGCCACAATAATTGCCACGGGGCTGGAGAGTGCAGAGATATTTGCTGGTTGCATCTCTTTCTTTAATCCATCCCCAGTGAGTTCTCCCAGACTGAGCATCTCTCAGAATGACCAGCTCCTCGCCAATCCCAGGCCTGCTGTGCATCCCAGGCTTCCGTGGGAGCCAGCTTTACCTCCCACTTCCCTGGATGGAGGACATCTGCTCATAAGCCAAACCTTCCCTGATTTTCCAAATTTGTACCTTGAATTTTTTGTTCTAAAATCATGTAAAGCCTCCTCCTTTAATACACAAGAGATAAACACACATATCAGCTAAAAAAAAAGCTGCCAAAGCAAGTGGATTTATTATTATAAAAACATTCTCAGGAGTCACTTCCCCTGGAAGAGGCACCACAGACCTCCGAGACACTCATCAGGCTCAGACCACTTTTTAAGGACTGAAAGCTAGAGAATGAGGAACAGGCAGGTGGAGGGGGAGGTAGTAGAGGAATGGAGGGGACAGAGCACAGCTCTGTGGATGTTTATTCTTAAAGGACTGGTGTGAAATGAATTGTGTCCCTGCAGAAAGATATATTGAGGTCCTAACCCCCAGGACCAGAGAATGTGATCTGACTTGGAAGTAGAGTCTTTGCAGACATAATCAAGTTCAGATGAGGTCATACTAGATTAGGGTGAGCCTTAATACAATGCCGGTGTCCTAAGAAGAGGGAAATTGGACACAGACATAAGGAGAGAAAAATACCATGTGAAGACAGACAGACACACAGAAAGAAGGCAGCCGTGTGATGATGAAGGCAGAGATTGGGGTGATGGAGCTGCATGTGAAACCAGGGTAAGAGCTGCTCTCACACAGAAGAGGCCGAGGCTCAGCATCGCTAAGGACCTCGTCTTCAGGCTCCCAGCCAGTGGTTGCGTTCAAGTGCAGGCTCTATTCCTGCGTTTGGAGCCACATCCTTGGGGTGTGTGAGATGAATACTTTTAAAAAGTCCTTCATGCTCCTAGCCAGACGTGGTGGTGCATGCCTGTAATCCCAGCTACTTAGGAGACTGAGGCAGGAGAATCGCTGGAACCCAGGAGGTGGAGGTGAAGTAAGCAGAGATCGCACCATCGCACTTCAGCCTGGGCAACGAGCGAAACTCCATCTCAAAAAAAAAAAAAGTTCTGCATGCTTCAAAAAGTCATTAACGAGAAAAGTGGGCAAGAGTTGTCATGGGTATTATTATTTTTATTTCCAAGGTCTGTACCTACCCTTGAGGTTGAGGAGGGGTGGTGGCAGTGGAGGGGTGGTAACAGGGATGGTTCACATGAACGGGGAAAGGCGGCAGGACCAAAGATCCGACCAGCTTTCCGAATCCTGAGTGCTGGAGATGAGAAGTCCAGCAAGTCACTCAGGCATCCCTGTGCCTTCCCCTGCTTGGGTTTTGTTTTTTAAATGAAAACTCAATTCCCGATAGAAGACAGCTCCCGGCAGCTAATAAAGCAGAGAAAAGCAGCACAGAGAACTGCTCATTATGGAATTTCTGAAAGGTCACCCGGTTCCACTTTTCGTGTATTAAAAGGCGGTGCACACACACAACCCCATAGCTGTGCTTCTGTGCCAACAGTGCTGGTTTGGAACCCGCATAGGATGAAGGTTTTTTTTTTTTTTTTTTTTTTTTTTTTTTTCATTTAATTCAAAATTGATTCTTGCTGCCCCATAAAATATACATTTATTCTGTGGTGTCTAGGTTCTAAAAGATTATATTGCAGTGAATCAGAGCACCTGCCCATCTTATTTTAATACAATTTTAGGGCATTTTCCTCAAAATCAGGACTAGAAACCTTCTCAAAATAAGGATTTTTAAAGCATCCCACTCTACTCTCAGAGATCATTACTGAAAATGTCTTCTCATTTCCCCCTGAAATTGGTATTTTTCTAGACATTCCTCAAGAACAGTGGAGGCCAAGCACTCTAACAAAGACCCCTTTCCCGGCTAGGCGCTAGCACGTCCTCTCCTTTGTCTGGGGGCTTTAGGGAAAACTGTGCCCTCCTTAGATCAGGCAACCATTCGGGGAGAGAGGTATGGCTTAGGAAGTTGAGTCCTTATTGATGAATAAATCTTAATCCGGTTTGTTGGCTAATTATGCTCCAGGGAAGGTAGTTTCTTGGGCTGCCTAGCAGGAAGGATTAAGCCCCTGTCTCCGGTGGCTCGGGGTTAAGCTCTGGGTTTGTAATGACTGAGTAATGAGACCCGCTCTCTGAGGACCCCTGGCATCCATCGATCAGGTTTCCCTTCTGCAGAGACAATGCCAGAAGTGGGCCCAGCAGTTAATTACGGGAAAGGTCAAAGGGCACGTAAAACTAACACAAATCTATATACTTTTTCATTCCTAACTGCACACAATGACCATGGCTCAGCCAGAGGGTGGGAAGGTTCCCTCCCCCTTCCCACTCTCTTATTCAAGATAACCGTGGGGTTTGAGCTGCTCCGTGACCTCTCCCAGTCCCTTATGTGGCTTCAGGCCTCCACACTCTGCCTCATGCTGTTCCCTCTGCCTGTAGCTCCTTCCCCTCCACAAAATCTGCTCACCTCTGCATCCTAAGCCTCAGCATCACCTCCTCCCTGAAGCTTTTGCTCATTTTCGAGCAGAGATAGTCCCTCCCCTGGCCCAGAAAGGCACTAGCATTATTCTTGCTTGCTTGTGTCTGTGTCCTTTGATGCTGCAAATCCATGAGAACAAGAACCGTGTCCCGTGCAGCTTGAGCCTCAGAACCGAGCAGAACCTGAGCATGTTCAATGGAATCTGCTGGGCATTGCACGGATGAACAATCATGACTGTGGCCTTGCTGACCGACCCTCACGCCAAGTCAGGCAGTCTGCGGGCCCCACACACATGACTGCCCTGAGAGCTGGGTACCACCATCTCTGTCTCACAGCAAGGGCAAACCAAGGCTCAGAGACATTGCCTGCCCTGCCTCAGATCACACAGCAAATGTAAGGGGAGCCGGGAAGGGAGCCAGGCTGCTGGACTTTGGAGTTAGTGATGTCTCTGTCACAAGAGACCACATAGTCGATGATTCTATTTACATCAGGTTTCTAGAAAAACCAAATCTACTGAAACAAAAAGCAGATGAGAAGTTTCCTAGTGCAGGAGGGGCTAAAGACTGGGCGGGGGGTGGTAGAAGATGGTCAAGGAGCATGGGGTTTCTTCCGGAGTAATGAAAAGATTCTAACACTGGGCCAGCTTAGAACATGGCTCACGCCTGTAATCCCAGCACTTTGGAAGGCCAACATGGGTGGATCACCTGAGCTCAGGAGTTCGAGACCATCCTGGCCAACGTGGTGAAACCCTGTCTTTACTAAAAATACAAAAAATTAGCTGGGCATGATGGTGCACGTCTGTACTCCCAGCTACTTGGGAGGTGGAGGCAGGAGAATTGCTTGAACCCCAGAGGCAGAGGTTGCAGTGAGCTGAGATCGCGCCACTGCACTCCAGCCTGGGTGACAGAGCGAGATTCCATGTCAAAAAATAAAAAAGGATTCTAATATTGATTGTGGTAATGGATAGATGTTGAATTGCATACCTTTAATGAGTGAATTGTATGGTATGTGAATGGTATCTCAATAAAGCTGTTTAAAAATAAACGTCAAACAAGTTCATGCTGTCGGCACTGTACTCCACGGGGCTGGCTGCATCTCCAGGGGTCTCTGCCTGCGTGAAGGGAAACCACAGGAGGTTGGCCCTGAACCGACCTCACGTGCCACCTGCCCAGCTTGGGGTCACGGTGGGGTGTGTTGCTCCCAAGAACCAGGGGAGACTTCCCACCAAACCGGTAAGATGAAAACCAGTTAACTATCTCCTTTCTCCCTGCAAAGCACCCTGAACCCTGCTGGGGGCTGCTCCTGGGCTCTGGCAGTCTGATCAAGGGAAAACTGAGTCCTTGGCACATGTGACATGGAAGCCAGGCGAGACTGCAGGGAACCTGGCAGGCCTGAGTGTGGTTCTGCCAGCTCTCAGTCAAGGCCCCTATGACACCCTCCTGCCAATGACAGGCAGTCATTCCCCCATTCCCTTAGGGAAGGGCCAGGGAGATGCCCAACACCCAAAAACTGCAGGCTCTGTGGGGCCGCTCCACAGGCCCAGCCGCCTCTGACCTCAGTAGGATGATCAGAAACAGAAAGTTGCCTGAAAACCTGGGCTGCCCCTTAGCATTGGTGATCCATCTGGATCCTAGAGCACCCTGGATGTTATAAAGGGGTAACTGAGGCCCAAACAGGGGAGCTGAAAGACAAATCTTAGCAGATCAGGGGCTGACGGCAACGAACTTGGGGCTCTCAGCTTGGGCATCTTTCTCTAGTCTCGGGATCCGGCAGCGGGCAGAGCCTAAGCTGGCCTGGTGCAATTCAATTTCATTCCCTTTCTCTCCAAATTCCCAGGTGGGCTTCCTCTCCAACAGTCATAAAAATAACAGCAGTGGCAACTCCACACTAGGCACCATCTTGATGGTAACTGGCTTAATCCTTCCTAAGGCTGGGCAGAAAGGTCTTCACTTTCCACATCTCACAGAAAAAGAAATTGAGGTTCAGAAGACTTAAGTGCTTTTCCCAAGATGACCCAGTTAGAAGGCGGTGAAGGCAACATTTGAACCTGGGCAGGCTGGTGCCAGACGCTCCCTTCCTGACCGTGACACAATTGTCCAGAGAAGACAGCATCTCTGTGACCCAGGAATCTAGGGCCGGTGGTTCTTGTGAAGGATCAGGTCACCTCCCTGCCTTCTTCCATCCCATGCCAATGCTGTCCTGGGCCCTGGCTACAAGGGGCTGCCAGCCTGGAGCGGGGAATGACCCAGACACAGACTCACACAAACTCATGTGGGGAGAGGCTCTCCTGCCCATGGACTGACCGGGTCCAGGTCTGCCCGCAGGGCTGGCAGTGGGAAGGGACATTTGGCTAAACCCCATTGAAGCCCACCCTCCCACACTGATGGACTGAAGCCAGCATTGGGCACAACGGAAATGAGGAGCACCCTGAGGAAGGAGCTGCCCACAGGGAGGGTCCAAGGGCTGTGAGATCTCCTGGCCCAGCTGAACTCTGATGTCAGGACGCAAAGGCCGGAGAGGCCCGCAGACTTGCCGCAGGCCACACAGGGCTGGAACCCGCTCTCCATGGGCCCACTCACAGCTCTACTCCTCTCTCTATGAGAGGCAGGAAGTCTGGACAGAAGATATGGGGCTCCTGGAGACAGGGGTGCACCCTGGCCGCCAGCAGCTTCTGTTAACCCAGGCCGGCGTCCAGGCAGCTGGCTGGGGTTTTATACTCTCTAGCCAGGGGCCGCAGCCCTGGCCCATCTGCAAGCCCGCCTCAGAGCACCCTCTGAGACCCCCTGGCCTTGCCCGTTCACACAAGGCCCTGAGCACTCTTTGTCTCAAGGCCTTTGGGGAAGGCCGTCATCCATTTCAGTAGCATTCAAAGGCACACAAGTCCACAGTTTATTTTCTTAGAAATAATGGTTTTTTTCTGGTTGGCATTCCTCTGATGGAAAAACAAATACAGCCACTGTAATAAGAAGCAGCTAAGAGGAGGCGAGAGGGCCCAGAGGAAGGGGGCTAGGGGGGCTGCTGCCTGGGGAGCGGGAGGACATGGAGGGTGGGAGGTGGGAGCAGAGACCCCTAACCGTGGGAGAAACGGGGACTTAGAGGGAAAAAAAAGAACCCAACCTGTAGGCGCTGTGCAGGCTTCCACACACGCTCACAGACAGCGAGGCCCCTTCCCCCTCAAATCGTAACTCAAATGCACATCCGTAAGGCAGGTGTTGTGGCTTCCATGTGGTGGATGAGGAACCGCAGCTCAGAACGGTCAAGTCACCGCCTGCCTCACTGAGTGAGCAAGGACCAAAATGCAGGCCTCTAAATCCTTGCTACAAATGCTTCCACTGACCATCACAGCTGGGAGGAGCATCAGAGACCTGCTTCTGCTATGCTTTCCCAACTTAGCCTGGATGACACCTCCTCTAAGAAGCCCTCCTGAATTTCTTCCCCTCCTTGGGCAGAGATATGCAATACGCTTTCTCTGTCTTGGTTGTATTTTCATTGCAGCGCTTTTCATATTCTGTTATGATCACATCTCTTCCAGTCTGTGTCTCCCACAAGACAGGGAGGTCTTTAAAGGCAGGAAACATGTTTTGGCCCCAGCCCCAAGCGTGGCACAGAGTAGGTATTCAGCGAACATCCTTGATACTTAACTGAATCCAGTCCAGTGTGCACACATTTTACAGATGGGCAAACTGAGGCTCAGAGGTGGACTTGCCTCCAGTGTTTAAATGCAGTAGCATGAGCTTTTTATTTTTCCTCTTAAAAATGGACACTGGCTCCAAGAATTCTGCAAGAGGCCTGAACGCTGCAGCAGAGCTGGCACGCAGCATTGCCTAATTGCTAGCTGACAGCAACTTGGAATTTTAAGTCACATCCCATTTCCTCCTGCCTGCTGGTCTGCTGGACTGGAGCACTTTCATCTTGGGCAGAGCGCAGGTTAGCATGCATAATTGCATGTTTTAAGACTTGAAGGAGAAGAATTTCCCCTTCTCTCTCCCAACCCTCCCACCTCCTATCGCCTTTCCTGGCCTCCCAAAAACAGCAGAGTTTTATCTGGCGTTTCAATAAAGTGTGTAATAATGAGGATGAAAATGATTTAATAAGGGTCATGGACATTATTTCCTAAGAAGGCCAATTGGTTTTAAGATTTTTTTTTTCTGATGTTAAACTAAATGGATCACTGAGTATATTATTAGGAATTTTGTTAAAACACTTTAATAACATGCTCTGTAATCTACCTAACTTCAGAGATTGACAAGTAGACCCTGGGGATATAAAATTCAGGAAGCGACTATTTACATTCATTACAGACATGCTAATTTTGTGATCTCTGTCAGCCATAAGGTTGTCATTTTTTTCCTTTTCACACAAAAAGAGGAAAATAGTAATATATTTGATATACTGTGGCCCAAACAAAAAGTTATTTCCCCCAAGAGTTTTAATTACAGCATGTTGGAAAAGGCCCGAGTTGGAACTTGCAAATGGAATAAACCACTTGAATAAATGGTCTAAAAAATTAAGTACACATAGAAGGGGTGATGTGTGCTGTTGCTTCAGACTAAACAGTGATTATCAAGAGGGTCTTAGTTATTTAAACAAGCCATTTGAGGGCAGTTTGCTCCTCGTTTGGGGCCTGGTCCTGATTATAAACGAGAGCTTTTAATTAACATTAGTAGGACCCGATTCAAGCTATAATTTGGTCCTTTTCCTTAGCAAATGTCTATGAAAACAAGGCAATTAAGGTTAAATGAGTTGAAGCATTTAAAGGGGGCGAAATGTCCGTTCCTCACCCCCAGCCTGCCCCCTCCACAGAATAAACACAAACAGGCCTGGTTAATTCAGACCAGGAGGCCAGCGAGGGACTGGCCTGAGGCTTCCGAGAGGCCTGTACCCCAGGGGCCGGGTGAACCGGGGATGCGCAGGCTTAGCCAAGTGGAGAAGGAAGAGGAAGCAGAGCGTGCAAAGGTCCAGAGGTAGGAACCAGCTGGCCAGTGTGACGAATGAAAAAAGACAGTGAGGCTGGGATGAGGTTCGGAGGGATGGATACAAAATAATAGCTCGTGGCCAGGCGCGGTGGCTCACGCCTGTAATCCCAGTGCTTTGGGAGGCTGAGGCAGGCATCCAGCACTTGAGGTCAGGAGTTCGACCAGCCTGACCAACATGGGGAAAACCTGTCTCTATCAAAAATACAAAAAATTAGCTGGGCATGGCAGTGCGCAGCTGTAGTCCAAGTTACTCGGGAGGCTGAGGCATGAGAATCGCTTGAAACTGGGAGGCGGAGGCTGCAGTGAGCCGAGGCTGCGCCACTGAACTCCAGCCTGGGTGACCAAGCGAGAATTCATCTCAAAAACAAACAAACTAATAATCGCTCACAACACAGTGAGGCCCCACCTCTAAAATAAATCAAAATAATAACAATATCACAAACAGTGGCTTCCGGCCGTTCCCACTCCCAGGTCCTGTCTCAGACCAGCCCGCAGCAGCAAGGGAGGGAATCTGTGTAGAAGCAGAGGGGCTGCGCAGCCCCCTCAGTCCCTCCATAGTGAAAGAGCCCCCGCTGTTGCTTTCAGGTGGGCTGATGGGGGCCTGGCCTGCTGCTGGGCCCCCTGGGCTCCTTGGGGATGGAGCCCAGGCCCTGCTGCCTCTCAGATGGGAGGCCTGGCTAGAGACGGACCTCTCTGGACCGTTTCCCAGGTGAATTCTGCCATCCGTACATACCAGTTATCCTCGGACTAACTCTCTCTGTCCACTCCTCTGCCTCCTCATCTGTAGAACCCTCAGTGTCTGTGAGGTTCTGGGAGGCCTTGCTGGATCCTCCCAGCACGGACAAGGGTCATTCACTGTCTACCAACACCAGCTCTGGGCCTAGCCCTGAGGGAAGTGGCATGGGTCTTCACAGTCTAGTGTGACAGGAGCATTGAATAAGGATGCTCACAGGTGACAGCTCCCCTGTCTGGGGGACCAGGGATGGCTTCCTGGAGGAGGCGACCCCTTTCATCCAGCAAATGCCTTCTGTACCCTGTGCTGGGCCTAGTCCCTGGGTTCCAGGGATGGGAGCTGACAGGTCCCAGATCCAGCCTTTGAGGAGCTCACATTCCACGAGGAGATGTGGGCCAAGCTAAATGTAGTGTGGCCGGGGCTAAAACACTGGTGTGTGTGGACCTGGGGTGGGCTGCAAAGAGGGACGGCAGCTGTCACTCACAGGGGTGCCTCAATGCCCTTTGAAGTTTCTTCCAACTCTACATAGCCATGAGTTTGCCTCAAGTAACTTGAGATTCAATCAAGAAAACACTGCTTTATCCCCAGCCCTGCTCAGAGCCTTTCCCGGCTCTCTGAGGCACTCACCCATCTGGCTACAGCAAGCCCTCTGCTGACTGCAGGGGGTCCCAGACCACTCCTGGACACAGATGCCACCTGTCTGCACATGTGGAGGCCACGGCATCATCACATATGTCCACTGGCCATGAAGTAAGTTGCCCTTGAAGGTGGGGCAGAAACCATTCCCAGAATGGGGGGCAGGTGGCCTCCAGGGCTGGATTTGCCAACAGGGATTTCACAAGCAGCAGGTTTCAAGGTGACCCGGTGAAGCGGGTAAGGGGCTCCGTCAGACTCACATTGGGCTTCCCACAACCCACGCTCGGGTTGTGAAAATGACAGAGTATGTTTCGGGGACTGATTAGCTGGTGAAGACAGAGCTGACAGCTGCTGTGGCACAGCCAGTTAAAAGCAGGCAGTTTCACCCAGCCATCAACAGGAGAGCCCTTGGGAACTGCTAGTTTGGGGCTTACATTCTAGCTCTCCTCTACCAACTGTGTGACCTTTGGCCAGTCACTTTATCTCTCCAGGCCTCAGCATCCTTGCTTAAAAAATGGAAGGCATAGTCCCTATCTGGTAGGTCTCTTGTGAGGAGTAAATGGATGTGGAGCATGCAGGAGTGTTTGGCAACAAATACTCAACTTGTAAGTGAACAGCTGGGGAGACTGCAGCAGCCATGTCCTAGGGGCATGCTCTGCTTATCACAGCAAAGGGCACAGTTGGTGAGATCTGCAGGACAGGGGGCTCACTGTCTCCAAAATTCCAACCCCTGCCTCGGCAGAACCCCACACTAGCTCAGGATCTGCAGATGCAGGAGCCCAGGGAGGGAAAGCAAGTTTCATCTACTGCAGAAATGACTGGAGGGTGCGGTGATTGGTTATTAATGTCTGCTGTGGAAGGAGGTGGTGGCATATTTGCCATCCCAGAGGTAGGCTTAGTTGAACAAGGGGAAGTCTTCTGTCCTGTGTGTTTTTCATTGTACATTCTCAATAAACAGCCATTTGTGAATGGCACACCTGGCTGTCCGCCTCTGTGGGAATATAGGTATATGCATATGGTTTATTTGATCAGTCCATGAACCAGAATACCTCATTTTCCAACCATTTTAGGTTCCAGGAATTGTTGGAAAAGACAAAGCTTTAGCTCTTTTACATCTTGAACAACATTATGACATCAGCATGGTGACGATGATGATCAGACACATCATCATCATCAGCGCCATCATCATCAACATCACCATCACCACAACCCTCATCAACAGCACCACAACAGCACCAGCAACATTATCATCACCACCATCAACATTACCATCACCCCCTTCACCATCATCCTTATCATCAATGGTGTCATCATCGTCATCATTCATCATCATCATCGTCACCGTGGGAGCAGCTAGTGCTTATATACAGCATCCTATGTGCCAGGCTATGTTCAAAGGCTTTAAATACATTAACCCATGTTATTCTCACACTATCTCTATGAAATAAGTACTAGCAGTATGCGTATTTTACAGATAAACAAACGGAGGTTAAATAATATGCCCAGGCTATACAGGCAGGATTTGAACCCAGGCAGTCTGGCCCCAAAGTCAATGCTTTAACCCCTATGCTGACCTTAACAGAGACTGTTCACACGTTCTTCTCAGAACAGAAAGCCACAGACAGGAATGACCACCTGCAGAAACACAGTGTGGAGAAACCTGGGCTCTAGTTCCCACTCAGGAAAGACCCTGCCCCCTGAGGCCTCCGTTTTCCCATCTGTAAACCAAGGAGGTGAACCTCTGGACGGTCTCCCAGCTCCCTTGGGCCACCATGGCACTGGTACCCCTTCAGATTTCAAAGCCCCTGGATGTCTCTGCATAGTTCTCCCAGGGAAACCAGCAGGGATCTGATGCTTCTTGGTGTTTATGTGTTGGGGATGGGAGGTATACATGTGAGCACTCCGGCAGGCTCCCTCGATTCAAATTGATGATTGCAATGGGTCCCCAGGGATGAGAAAACCCAAGTGCTAGCAGGACAGGGTCCATGCAGGTCTCCAGGATCCATGCCAGCACTCACTCAAGAGAGTTTAGGGAGCCCGTAATCAAAAGGTGTCCTCCTCTTGGTTCCTAACCATTGTTCTCATACTGTTAACACAGCAAGTCAACAGGCACTGATTCATGACATATACTACCCTAAATCTGTTATCAGGAATTTCCAGCTCATGCAGCCACACCAGACCACAAGCTCCTGGAGAGTAAGGACTACCTTACGTTGCACCTTAACTATCACCTCCCAGGTACGCAGCACTCAGGGATTTTCAAAGGTCTTCGCCATTCATAGTCTCATTTGAGCCTGAAACCACTCTGACAACTAGTGAGAACAGATGATGATGATGATGGTGATGGTGATGATATTGATGATGATGATGATGGTGGTGATGATAATGATTGATGTGATGATGATGATGGTGATGATGATGGTGATATTGATGGTGATGATGATGGTGGTGATGATGATGGTGGTGGTGATGATGGTGATGGTGATGATGATGGTGGATGGTAATGATGATGGTGATGGTGATGATGATAATGATTGATATGATGATGATGGTGATGATAATGATGATGATGGTGATGGTGATGGTGATAATGATGGTGGTGATGGTGATGATGATGGTGGATGATAATGATGATGGTGATGGTGATGATGGTGATAATGATGATGGTGATGATAATGGTAACGATGATGGTGATGCTGCTGATGACAGATTACGGTGATGACCCTACCATCTGTATATCGAGCACACCCTGCGAAGTGAGTGCCTACTGTGTATTGGATGCCAGCCCCCAGTACACAACACTGTGCCTCACTCCATCTTCAGGCTGACCTGTGATGGGGAGTATTTTTGGCTCACACAACCAAAGGAGAAACTGAGGCTCAGTGAGGGGAGATCACCACCCAAATGTTCACATGAGAGGTGGCCTGCAACCCAGTTTCCCCTTGCAGAGGCCATCTTGTCCCTGCTCTTCTCTCTCATTACACAGGGTCAAGAGGACGCCAGGGCCAGAACAAGCCCTTCCACAGACCCCACGGTCCACACTCCCCTCTGTGGATACCTTACAGTTTGCTCATCTAATGTGAAGTCCAGTCTGGGCAAAGGAGAGCCAACTCCGACTAAACGTTTTCTGCACACCCGTTTTAGCACCAGGCCCTGCCCCATGAGCTGGGAACATGGCAACAAATGTAAAAGGTCCTCTCTAATTGAGGAGCTCACTGGGTGCTCCTGGGGTCATGGCCTGAGTTTGACAGCTTCAGCATGGTGGCCTCAACAGCAAGCTCATGGTGGGCCCTCAATGAATGAGCGCACAATTCAGTGGGGGACGAAGACAAGTAATTACGACTCAGAGTCAGAAGAGTGATGACGGAGGGAAGCCCAGGAGCCTCTGGGAGCAGGGTAGGTACCTAATGCAGCCTAGCATGCATGTGTGTGTGTGTCTGTCTATATAAGTGGAGGTATCAGGGAAGGCTTCCTAGAGGAGCCAAATCTAAAGAATGTTCAGCCTTTAGATTTAGGCATTATACAGAAAGAGGGTAAAGAGCTCCAGGCAGGTGGGAAATCGGAGCTGGGGCTCACAAACAGAACAACCTAGTGTGTGTGCGTGTGTGTATGTGTGTGTGTGTGTGCGTGTGTGTGTGTGTGTGTGCGCACGCGTGTGCCAGGACAGAGGTGTTTCCGGATGTGAAGGGTGGAAGCCCAAATTTGACTGGAGAGATAAGGAGACCCCTGCAGTTCCTGAAGCACATTCACAAGCCTCCTCTTGTCTCATCTTCACACCCGGCAGGAAAAAACAATTTCCTTTTCTAGCAGATGAGAACATGAAGCCTGCAGAGCCAGTGAGCCGCAGAGCTGGGCTCGGGACAAGAGTCTGACTCCTAACTCAGGGATCAAGCAGAGTGGGGAGTTAAAGCTGAACTCTGGAAAATTTTAGGGAAAAAGGTGGGGCCTCCTAGATAGGGAACAGCAGGAGAGGGCCTAAGGAGGAGCTGGGCTGGGGGAGGAAAAGGCCAGGTCAGTGGCTTAAACCAGCAGAGATGGGGGGTCAACATGGCCCTGCCTTGCCAGAACACTTGGTCTGGGAGGCAGAGTAGCGGGTCAGAAAGTGGTCACACAGCCTCGTATGTACCACTTGAACCAGCAAGCTAGCGTCTGGCCCTACCAGTGGCCGGCCAGCCACCCCACCAGGCTTCTCACTCATGGCCTCCTCTGCGTGCCTCCAGCCTGGCCTCCTTCCAGAGGTCTGTGGGTAGGCGCCAGCTCCCTGCTTTGGGTTCTGGGCCCTGAGAGTGCCAGGAATATGACCCAAACAGGCATGACCCAGGGCGATGTTATTTGCCCAGCACTCAGCCTTAAATAAATGCTCAACAAACATGATGGATAAACACCACCAGCATCCCAGGGAGGCATGGCTGCTCTCCCACAGAACTCTAGCCCTGTAGACGCCTTTTACAGAAAGAACAGGGACCCGTCTTATGCTCACTTGCCACTTTCCTAATACAAATATCAAACTTGGAAAAATTCAGCTGGCAGGGCCCAGGGAGAAGAAAACGAGATGTCAGAGTCATTGAGTGGGAGTCACAAGACCTGGCTGTCAGTCCTGGTCAGGTCACGGGTCACTGTGTACGTGAGGACCTTGCAAAAGATGGTTTTCCTCTCTGAGCCTCGGCTCTCATCATTTATACAATGGGTGCAGACACGGAAGACTGGGGTCAGTGACGCCATCCAGGGATGTATGTTCATCTCAGAGAGAGCTATCTCCAGCCCCCAGATGCCCAGTCCTGCCCCAGACCCATGGTGTGAGGATGGCCATGCAGACTCTCATGGGCAAAAGCTCCCAAGGTTCCAATGAGCTTGGAGGGTCCCCGTGCCAAACATAGCCAGGGGACATTTCTTTTCCCTCTGACTTTCAGCCTGCTAGGGAAGCAGTTTCTAATGTCAGGAGGTCTAACCAGCACGCCAGGTGAAGGGTAGAAAGACTGGACAGACAGACAGATGGTGCAAATCTACCAGTGTCTGTCCAAGCACTGGAGCTTGAGACAGGAGATCTATAGGGTGGTTTTGAACTTGGCATCGGGAACCTGGGGGGTTGGGGTAGACCCAGGTCTCTGCACTCCACCCCCATATAGCCAGTCAAGGACACATGCACAAATACATCAGTCAATGCTTCATTTTAATTTCTTTTTTCTTTCTTTCTTTTTTTTGAGACAGAGTGTTGCTCTGTCACCCAGGCTGAAGTGCAGTGGCACGATCTCTGCTCACTGCAACCTCTGCCTCCTAGGTTCAAGTGATTCTCCTGCCTCAGCTTCATGAGTAGCTGAGATTCACGAGGCACTCACCACCACACCCGGCTGACGTTTTTTGTATTTTTAGTAGAGACAGGGTTTTGCCATGTTGGCCAGGCTGGTCTCAAACTCTTGACCTCAGGTGATCCACCCACCTTGACCTCCCAAAGTGCTGAGATTACAGGCATGAGCCATGGCACCCAGTCAATTTCTTAAAAAAAAATGAAAAGTTTCAAGCCCAGTCGAGAATCAGACACCCCATCACTCCAACTGCACCCTTCCAGGGAAGCAGCCAGCATTCCCGAAAAGTTCACTGCCTCCCTCCCAAGGCCGAGAGAAGCCTGTGCTGTCAGCCACCACAATGGTGGTGCTGGAGGCTCCGCCCTGGCTGGTGATGAATGGGGTGGGCATCGGACACCTACAGCAGCCCTGGCAGTGCAGGGTCTGGCTGGGAGGGCCGGGTTGGACTCACCTTCACACTGCCTGCCTTCCCCCTTGTAGCCTGGCTTGCAGAGGCATTTGTAGGACTTGGGCGTGTTCTGACAGATGGCATCGATGTGGCAGTCGTCCGTGCCCTCCGAGCATTCGTCCACGTCGACTGACCCTGTGGGTAGGGGTGTGGGGGAAACAAGAAGTAAGGTGTGGCCCCGGAGGAGGCGGCCGATGGTGTGGGGCAAGGAGGCTCTTGCCTCTGCCTGTCCATTGATCAGTGCGCTCAGTGGCAATAACAACTGTCATACAGAACAATCTGATGTGACAAGTGGCAACTGGTAGCATCATTGGCGCAGCTCCTCTGTGGCAGAGACAATGCTACCAATATGCTTGGCCTTATTTACTGTTGCAACAATCTGGTTGAGCTAGTGCTCCACTAAAAAGATGAAAAAACTGAGGCTTAAGGAGACAGTGGCGAAGAACCTCCTCCAGGCGCCCTGCTCTCCACAGCCCTCCTCCATGCTCCTCACTCTAGAATTTACAGCCAGAAGGGTCCTCGGAGGAATTTAAATCCAGCCCCTTTGGGTTTCAGATGGGGACACCGAGGCCATGCCAGGGGGCTCCTGCAGGTCACCTGAACCTGGGACCCCACCCTGCCCCTAGGCTGTGGAAATATGGAATTCATCATCTGCCTTCCATGGCCCCGCACCAGTGTCCGGTGGCAGAAGCACACCCGCAACTAGGCTAACCTGAGCCCGTCCATGGTTTTGACTCCTCCCACCACCCTCCTTCCTTGGAAATCCACAGGTGAATCTGGTTCTCATAGCCCAACTTCTAAATGCAAGTTCAGTTTAGGTTTTGAGGGCTCCCAACACTCTCCACCTCCCACCCTGAACATCTTCAGTCTGGTATAGCTGTTGGAGCAAAATCGTGCAAAACAGATTCTGTGTATCTGTTCCATCCATACATCCCAAACCTCTCTCCCTCCCTCCCTCCCTCTCTCTCTCTCTCTCTCTCTCTCTCTCACACACACACACACACACACACACACACACACACACACACAGTTCAGGCAGGGAGGGGACCTTCCTCTTGTCACGCACAGTTCAGCACAGTCAGAGCCATAGCTATAGCCCAGGTTAATTCCTCAGGTTATAGATAAGGAAACTGAGGCCCAGATGGGTTCTGTCATGGATCAGTAGCTCACTGGGGCAGAGAATGGACTCAGACACAGAATAAGCTTTCCTATATGCCATGTGACTTCTAGCTAGCAATGCATGAAATGCAGATGGATGACAGACAGACAGAAGGACCCAGGAGTGCAACAGCAGCAGCCATGAGGGCAGCCCCTCCAGGGGTGAGCTCAGAATGTCCCCATTTCTTCATGCCTCTGGTCTCCCTTAGATTGTTGGGTCCCCTGAGTATCTAAATTTCTCCCCTGGATAATATCTGGGTTTGAATCTGCCAGTGGGGCTTATGAGATCCATGCCCCCTAGGGGTCCTCCTTCTTTGCCCCAGTCCCCAAGTCTCCTTCCCACCCCTGAAGGAAGAGAGGCATCAAACAGAAACACAACAGCATGACCGCCCTGCCCACACATGGCAGGTGGTATCAATTTTCAGGGGGGCTGCATCTGCTCAGGTGGGCAGCCTGTCCCTGACAACTGCCCAGAGGAAGAGTGGAAAGGGGACCAGGAGGCAGGGACTAGAGGGGACCCAGCTGGCAACTGGATGGCTGGTCCAGCAGGAACATCCATGAGCGCCTTCTGGGAAAGTGTCAACAGAGGGACTTCTGTGCAGGGGTGGCACTGCCTCTAGGGCTGGGAACCAGAGGTCAGAGAGGGCCCATCTCTATGCTTCTGTTTGGGAGGACTGGTGTCACTTCTGAGACAGGACCAGCAGGAATAGCAGGCCACAGATATGGCTCTTCCCACTTCGCCGGGACCAGTGCATGGGAATGAGGGGTGGGAGCCCCTCGTGCCCCCACCCCCAATCTCCCACCTAGCCCGGTATCTTCACTGGGATGGAAATAGGTGGATGTGGATGAGGGTGGGTGAAGCTGGCTCCCAATGCACCTTTAAACACGTGGGTGTTCTCGGTGTGGAGAAGGCATGGGAGTTTGAGGAGACAGGAGGAGGAGCCACTTGTCCCCACTGGTCCTCTGCCAGCTCCGGCTCCTGTCTGGGCTGGAGACTTCCATGCAGGGTGGCCCATCCCTCCCAGCACTGGAGTCAAAGGGAGCTCCCTTTGACTCTGGTTTGCTTATGCTGGGGACAGGCTGCTGGAGTTACACAGTCACGGGGCTTCCACCGAGAGGGTGGGGGAGGAGACAGAGGCAGACACAGACGAGGGACACAGGTGTTGACAGGGACACCCAGAAACAGTCACTCAGAGGTAAGGGACCTCAAAGCTTGAGAGAGACACCCACAAAGGGGATGGGGCAGCAGGGCTGGGCTTCCAGGAGAGGTGTTGCTATGGAGGGGTCTCACTGGCCCAGCAGCCCCACTCTGGGCACGCGCGACTCCCAGGAACAGACCCTAGTCACCCAAACCAGACTTCAGGGAGCCGGGAAGAACGTGCACAACCCTCCCCCTGCCCCCGCTCCAAGCAGAGCACCGGAGGAAGCGCCTCTGATGACGCAGAGGAGAGAATGTCACTCCAGCTTTTCGGCAAGCCCCTGCAGACAGCAAGAGAGGAGGGGACGGGTGGGACGTCGAGGGGGTCCCCGCGAAAGCCACGGGGCTGGGCCTGTGGCCTCCGGGCCTCCCCTCCCCCTCCTGGGTCTGCTCCACCGACGTCCCGAGTCCGGACTCTTCTCTCCGTGTCTGTCCGTCTCCTCTGCTTTCCTTCCCTCTTCTCTCCTCCCCGTCCTGTCAGACGGTTCGTCGTCCACGGCTTTCCAGGCATCTCCGTCCCTCTCTCTTTCCCAGTCTCCCTCCGCTGCCCGCCCCCCCCCCACTCCATCTTTCTCTGGCATCCATCTGTCCCGCGTCTCCTCCTCTCTCCCTTATCGGTGGGACCGTCCCTCGTCCCTCTTGATTCCTTCTGGTCCCTGGGCCTCCTCCTCCCTCCCTCGGGTCCCCTCCTTCCCCGGCCGCGCGAGCCTCCTCTCCACCCTTCCGCGTCGGTCTTTTCCCCCGGCCTCCTCCTGCGTCCTTTTGTCTCTGCTCCCTCTGCGCCGGTTCTTCTGTCCGTCTGCCCAGCACCTCCTGCCCCGTCCCTGTCTCTCGGTCGGTCCCTTTCCCGTTCACCTCCCGGCGTGTCCCCTCCGCCCGCCCCGCCCTGCCCCGCGCCCCCTCTCCCGGGAGGAGCGACCCCTCTGCGCTCGGGGTCCCACCCCGCCCCGGTCCGCAGGCCGGGCCCCCGGGACCCGCCGCCTTTCTTCCTCGCTCCCCCGCTAGTATTTCCCCTCCCGGGGCCCCGACCCACCCACCCGCCCCCGCCCCGCTGGGCTAAGGAGCCCCGGCCGCCCAGGCTGCGGGGAGGGGGCGCCCCGGGCCGGCCCCAGAAGTTACTTTGGAAAGAGGTGGGGGGCTGCGCGAGGCCGTGCGGTGCGAGCTCGGGATGCGCGGGGAAGGAGCCTCCCGGACGGCGCCTCGGCCACCCGCGCCCCCCACTCCCACCGCCTCCCCCCAGCCCGGGTCGGGGGCTTACCTGGGAGCCCGCTGCCCCCCGCCAGGCGCCCGCGCGCGCCCAGGGCCAGCAGCACGTACAAGTGCCAGCGCACAGCCGCCGCGCCCATGCTCAATGCGGGCCCGGCTGGGCGTGCGGGCGTGCGGGGCGCGGGGACCCGACCGACCGGCCGCTCCCGCAGGCGCTGCTCGCTGCTCGCCGCTCAGCCACCGCTCGGGCTCCCGAGCCGCCCAGCCGGCCCGGCTGACGAGCTGACAGCGCGTGCTCATTGGCCAGCGGCGCCGGGGGGCGGGGCGTCGCGCAGGGCCGGCCAATGGGTGCCGGCCGACGGCCCGCGGTGGAGGGGGAGAGGGGGGTGCGGGCGTCCTGGGGGGGCCCCTCCCCTGGGGCGGTCGGCAGGTGGGGGGTGGGGGTGGGAGCCCGGCCGGCCGGCTCGTGGGGCTGCGGGCGCGGGGTCTCGGCCAGGCTGGGGCTGCTCGGAGGCTGCGCCCTCCCCTGCCCCCGGCACCCCGGCCCTAGCCGTCCAGGGTGGACGCCCCCCGACTGGGGTAGCCCATTCCCTCCCGGCCGCACCCTCGGGGGCGGGGGTCCTGCGAGCCGGGGGTCCTGCGAGGTCGCCCGCCACCCGTTTGCAGGGAAACGCGCCCGCGCGCAGAGCAGACTCGTCCGCGCCGCGGTTCACTGGATGTTTTCTGAGCACCTACTGGGGGCCGAGCGCGGGCGAGGCAGCAGCCAGCGAACCGGGCGGGGAAACGCGTGCAGATTGCTTAAACATTCACCTTCAGAACAAACCAACTTATCTTTTTAAATTTATTTATTTATTTATTTTTTATTGCATTTTAGGTTTTGGGGCACATGTGAAGAACATGCACGATTGTTGCATAGGTACACACGTGGCAGTGTGATTTGCTGCCTTCCTCCCCTTCACCTATATCTGGCATTTCTCCCCATGCTATCTCTCCCCAACTCCTCACTCCCCGCTGTCCCTCCCCTATTTCCCCCCAACAGACCCCAGTGTGTGATGCTCCCCTCCCTGTGTCCATGTGTTCTCATTGTTCAACACCAGCCTATGAGTGAGAACAGGCGGACAAACCAACTTTTTAGCACTCGCCGAAGGACAGTGGCGGGTCAGTGCGCTGGTCAGGAGGCGGCCGCCGGACGCGCGTCTGGAATGGGGCGCCCGGGGCGGACAATACCCCTAGGCGGCGGGTCCCGGGCGAGGCCCCGCATGGGGCTGACCTCCGCCTGCGAAGTTCGCAGCCGGGAATGCGAGGCCGGGGCCTCCCCAGTGACAGACCCAGCGGGGCCAGGAGGAGGGGCGGCGCTGGCATTGCGGTCGGTCGGAAGACCCAGGAAGGGCTCTGGCCTGGCCTGGGGTTTACACCTGACGCCTGGCGAGGTTCGAGGTTCGGGCTCGGGTCTGGTCCCACCCCGCCTGGGAGGGAGGCGCGGCTGGAAACAAATGGCCCCTCTCAGCTCCGGGCAGGACGCTTTAAGGGAAGAAAGTTCAGCAAACCCCAAGGCCCATCTCCTTGACAACCACCAATAAGAGCTCCTTTTTTCTTCTCCTGCTCTCCAACCCCGACTCAAAGACAACACTTTTCTCTTTTTTGTCCACTCGGCCGGCACCAGTTTCAGACCCTCCACACCAGCTCCCTTTCCTGCCACCAACACACACACATGCACACACACACACACACACACCCCATCACACATGCAGACAGCCTCTCACACACCCTCACACCCTCCAGCACACACACACTCACACATGAGCTGGGACAGTGGAGGCCAAAGGCTGCTGAATTGCATAGTGACCTTGGCAGGGAGCACACTACGGCTCCTGTCACCTCCAAACGACCTGCATGTTCTCTACAAGGCAAAGAAGGCACCACTTGCCCCTCTGCAGCAGTCCCAGCCTCACCAAACTGCTGCAAAGGGAACCTCACACAAGTCCTATTTTTCACACCCCAGAGCTTGCATCCCTTACCCTACCAGGACCACCTTTGGTTTCCCTTCTTCAGGGCACCCCCACCTCCTCTTCTGCCCACACCCTGCCCCCTGCCCCCAGCTGGGCGTGCAGCCTCCTTTGGGCTCCCACGGTCCCTTGCAGTTGCCTCATCAGAGCCTGGCTCGCCCTGGGTTTTACATCTCTCTCCTCCTAGACCGGGCTCCCAAGGGCAGGGCTTACAAATGAAATATATCTGAGGCCACAGCTCCTAGTTGGGACTGAAGAAATTATTGTTGAATGAATGAATGAACAAATGAACAAAGAAACAAGACAGACGTCATTTAACCGGTAATTCTTATCACTCTGGGGAAAAGGAGCAAGAAGCCAGAGGAGAATTTAAGCCAAATATTTGTCTATTTGATGGGACCTTCGGAGTGAATCCAACTGCCTGCTCCATCCTGTCCACCACCACCTCTACTGCTTGGGGGGATGCTGGTCCAGCCAGCAGGATGGCAGTTCTCAGGGGCCCAGAGTGGCTGACCTGGGGCCCTTTGGCTCCCCCTGGTGACACCTCACACAGGTCTAAGTGGAAGAGGAGGCAGAGGAGGTGAGCTCCTCTCTTCCTTCCTCCCAGGCACACTCTTGGACCCAACTCCAGTGGCTGACTCTGCTCAGCAATGGGAAAGCCAGAAGCCCTGCACCCAGCAGGTCTGCCTCCAGACCACACCCAGTAACCTTGGCTAAATCTACTGACACCTCTGTGGGTTCAGGTTCCTCCTCTGTATAGGTGACTAACACACCTTAGAGTTGTCGGGAAGATTCAACACAGCAGAAATGGTGTGGAACCTCTCCAAACCTCAGGTTTCTCAGCAGTAACATGAGAGTGACGCTAGCTAGTGTTTTTCACTCACCTGTGGGGAGGATTCAGTGAGATTTTGTACATAAAGCCCTTAGGACCATGATTATGACTATTATTAGATGATTATTCTCACTACTACTATCACTGCTGCTAGTACTGATACTCTTACACATAGTAGCAGATGGCAGTAATATACAACCAGTTAAGAACATCTTGGCCTGGTGCAGTGGCTCACGCCTATAATCCCACACTTTGGGAAGCTGAGGCGGGTGGATCACCTGAGGTTGGGAGTTCGAGACCAGCCTGACCAACATGGAGAAACCCGTCTCTACTAAAAATACAAAATTAGCAGGGCATGGGACATGGTGGCACATGCCTGTAATCCCAGATACTCGGGAGGCTGAGGCAGGAGAATTGCTTGAACTTGGGAGGCAGAGGTTGCGGTGAGCCAAGACTGTGCCATTGCACTCCAGCCCGGGCAACAAGAATGAAACTCTTTTTTAAAAAAAAAAAATCTTACATTTTAAAAACTTCCTCATGAAGAATTTCCTTGCTTAATAACAGTTGTGGAAGTTCTTTCAGAAAACAAAGTTCTCTGCAAGCATAAAATGTTATTACGTAGATGTCAAGTCTCCATCTTTATTCCTTTAGATGCTCTTGTCTTCCTTTTTTTCTTTTCTTTTTTTTGAGACAGAGTCTGGCTCTGTTACCCAGGGTGGAGTGCAATGGCACAATCTCGGCTCACTGTGACCTCCGCCTCCTGGGTCCAAGTGATTTTCATGCCTCAGCCTCTCGAGTAGCTGAGATTACAGGCACGCCCCACCACACCAGGCTTTTTTTTTTTTTTTTTTTTTTTTTTTTCTTTTTAGTAGAGACAGGGTTTCACCATGTTTCCCAGGCTGGTCTTGAACTCCTGAGCTAAGGCAATCTGCCCACTTCGGCCTCCCAAAGTGCTGGGATTATAGGCATGAGCCACTGCTTCCAGGTATCTTTTTAAAAATTAAAAGTGAAATTGCATAATAGCCTCCTGTGGTTGTACACATTTTTAGACTTTCAAGGGTAGACTTTTTTTTTTTTATCCCTAAATGAACTTTGGCCACACAGGCCCATCTCTTGGCCTGATCTGTCAAAGTGAGAGTCTTAGTTCCCAGGAACCCACGTTCCAGATCCTGAAGCATCCCACCTGAGTTGTGTCACTCAGCATATTGTGACCTGTCACTGCTGCCTTCTTCCCGAGGGGTAACAATAGCTGACATGTGTTGAGAGTTATATGTACCAGGCACTCCGCTGAGATGTCCCAGGCATTATATCTTTTAAGCCTGTGAAGCTATCTCCACTTCACATCTGCAGAGATGGGGACTCAGGCTGCCTGCCCAGGGTCCCAGTGCCAGCAAGTGGCAAAGGTGGGATTTGAACCCAGGTCTGTGTGACCCCCCCACGTCACACTCTTTACCATTCCTCTTTAATGAAACAGACTCACAGACTCAAAGGGCTGAGGGGTGTGGGGTGGTAGGATGCTCCTCGTTGTAATGCTTCAAGTTTTACTTTCTTAGTTTAGATATTGGGAAAAGCGGTTTTTATGTAGTGGCTGATATGGTTTGAATTTGTGTTCCCACCTGTGTTAGTCCGTTTTCACGCTGCTGATAAAGACATACCTGAGAATGAGCAATTTACAAAAGCAAGAGGTTCAACTGGACTTACAGTTCCACGTGGCTGGGGAAGCCTCCCAATCATGGTGGAAGGCAAGGAGGAGCAAGTCCCGTCTTACGTGGATGGCAGCAGGCAAAGAGAGAATGAGGAAGATGCAAAAGCGGAAACTCCTGATAAATCCATCAGATCTCATGAGACTTATTCACTACCATGAGAATAATATGGGGGGAACCACCCCCATGATTCAATTATCTCCCACCAGTTCCCTCCCACAACATGTGGGAATTATGGGAATACCATTCAAGATGAGATTTGGGTGGGAGGACAGAACCAAACCATATCACCACCTAAATCTCACGTCCAGTTGTAATCTCCAGTGTGGGAGGAGGAAGGGCCTGATGGGAGGTGACTGGATCACGGGGGCGGATTTCCCCCTTGCTGTTCTCATGATACTGAGTGAGTTTCCACGAGATCTGCTTGTTTAAAAATGTGCTGTAATCCCAGCACTTTGGGAGGCCAAGGCGGACGGATCATGAGGTAAGGAGATGGAAACCATCCTGGCTAACATGGTGAAGCCCCATCTCTACTAAAAATACAAAAAATTAGCCGGCCATGGTGGCACATGCCTGTAATCCCAGCTACTTGGGAGGCTGAGGCAGGAGAATCACTTGAACCTAGGAGACGGAGGTTGCAGTGAGCCGAGATCGCACCACTGCTCTCCAGCCTGGGCGACAGAGAGAGACTCAGTCTCCAAAAAAAAAAAAAAGTGTGTAGCACCTGCCCCCTTGCACTCTGCCCCCTGCTCCTGCCATGTGAGACGACCCTGCTTCCTCTTTGCCTTCCACCATGATTGTAAGTTTCCTGAGGCCTTCCTAGCCATGCTTCCTGTACAGGCTGCAGAAACTATGAGTCAATTGAACCTCTTTTCTTTATAAATTACCTAGTCTCAGGTAGTTCTTTCTAGCAATGCAAGAACAGACTAATACCGTGGTCAAATTGGCACAGTTTATAATTCACAGGGTTGGTTGTAAGGATGACTCAATTTTGTGTTCTCTCGTCTTTCTAACAGTCCCCAAATCTGTTGCAACCACCCTCCCACATGCGAAGGAGACACAAGGAATGGGACAACACCAAGAAGGACTTCCCGAAGTCTCCTAGTGGGAGCTGGAGGACTAGCCGCTTTCCTCTTGTAGCTGCGCCGTGTGGAGCTTGCAGTGTACCAGGCTCCTCTCTAGCTGTCACCTCATGACTGCAAGTTCATGGACACATCGACAGGAAAAGCTGCAGATGAATTTTAGTGATGGTCCAGCCTATGCTCTTCATTTGACAGCTGGGGAAACTGAGGCCCAGCCTCACAGATCTGCTGCCCCTTGGACACATCCGTGTGGACCCCCCTTCGGCACCTAAAGTCCACCAAGTGGACCTTCAGCTCCTCCTGCCCAAGCATGCTTCTTTCAGGAGTCCCAGCTGGGGTGGGAGAGCCTCTCATCTCTCCTCTCCTCTCTCCACTCCCTACCCTCTGTCAGCACTGCGTCCATAACCTCTCCTCTCCATCCCCTTGCCCACTGGCACCGGCTCTCACCCATGGAGGCTCAAATTCACAACAACAGAGTAGCTAGAGGCAGCTCTCAAAGGGCTGGCCTTACCTTGCCAGTCCTTGCCGCCTGCAGGATAAAATCCACTCAAGACCTTTGGAGATGGTGCTCTGCTGGCCTCTCCATCCTCACCCTGTTTGGTAAACCCCACGCTTCATCTCGACCCCATGCTGCCGCATGCGTCTGAGCTACAGCTCAGAGGATTGAGTGGATTTTCCCTCTTCTTGCATGCCCTTCCCCATCCCCTGTCCCTGGCAGGCAGACTCAGGCTCAGCTCAGGTGCCCTGTTTTCGGGCACCAGCCGCTATGCTGAGACCCAACTGTGTCCTGCGTGCCTTTCTGCCGTGGGCACCGGGAGAGAGTTGAAACCCGGAACCTGTCGGCTAGTCCATGTCTGCTGCTTAGGTCAAAATGCCATGGCATACCCAGTGTGCAGGTTAGTTAGACATCCTGGCCACCTAGTATCCCTTCCAGATGGCAATCCAAACCCTTAGAAGTGAACACGTGACTGGCTGAGCCATTCATTGGAATCTACCTCCCAGCCATAGAGACAGGGACACACAACGGGGCCACACCAGTGAGATGTCTTCCCTGGTCTTCTCTAGGTGGAGCTGGGTGGGGGGTGTCTTCATTCCTGTGTGGGCACGAAGCAGTAAGGACGGGTGTCCAGAGCTGCCTGTCACTGTGGTCCTACCATTATGCGGAGAGCTTGCCTGGGACAGCAGGTCCGCCAGTCAGAGAGAAGAGGAGAGGAGAGTTGGAGAGGGAAAGAGAAGAGGAGAGAAAGTAGAGGAGGAGGGAAAGGAGGCATGTGGCATTGTTTGAGGCCCTGGTTGAGCCATCCCTTCTGCTCTTAAGACACTTATGTTGGTTTCTGCCCATTGCAGCCAAAATAGTCCTGCTCAATCGTTGCGCAAGGTGGGGGTGGGGGTGCCTCTGTGAAATGACACCAATGACAAATAACACGCAGGCCAGCCCTTGTCTTAAACACTTTACATATATTACAATCCTATAGGCACTAGATGAGGTAGGTGCTATTATCCCCATTTACAGGTGTGGAATGTGGCACAGAGAGGTTAAGTGACTTGCCCAAGGTCACACAGCAGAACCAGGAGTCAAACTTAGGTACTAATGGCTCTTAGGTACTACATACTCTGCCACTCAAACAGATATAACCGTGATAGTCGATTGAGCCACTCGAAAATGCTCCTGCTCTTTCCTTTGTAACAAAAAACCCATGATTTCTTGTTCACATTCTATTTATCCAGGTGTGAAAATTCCATGACTATTCCAACAGCAGCAAGAACTGGAGTTCCTTGACTACTTGTGGAATGAATGGTTGAATGAATGAATGGGAAGTGCTGCCCTCAGTCACCCAGCCAATCCCTACTGGGGTTGAAAGGAGCTGTGGGCTCCCGATTCCTTGGCCAGGGTTCGTCCATCCTCCTTCCGTCCTGCAGCCTTAGATGCTCCACTCCATCTAAGCATGTAAGACTTAGATGAAGAGGTGAAGAGGAGGGGCAGGAACCTGGCAGATCAGAACACAGAGGCAAGCTTTGCCACTTACTGTGTGGCCTTGGGCAAACCGTGGTGCCTCTCTGTGACTCAATATACTCATCTATAAAACTGAGCTAAGCGGCAGGGCGTGGTGGCTCACGCCTGTAATCCCAGCATTTTAGGAGGCTGAGGTGGTTGGATCCCCTAAGGTCAGGAGTTAGACACAAGCCTAACCAATATGGTGAAACGCTATCTCTACCAAAAATACAAAAATTGGCTGGGCGTGGTGGCGCGTGCCTGTAATCCCAGCTACTTGGAAGGCTGAGACAGGAGAATCGCTGGAACCTGGGAGGCAGAGGTTGCAGTGAGCTGAGATCACACCCTGCACTGCAGCCTGGGTACAGAGCAAGACTCTGTTTAAAATAATAAAAAAAAAAAAGTGCACAGTTTGATGAATTTACAACAATTTTTTGCCAGGCCCAGTGGCTCATGCCTGTAATGCCAGTGCTTTGGGAGGCTCAGGTGGATAAATCGCCTGAGGCCAGGAGTTCCCAACCAGTCAGGGCAACATAACAAGACCCTCATTTCTACATAAAAATTTAAAAATTAGGTGGGCATGGTGGCGTGTGCCTGTATTCCCACAGGAGGCTGGAGTAGGAGGCTCGCTAGAGCCTAGGAGTTTGAGGCTGCAGTGAGCTATGGTGGCACCATACATTCCAGCCTGGGTGACAGAGACCCTGTTTCTGGAAAAAATCACTATCATGGTAAAAACATATATATATATATATATATATATATATATATAATATAAAATTTACCATTTTAACCATTTTAAGTGTACAGTTCAGTGGTATCAAGTGCATTCACACTGTGCAACTATTGCTATCATCCATCTTCAGAATTTTATTTGATTTTTAATTTTATTTATTTTTGCCAGGCATGGTGGCTCACACCTATAATGCCAGTGCTTTGCAAGGCTGAGGTGGATAAATCACTTGAGGCCAGGAGTCCCCAACCAGTGAGGGCAACATAACAAGACCCTCATCTCTACAAAAATATGTAAAAGTTCCTGTAATCCCAGCACTCTGGGAGGCGGAGGCAGGCGGATCCCCTGAGTTCAAGAGTTCCACACCAGCCTGACCAACACAGTGAAACCCTGTCTCTACTAAAGATACAAAAAGTAGCCAGGTGTGGTGGCGCACCTGTAATCCCAGCTACCCGGGAGGTTAAGGCAGAAGAATTGCTGGAACCCGGGAGGTGGAGGCTGCAGTGAGCCGAGATCACGCCACCGCACTCCAGCCTGCGGGACAAGAGCGAGACTCTGTCTCACGCACAAAAAAAGATGTTATCAAGTCCTGTCAATTTTACCTTTAAGTGACTCTCAGCTCCGTGGAGCCTCTCCACCACCTCCGTTTCCCCTGCCCTTTGTAGTCACTCCCTGGCACTCTTCCTGGGGCCCTTGCCCAAGGATGCTACCCTTTGGGCTGCAAGCAGCTCTCTAAACCCAAGACCAACACTGTCCTCTTAGGTGGTGACACCCCTGGGAAGCCAGGTAGGGGCTTCGAGGCTGCAGATAGGGGCAGGAGCCTTGATACTAGGCACAGAGAAAAGATCTCATGAATTTGGGGGCATCAATAATTTAGGGGGTCACTAGTCTACTTTCTTCTTTTTTTCCTTTAGTGCCTAGCAAGTAGTCCAACAGAGAAGGTACTGAAAATAGGTATTTTCCTGGATTTTTGACTGGACATGGTGGCTCACGCCTGTAATCCCAGCACTTTGGGAGGCTGAGGCAGGAGGAGTGCTTGAGCCCAGGAGTTCAAGACCAGCCTGGGCCACATGGTGAGACTCTACAAAAAAATACAAAATAAAAATAAATAAATAAAAATAAAAATAAAATAAAATAAATCATTGTGGTAGCATGTGCCTGTAGTCCCAGCTACTTGGGAGGCTGAGGTGGGAGAATCCCATGAACTCAGGAGGACCCTATTGCCTGGATTCCCCTTAACCATGTTTCCTAAGGTTAGTTAGTGGAAGTGACGACATAGAAATAGGAAGCAGTGCTGCTGCTCAGTGACATCCCGGTGGTTGGGGGGGTCTCCCAGGATCCAGGAAGAAGTTATGGGCTCTCTCCCAGCGATCCACAGCTTTCCCATCCTCTGGGGCCTTGCCCCAGTTTGCTGTTTTGAATGGAAGATGCTAATCCTTCTCTGGTCCCAGGTTAGGTCTAGTTCAATACCTTTTTTTTTTGAGATGGAGTCTCACTCTGTCACCCAGGCTGGAGTGCAGCGGCATGATCTCGGCTCACTGTAACCTCCGCCTCCCAGGTTCAAGCAACCCTCCTGCCTCAGTCTTCTGAGTAGCAGGGACTACAAGCACATGTCACCACGCCCAACTAATTTTTGTATTTTTAGTAGAGACAGGGTTTACCCATATTGGCCAGGCTGGTTTTGAACTCCTGACTTCATGATCCACCCGCCTTGGCCTCCCAAAGTGCTGGGATTATAGGTGTGAGCTACCACGCCCAGACAGGTCTAGTTCAATTCTAAGTCTGTGCCCAGCATAAAGGGAGGAGGGTGCAAGTATCGCCATGATAAAAGTCTCCCCACAGCTGCCCATGCTGGGCTGCAGGCAGGCGCAGCACCCCACGCACAACAAGCCTTGATGGTCTCTTGCCTGACAGCCCTATCTCCGAGGAATGCCGGGGAGTCAAGGCCAGCCGCGGAGAGCTTGACCAAAGGGCTTGAGCTCTCTGCCCCCAAGGCTAGCTGTGTTCTTTGATAACAAGCTTGGCGCTTATGATGTAGTTGGGAGAGGTCACGGTGACAGTGACAATGGGCTTTGTGCAGGACTTCACGGTTTGCCAGACTCAGTCATATCCATCAGCCTGTTTGATCCTCATAGTCAAAGGCTGATCTTGGGAATCTCATATCCTTCATTTTGCAGACAGAGAAATTGAGGCCAAGAAAAATTAAGTCCCCTCACCCAAGGCTGTGCTGGTCCCACCTGAGTCATTACAAAAAGAAAAAGAGCTATTCAGATGTTGGATTGTACCCAGCAGAGATGGAAAATAATTCATTTCATGTAGAAAGAAACTGACTAAGCAGGAACTCCATTCCAGGCTCTGTGGCAGACACTAGAGGCACAGGAAGAGACCCGGCCCCTGCCCATGATCAACCTGAGGCTGGAGAAGGAGACGCCAGCAATGAGTTCTGCAGGAGGCAGTCAAGATTCCAGCCGGAGGGCCTGCTTCATCTTTTCTAGACTGCAATTCTCCCGTAACCACACACACTAGTTTTGGACTTGAATGGACACACACTTAAACAGTTGTGTGTCCTCAAAAAGTTACTTAGCTTTTCTGAGCTTGGGCTTCCTCATATATAAAAATGAGAATAAAAAACTCCCATCACGGCTGGGCGCAGTGGCTCACGCCTGTCATCCCAGCACTTTGGGAGGCAGAGGTGGGTGGATCACCTGAGGTCAGGAGTTCAAGACCAGCCTGATCAACATGGAGAAACCCCGTCTCTATTAAAAACACAAAAAATTAGCCGGGTGTGGTGGCGCATGCCTATAATCCCAGCTACTGGGGAGGCTGAGGCAAGAGGATCGCTTGAACTTGGGAGGTGGAGGTTGCAGTGAGCCGAGATTGTGCCATGGCACTCCAGCCTGGGCAACAAGAGCAAACTCTGCCTCAACCAAACCAAAGTAATACAAAACAAAAACTCCCATCACTGGGGCTCATGAAGGGGAGATAACACATGTAAAGTTCCTGGCGTGGTGCCTGGCATACAGCTGGCACTCAACAAATACTGGTATAAACTTAATGGACAGGATAGAATAAGTCCAGAGACACATATGTAAGGAATAGTGTAGGCAGTGCCAGCCTGGGTGAAATGAGCCAGCGGCTTAGAGGTCATTGGTTGTGACTCTGGATAACTGAAGCAACACAAAATCTGCTGGAAGGAGGTGGACACCTCACTGATTAAAGGACAGCCTATTAGGGAGGCCAAGGTGGGCAAATGACTTGAGGTTAGGAGTTCAAGACCAGCCTGACCAACATGGCGAAAGCCCGTCTCTACTAAAAATACAAAAATTAGCTGAGTGTGGTGGCATGCACCTGTAATCCCAGCTACTTGGGAGGCTGAAGCAGGAGAATCACTTGAACCTGGGAAGCAGAGGTTGCAGTGAGCTGAGATCGCGCCACTGCACTCCGGCCTGGGTGACAGAGCGAGACTCCGTCTCAAAACAAAACAACAACAAAAGGAAACCTCTTTTGCGAACTTGCTGTGTGCCTCCCAGAGGGCTTCCAGGAGAAGGTGGCATTGGCTCTGGGCCTTGCAGGGAGAATGTCACACCCTCAAGGGTATGGGGAATGGGGGAAGGGATGCCATCATGACCTACCCAGGAAGGACTTGCTGAAGGATACCACCTAACCAGCACCCAAAGAGACATGGCATTTTTCGCAGTCTCTTCTTTGCCAAACTAGTGACCAAGCCTTAATGTCCTCTTTGGGTTTCTGCTCTTGGATAATCAATTCCACAGAACTCAGTGCACATAAAGTAACTATCTTCAAACCTCTGTGCTTTTCTTTGGGTGACATTCTTTTAGAGAAACATTCACTTCGTCATTCAACAAATATTTAACCAAGTACCCACTATATGCCAAGTACTGTTCTGGGCATAGCTTCTGCTCTCCAGGAGCTCAGAGTCTATTAGGGGATAGAAATGAGCAGACAGTCGCCTCTTGGAGACATAGGGGCTGGATTTGAGGTCCATAACATGTGCAGTTTTGCGATAAAGGAGGGAGGCATCCACTCAGCAGGACAGGCACGTGTTAGAAGATAAAGTTTCACCAGAGGGGTAAGTGGGGTTTTGTGGGATGAGTAGGATTTTGACAGGTACCTTGGAGACTAAGAACATTCCAAGGAGAGGAATAGATGTGAAACAACCTGGGAAGCAGAACAAATGGCAAATAGTGTGTTGGGCCTGGAGGTGAAGCTGTGGGTGGAGATTCCCACTTTATCCTGGCAGTGGTGGGCTTGGGACAAGGGCATGACATAGCAGATTTGTGTTCTAGGCTCATGCCTGTAATCCTAGCACTCTGGGAGGCCCAGTGGCAGTCACCTGTGATCCCAGCTACTTGGAAGGCTGAGGCAAGAGAATCTCTGGAACCCAGGAGGTGGAGGTTGCAGTGAGCCGAGATTGTGTCACTGCACTCCAGCCTGGGGGGCAGGGCAAGACTCTGTCTCAAAAAAAAAAAAACAAAAACAAAAACAAAAAAAACCCTGCTAGGGACTTTTACTGTTTTCTGAGTACTTCACACCATCATGGAATGGCTTTGCGATTGGCATTCACTGCTTTTGCAATTCAAACAATTAAAAAAAAAACCATAAAAGTAAAATTAATCTATAGAGCTCCCTGACACATAGTAGGTGCTCGCTTAATATCCATTGCAGGCAGGGGGTCCCGCCATCTGCGTCTCCCCCCTCACACTATGCCTGAGGGACGCTGCTGGAACGGATGTTAGAGGAGCCCAGAGCTGGCGGCCACATTTTCCCCGGGGGACTGCTCTAAGTCCAGAGTTCTGTTCAGCTGGCCAAAAGTTTTACTTGTGGGGAGATTAAGAAAAAATAAAATAAAAAATTTAAAGCGATCCAGCCCTTCCCATCCACTGTGGGTGAATGGGGGAGGCTCCAGGCAGGCGTGTCTCGGCGCCTGCAGAATCACCGACCCACAAAACAAACAAATGGATTGTGGATCGGATTTTGGATCGAGGGGACAGAAACAGACATTATGCATGCCTCCCCCAGCTCCCAGGCTGTCACTCGCCAGGCTCAGCTTCCCCCACTGGTGCCTTGGGAGACCCTCCCCCGCTCCACTCCATCCCAACTACCTCCTCCCTTTCCCACCTCCAACCCCCCTAAAAGACTTTTTGAAGTTGATCAATGAAACATGTTTTATTTAAGGGCCCTATTCCTGAGCGGGGACTCTGCGAGGCCTTCATTAGTTCCACATAATGAAAGAATGGGCCGATTCAAGGAGACTGGGGAGAGAAAAGAGGGAAAATGAGAGTTCAGTCTGCTTACTTAAAAAAAAAAAAAAAAAAGGGAGGGGGGGGGGTAGAAATTGTGGATTTGCTAAATAAAGCTCTGGCTGCATTCAGAGCTTGGGGAAGGGTCCCCCACTCAATCCTCTTAGGCTTGGCAAAGTCGGACCTGGAGACGGTCTGCCCCAGAGAACGCATTCTACGTCAGGATGGAAGGGCAATGGGCTGTTTAAATTGCTACTTAGGTTTCCAGCTGTTTTTACAGTGATTTGCCCAACTTAATAGCTCTTTAAGGCTTTAAAGGAGAAAATAGCTCTTCTCACGACTCAAAGAAGCGGCCCTGGTTAGCTCAGACAGCGCCCATTGTCCAGGGCTTAAATCCTTCTCGGCAGCCGGATTCCCCTGCCCCCTCTGGTCCGCCCAGACTTTGTCCAGCTACAGAGAGCCTTTATTTATCTTTTTAACATTCCGGTTTTCCAAGCCCGCGTCCAGAGGGCTTCTTCTTAAGAGCTTACTTTTGGGGGAATGTCTGCCTGCTGCCTCTGAGTATTCCTTCAACAGATTAACAACAAATAATAATGATGAAGATGACAGCACCTGGGTATTGAGGGCCTACTGTGAGCCAGACCTCGGATATGGAACTTTTCTGAACTCATCCTGTTTCCTCCTCACCCAGGTCTCCAAAGGAGCTGGCTTCTACCATGATGGCTGTTTTACAGATGGGGAAACCAAGGCACAGAGGAAGGAGCCACTTGGCCAAGTTCACACAGGGGCATACAACAAACAGGGTCACGGAGAGTCTGACTTCCAGGGTCTGGGCTCTTGACCATTACCCTGCTGCCTGTTGGCTGTGAGAGCTTGGGTCACCTAAAACAGGTCAGGGGAGGGGACTCCTGGGACCTGGGGTTCTAGCTTCATTCTTCTGACAAGAGCTAGCTTCATTCTTCTGAGAGCCCACTGTTGGGCCCAGTTTTCAGGGGGGCTGCAGGGTTGTGGGGAGGGGGCAGCAGAGGAGGGGGTCAAGAAACTTAGGAACCTCATCTGGAAGGTGGGAGGAGTCTGACTTTAGCCCCCTGTATCCAGAACCTACTTTTCATTGCACGAAAATAATTCTCCATCCATCATGATTTAACTCTAATATGTTAAAAAGCAACGCATCTTTCTTACGACAAAAGTTATACACATAAATTACAGAGAACTTGAAGTATAGAAAATTAGGGAAAGAGATCATATAAAATGTGTGGCGTTCTCCTTGCATGGTGTGTTTAACATGAGTAAGCTATCATCACCACCGTGATCAATGCTTTTTTTTTTTTTTTTTTGAGTTGGAGTTTGGCTCTTGTTGCCCAGGCTGGAGTGCAATGGCGCGATCTTGGCTCATTGCAACCTCCGCCTCCTGGGTTCAAGTGATTTTCCTGCCTCGGCCTTCTGAGGAGCTGGGATTACAGGTGTGTGCCACCATGCCCAGCTAATTTTGTATTTTTAGTAGAGATGGGGTTTCGCCATGTTGGTCTGGCTGGTCTTGAACTCCTGACCCTAGGTGATCCAACTGCCTCAGCCTCCCAAAGTGCTGGGACTACAGGCCTGAGCCACCGTGCCTGCCCTATTAACGTTATTATCTTGAAGATACTCA
Source organism: Sapajus apella (assembly GCF_009761245.1). Lineage (NCBI taxonomy): Eukaryota > Metazoa > Chordata > Mammalia > Primates > Cebidae > Sapajus > Sapajus apella. The sequence goes on from NW_022437063.1 coordinate 730,869, forward strand.
AGACCTGGGGCATTTTGGTGTATTATGTTTCCTTCCAGTCTTTTTCTTCACCCATGTATATCTACCCAAACTTAATTGTAATTAATTATACTTGCCCTTGAATATGCTTGCTTTTTTTCTCTTAGATTCTCTAAGATTCACAAAGCTTTGATAAAGTTGATAGATTCCCTTGTTATGAGCCTATGGCCTTTGATTCCTGTACCTCATGACATCCTACAGATTATGTACAAGGGCACACACAGTTCATTGGTGGTAAAGGAAGTCACTAGAGATGGATGGGAGGCCTTGCAGGTGAACAAAGGCCGGGAGGAGGGGAGCCCCTAGATAAAGTGTGTGTCCAAGGCTTGGTTTGCAGGAGACAGAGACGGGGTGTCTGGCTGGACCATGGAGAGAGGCTGGAGCCAGAATCTGGAGCCTCAAAGCCAGAATCAATGAAGGGAGGTAGCCTTAATTCCCTAAGCAATAGGGAGCCACAGATGGTTCAGGGCAGGATTGGTGTTTGAACAGCCCACAGCTAAGACACCGGGAAAAGCAGCTCTGGGGTCCAACCTCACTTATGGCAGGAAAGTAACCACCTTTGTGACAGAATTGGCTTCCCAGCCTTCCTCAGTGACAGCTTGGGAATGAGACCCAAGTCCTGAATGCTTGAGCTGGGCCAGGCTGGAGTCCCTGATGTGTGGTTTCTTCTCTGGTGTGTAGGAGGGAAGAGTGGGCAGAGGCGGCCTCCCACCCACCACAGACACACAGAGGTCAGATCACGTCACTCAGCTTTGCCATTTGGTGAGTAAGTTTGGAAAATGTCAATTTATTTCATTCTCCTGTTTCACAGATGGGAAAACGGATGCCCAGGGAGGGAAGAAGATGAGCTGACGAGCTCACGGCAGGTAAGTGGCAAAGGTGAAGAAAGGAAAATGTCTGCAATTTTCCCGACAATTCCCCTACTCACCTCACCCCATGGCCCCTTCTAATAAAATATACTTAATAGTGGGGTGCTGTGGCTCATGCCTGTAATCCCAGCACTTTGGGAGGCCGAGGACGGCGGATCACCTGAGGTCATGAGTTGGAGACCAGCCTGGCCAATGTGGTGAAACCCTGTCTTTACTAAAAATACAAAAAAATTAGCCAGGCACGGTGGCGGTGTATGCCTGTAATCCCAGCTACCCAGGAGGCTAAGGCAGTAGAATCACTGGAACCCAGGGGGCAGAAGCTGAAGTCAGCCGAGACTGCACCACTGCACTCCAGCATAGGAGACAGAGCAAAACTCTGTCTCAAAACACACACACACACACACATTCTCTCTCTGTCTCTCTTACCAATGAGCCAGGCGTGGTGGCTCACGCCTGTAATCCCAGCACTTTGGGAGGCTGACGTGGGCAGATCACGGGGTCAAGAGATTGAGACTATCCTGGCCAACACGGTGAAACCCTGTCTCCACTAAAAATACAAAAATTAACTGAGTATGGTGGTGGGCACCCGTAATCCCAACCACTCAGGAGGCTGAGGCAGGAGGCTTGCTTCAATCCAGGAGGCGGAGGTTGCAGTGAACTGAAATTGTGCCATTGCACTCCAGCCTGGCAACAGAGTGAGATTCTGCCTTAAAAAAAAAATCTGTCTATCCATATACTTAATGAAAACAAAACAATATGAATGCTATAAGTTTTACTTCTGGAGAAGGTATAGGAATACAGATATTTTCAAATCCAACTGGTGAGAGTGCAAATGACCGTAACCTTATAGGAGGCAGTTTGGAAACTTCTGTCAAAAATTTTCACAGCAAAGCATCATTCACTTCAAAATTCCATTGCCAAGAATTTCTACAACTGCATTTACATATGGATGCAAAGGTGTGTGTCCAAGGATCCTCATCCTGGTGCCACTTTTTATACTAATGGGGAGGAGAAAATCCTAAATGTCCATAAACAGGGACTGGTTGAATACATGTTGCTACATCCACACATGGAGTATTATACAGCCATTAAAAGGAGTGGAATAGACCAATTTATACTCCCACAACCAGTGTTTGAGAACGGCTATTTTTCCATATATTTGGGGTATTTTCAAACTTAAAAATCTTGACCCTTTTGATAGGTTTTCAACCTATCACCAAAGGGCATAGTATTGTTTCTTGATGATGAGTAAGCATGAACATTTTCCATATGGCTACCACTCATTCAAATTTGTTTTTCTGGGAATGGCCTTTTCATATTCAGGTTTTGTTAATTATCTGTTAGGTTTTATATCTTTCTTTCATTTACTTGAATGGATGTGTTCTAAATTAAAGCAATTAATTTGGTGAATGCCAGTCCCTGTTCAGCTTCTGTCTTGATTTGGTATATACTTTTATTCACCTAGAAATGAAAAAATGTGATGAAGTCAAAATTGTGGGACTTTGATTTTTTTGAGACAAAAGGTCTTTTCTAAATAGTTGAATCAATTCTCCTTTTTCTTTGTGATTTCCTCAATCATTTTGATGCTTGGAAGGTTCTCATCCCTCCAGAGTCCTGTTCAATATTCCTTTATTGTTTTGGCCAGCCTTTCTCAGATTTGATTTGCTTTATAAATAATTTATTCTTAAGTATATGTGGAAAATGGACTTAAACTTAAGTTTCCTTTTGTGATGTCCCAACTTCACCATCTGATCATTCTTCCTACTGTTCATTGTCTGGAGAAGACACCATTATCACGTATTGAACTGGTTTATGGAGGAAAGCCTGTTTCTCCCCATTAATCTTTTTTTTTAATATCAGAGAGGGCTTATTCCCCATCTTTTCCAAAATATTCTTGGGACTTCTTACCCATTGATTTCCCCTAATGAATTTTATTGTGGCTTCTGGTTCTGTATCCTGCTTAGAAAGATCTTTCCTTTCCAAAGATTGTAAGTTCACCTATGTTTTCTTTTAGAATTTTTATGGTTTCATTTTTTGGTTTAAATTTTGGACCCATCTGGAACTGATCTGGGTGTAGGGGGTGAGGTAGGGATTCTGTTTTATTTTTTCCAGATGGCCAACTACCCAGTTATCTCCGCGCCGGGCTTTTAACGATGCACCTTTCCCCTCTGATGTGAAACGCCTTCTCCCATTCACGTGCTGAAGTCCTACATCCATTTCTGCACCCGGGTCTGGATGGAGCTGCCTGCTTCTTTTCCAGGACTAAACTTTAAAAATTACTGTGCTTTCCTAGGATGTTTTAACATCTGGTAAAGCCAGTCCTCCTCCACCACTTTTGTTTTTCCTCAGAATTTCCTTGGCTGGTCTCACATGTTTATTTTTCCAGATGAAATTTGGTATCATTTTGTCAAGTTCCAAAAAATAAAAGAAAATAAAAACCCTGTTGGTTTAAGGCTTTTCTTACCAGACAGTGTAGTGTTTTCGCAGATTATTGATATTAACCCTTTGCCATTCATTCACTTTCAGTCTGGTCTATGGCATGGGAATTTTAAAAATATATATATACATAGTTGTCCATCACTTCTTCTTCCCCCTTAAAAAAAAAAATCTCCCTGATGATTTTAAAGCTCGGAGACTTTCCATTCCTCTCGAGATCCAGTCAATATTCACTTGTATTTTTGACCAGCCCTCCTAGGGTTTGCTTTGCTTGATAAATCGTCTCTTTTTTCAGCATCTATGAAAGATAAGAAGGCATCCAAGCTGCCTTTTCAGTGGTTACTCCTTCTATTGTTCTTTACCCACTGAAGACAGCTTGGTCATGTATTAAATTCATGTACACGAGAATGTTTCTCTGCTCCCTGGCCAGTTCCATTCACGCCAGCTCTGGTTTAATCAGGGACTTAATCATCTATTTTAATACCCGAGAGGACTGATTGCTTGTGTTCCTCAAAATATTCTTTGGATTTCTCACCCTTTTATTTCCCAAAATAGCCCAGCCTGCATGATTCATTTGGCCCTCAAAGGAACCCTGAGAAGTAGGCGAGAAGCATTAATTCCACTAGCTGAATGTGCTGAGGTTCAAAAATTGCTAAGGGACAGATGAGATGACACAGTTATGGTAGCTGTAACAGGAAGAGTGCGCCTCTCAGCATCTGAAACTCCTAGAGGAAGGAGATTGCCTCCATTACTGAGTTTGACAGGAAGAGAAAAAGAGGGGGGGCTGGTATGCAGGGGCACCTAATACTCAGTCTCAGATGATCTGTTGTGGGGACCATCACCTGGGACTCTTATGTAAAAGCTGCTGCCCACAGTGAGTCAGTGTGGGGGACATCAGGAAAAGAGGCAGGGAGTCCCATCTGGACTGGGGAGTGGGGGCCGGGGTGGGATTGGAGATGGGGTGAGGGTTCCCTGCCTCCCTGGGGCACCAGCGCTCTGTGGATTTGACTTTGTCTCTATGATCTCAGGTGCTGGGGGTGTCTTTTGGGGACCTCATGTGTCTGTGCCTATGTCATTAGTATGTGAGGTGACAGCCCTCTGCCACCCCAGCTTCTTTTATGAAGTACTGGTCTTGGATGAGGGGTCGATTGAGCAGCTGTGGGAGGACCCCTCATTTGCAATTGACATCGATAGGTCAATCCCAGCAGCCCCTGCATGAGCAGGAAGGTTGGTGCAGATGGGGTCTTCCAAAGGCAGGCGATTCCCTGCTGGGATCGTCAACCAATCTGGGGACACACACAGCCTGCTTGGTGTTGGAGGGCCAGAGGGTGTCTCCCAGGTCAAAGACGAAGTCTCCAGGGCAAACACGAAAAGCCATGGCTCCCCCGCCCCCGGGGCCTCACCTGGCAGCCCTGGCTTGCAGGCTTTGTCTAGAATCAGGGAACAGTGTTTATTTCTTCTCTTTATTCTTAGCTTGTATTTTTATCAAACTTATACAGGCAAATAGTTCCACCAGGTTTGTTAAGAAAAACAGCAGTTCCCTGTCCCTGTCCTTCACCAGCTCCTGTCCCCTCCCTAGAGGCAACTATTTCACCTCCTTTAACCAATTATTTTGTTTTTACCCTGTGTCATTTGCCTCTGAGACTGCATTTTTTTTTTTTTTTTTTGAGACAGAGTCTTGCTCTATTGCCCAGCCTGAAGTGCAGTGGATGATATCTGCTTACTGCAATCTCTGTCTCCTGGCTTCAAGTGATTTTCCTGCCCCAGTCTCCTGAATAGCTGGGATTACAGGTGCCCACCGCCACACCCGGCTAATTTTTGTATTTTTAGTAGAGGTAGGGTTTCGCCATGTTGCCCAGGCTGGTCTTGGACTCTTGACCTTAGGTGATCGCCTGCCTCAGCCTCGGCCTCCCAAAGTGCTGGGATTACAGATGTGAGCCACTCTACCTGGCCTCTGAGACCCCACCTTGATTTTTTTTTTTTTTTAGTTGTCAGCCTCATCGGCTGACCTCTCTTTCTGGAAGGTGAGGCTACCACTGCCTCCTGGCCCCCGCTCACGGTGCACACCTGCCTCCGACCTCAGACCTGCTCTCAGGTCACCGGCATTGTCAGTGGTAAAGGGCATGAGGTCCTGAGCCACTTTCCTGGGTTCTAGTTCTCCTTCTGCTGTGATCCTGGACAAATTCCCCAGCCTCTTGCTTGATTGCCTTCCACCTGGCCTTGCTTTCAATGAGCCAGTTCATGTAAAAGGCTTCCAGCAGCAAATGAATGGCTGTCCCCTCTGTTAACCTTTCCCACACAGCTGTAGTCCCGACACCCACCCCAGCAAATCATTTTCTTGGTTTCTCCTTGGCATCGTTCTCTACACAACTGCTGCGAATTCAGTCCCGAACATTCCTGGCAGGGCTTTGAGATGCACTGGGGTCTTCATGCCCATCTACCCAGGGAAGCCCAAGCCTGGCACCCCAGGTCTGGGGGCTCCTTCCCCAACAGCCTGGGATACCCCCTTGCCTTTCTCTTTTTCCCGTATCCCATATTTTCCTCTTTCTTGATTTAGCTCTCATTCTAGTGAAGTATCTTCTCTACTAATCTCCAGAGAAAGCATGTAAGAAAGCAGAGCCTACTGTCATTATTCACCCCTGTTCTGGTCTATCAAGTCACCAAAAACGCTGAATTTGCCAATTCTAAGCCATTGCTCCAAGAGGGAAATCCAGGGTTTGTCCCTACAAGTCTGGGGTCACAGTGTTGTCACCAACTGATCAATGCATAACTTTTTAACACATGTATGTTTCTGTTTAAAGATTCCTTATTTAGAACAATTTATAGTCCTTTGGGTATATACCTATTATAAAGACACATGCACACGAATGTTCGTTGCAGTGCTGTTTACAATAGCAAAGACCTGGAACCAACCCACATGCCCATCAATGACAGACTGAACAAAGAAAATGTGGCATATATACACCATGGAATACTATGCAGCTATAAAAAAGATGAGTTCATGTCCTTTGTAGGGACATGGATGAATCTGGAAACGATCATTCTCAGCAAACTGACACAAGAACAGAAAATCAAACACTGCACGTTCTCACTCACAGGCAAGTGTTGAACAAAGAGAACACGTGGACACAGAGAGGGGAGCATCACACCTGGGATCCGTGTGGCTGGGGCTAAGGGAGGGTGGGGAGGGATAACGTGGGGAGAAATGTCAGATATAGGTAATGGGGGCATGGAGACAGCAAATCACCTTGCCACGAGTGTACCTATGCAACAATCTTGCATGATCTGCACATGTACTCCAGAGTCTAAAGTAAAATTTAAAAAGATTCCTTATTTAATATATATTGTTGACTCATTCACACTGAGCTCATGGCCATCAGCACTCTAACTCCTGCCTGAATGAAGCTTCTCTAACATGGGCTTTCTCCATAAGGCACACCTCAGACTTCTTGCACTTGGAAACACCACACCACCGTATTAGTCCGTCATGCTGCTGATAAAGACTTATCTGACTGGGCAATTTACAAAAGAAAAAGAGGTTTAATTGGACTTACAGTTCCACGTGGCTGGGGAGGCCTCACAATTATGGCGGAAGGCAAGAAGGAGCAAGTCACATCTTACGTGGATGGCGCTGGTGGCAGAAAAAGAGAGCTTGTGAAGGAAAACTCCCCCTTATGATAACCATCAGATCTTGTGAGACTTTACTATCACAAGAACAGCACAGGAAAGACCCACCCCCATGATTCAATTACCTCCCACTGGGCCCCTCCCACAACATGCGGGAATTCATGATGAAATTTGGGTGGGGACACAGCCAGACCATGTCAACAGCCCTTCAAGGCTGAGCTTGGTGGAGGGGGTGGGGAGGGTCATTTAAAACAGGGAAATCAGCTGGGCACAGTGGCTCACACCTATAATCCCGGCACTTTGGGAGGCTGAGGTGGGTGGATCACCTGAGGTCAGGAGTTCAAGACCATCCTGACCAACATGGTGAAACCCCATCTCTACTAAAAATACAAAAAATTAGTCAAGTGTGGTGGCGGGTGCCTGTAATCCCAACCACTCAGGAGGCTGAAGCAGGAGAAGCGCTTGAACTCAGGAGGCGGAGGTTGCGGTGAGCCGAGATCACGCCACTGCACTCCAGCCTGAGCGATAGAGTGAGATGCTGTCTCAAAAAAAAAAAAAAAAGCCAGCGAAATTATCAACAGAAAGCTGCTCTCTGCCTAAATGACTTTAATCATGTCTCTCTCTCTCAGATTCAATTTCTTCTACTCCTCCTCCTTTATCATTACCAACTTCATCAGTTATCATCATCATCTACTAAGCATCAATACAGCATAAAAATGTGGCATTTGTCATCACGAGCACTTAGTAGGCATTAGAACTTTCTAACCGCTGTGATTATGTAGGATTACCTATATAATTTTATCTGATTGCTATGTTGACCTCACGAGGTAGGTTTCTTGGCATCAGTTTCACAGTTCAGCAAACGAAGGCTCAGGCCAAATGCATTGCCCAGGAGCACCCGGCTAAGAGGTGAAGAAGCCGTCAGTCCCAGTGCGGTGAGCTCACAAGCTCATCTGTCACCTCCCAAGTTCTGCTGTCACCAGGGGCCTCTGGGACCTGCTGAGATGCAATGCTTTGTGCTTCTTCTGATGACTTCGGAAGGGGTGTGCGAGGTCACATGTTCGGGGGCTGGAGGGCTGCCTCCCATTATAACTCATGAGAGCTCCTTTCTGACCCTCATTTTAAGTTCGTTTTACATCACACGTTTTAAGGTTTTGGGGTGTGTGTGTGTGTGTGTGTGTGTGTGTGTGTTTGTAGAGTTAAAATACACTTTCCCAAGGTTGGCGGCTCAGATGTAGACTTTTAGACACTGTTTGGCTTGGCACAGCTTCCAAACGTCTCCTCGCCACCGTTGCTCTATATTTCTTTTTGCCAGGACATAGATCAGAAATAACTCAGCTGTGAAAAAAAATGAGAAGTTTGCCGGCAGCCCGTGAAGAAGATGAATTGCTGGAGGGCTATTTTTCCCCCTTGAGTCAGAAGTGTGAAGGTAGGTGGGAGAAGGAGCAAGGTTTTGAAAGACCCGTGTATATTTAGGGACCAGGATTGCTTCCATTTTAAGAAAGATGAGGGTTGCAGCATCCACGCTCCATCAGACAGTCCAGCGCTTTCCTGCCAGGCTCCTGACGCCCGTCGGTTGGGCCTTCTGGTTAGGGCTGCTGAGATCCACAGGCCCCAGCTTTGGTTGGTGTGATTCCAACTGGCAAGAAGTATTTTCATTTTGTGGCATGAAAACTCTTTTTTTTTTGCAGGTCAGTTTTGAAGCTTTCTGTGACCATATCCCGGTTGAAATGCATTCCACGGTACAGAGGGGAAGCTGTGATTAACAGCGGGGTGACGTGCAAATACGTGCTCAAACGCCATCATCACAGCCGCCATTCCGCCACTCCACTCTCTCCAGACATCTCTCAAGAGTCTGCACCGTTTCACGGCCACATCAAGATCGAGAACCCCGAACTCTCCCTTCCTCCTGGCTGCAGACGCAACGGCAACAGCAACCCACAGGTACGTCTGTGAATACGCTCTTGTGTGTGTTGAAAGAGAAGTGCAGACCCAAGGCCAAGGCACGCTCTGGAAAGTTCTCAGAGAGAGCTTCTGTTTCTGGCACTTTGCCAGATTCGATACCTTGAATCACTCCCCTGATTATAACCAAAATGCGGGATAAAATATTGCTTTAATCTTTTTTTTTTTTTTAACACATTGCTGAGTTAGCATGAATGCAAGAGTGATGGATTTGCAAAATGGAGCAAAGGTGGACGCCTTGGAGACTTTGAGCCTGTGTTTCCATAGCTGTGTGAGGTGCAAGGAACAGGAGACAAAGTCTGGGCTTCACCCGAGGGGGGATGTAACAGGAGACCTCTTCAAAGCCAGAGTCCAAAAGGTCTATGTCTAGAGTGTCAGAAAGAATGAAAAGCAAATCCCACCCCGCAGAGGAGAACAGAAAGGAAGCTTGCCTGCCCTGACCTTGACATTGGGTTGAGAGAAAAATATCTCCACTGAGAATCTGTAACCACAAGCTGGCCCTCACGTGATTTTTAGTTTGAATTCCTGCTACTTGTGTGGTTCAAAAACACTGAAGTTGAAAATTTAAACTGGCCCCTGCTTGATAGTACCTGCAGTCAGCTTGCAGATGCAAGCCTTAAACTTTCCTCGAGGAATTTTAGCTGCCATCTCAGCCTTATAGAAACATCCACAAATTTCCCAAGAAAATGAGCAGCTCACAGTGAAAAATAACAAACTCCACAAGGAAAATAAGACCAGCAGAAACAAGAGACAGAGGTGGAACCTTTGAGCTTTCAGGTTTGAAATGATCACATGCAGAATATATATTTAAAATAACTATTTTTATGTTTTCAAAGATTTAAAAGAGAAGTTTGAAATATGAACAGGGAATAACAGCGTATAAGGAACAACCAGAGCTGGGCGCGGTGGCTCACCCCTGTCATCCCAGCACTTTGGGGGCCTGATGGGGGTGGATCACTGAGGTCAGGAGTTTGAGACCAGCTTGGGCAACATGGTGAAACCCTGTCTCTACTAAAAATTAAAAAAAAAATTAGCGGGGCATGGTGGTGGGTGCCTGTAATCCCAGCTACTTGGAAGGCTGAGGCAGGAGAATCGCTTGAACCCCAGAGGTGGAGGTTGCAGTGAGCTGGGATCATGCCATTGTACTCCAGCCTGGGAGACAGAGCAAGACTCATCTCAGACCAAAAAAAAAAAAAGAACAAGGAACAAGCAGATTTGAAAAAGAATCAAATAAAACAGAAGTGAAAACGATAACATTTGAAATTTGAAATACGCAGAATGAGCAGCAGATTAGACACAGCCAAAGAGAGGTTTAATAAGCTAGTAGAACCAAAGGAATTATCCAGAAAAATTCAGAGACAGGGCCTAATGTAAATGTATTTAGAGTTCTAGAAGGAGCTAACCAAATAGGGGAATAGGCAATACATGAAGAAGTAGTGGCTGATACTTTTGTGAAATCGTTGTACATAACAAATCTAAGATCCAGGAAGCCCAGTGAATCCCATGCAAGATAAATAAAAAGAAATTCCTATCTACATACATCCCAAGAAAACTATGGAACATCAGAAAAAAAGAGAAGATGTTGAAAGCATCTGGCCAGGGGCAGTGGCTCATACCTGTAATCCCAGAACTTTGAGAGGCTAGGGCGGGCAGATCACACAGGGTCACGAGTTCGAGACCAGCCGGCCCAACATGGTGAAACACCGTCTCTACTACAAAAATAGCTAAGTATGGTGGCGGACACTTATAATCCCAGCCACCGGGGAGGCTGAGGCAGGAGAATCACTTGAACCTGGGAGGCAGAGGTTGCAGTGAGCTGAGATGGCCCCATTGCACTCCAGCCTGGGCAACAAGAGCTAAACTCTGTCTCAAAAAAAAAAAATCTCTAAAGGATCAATAATTCAATTCATAGCTGATGTATCACTATCATCAATGGAAACACAGTGAAATTATATCTTTCATGCACTGAGAAAAAACCAACGGTCAATTTAGAATTTTCTACTATCCTTCCAGACTGAAGGTGAAATAGAAACGGTGAGATTTTACCTCTGAAAGATCTTCACTAAGGAAAAATATAAATGTAATGTAGTTCAGACAGAATCGAAATTATGCCAGAGAAAAGGCCAGGCATACAAGAAGGAATGATGGGCAAATACGCTGGAAATATTTGGTGGAAAACTCAACAAACATGGAGTCTATGACTCCACAATAATAATGTGTAATTACGATGAAAAACGGGCCAGTGCTAAAATACTAGACGATACCATCTGATATGGGAAAATGCTCAAAATTCAAGTTGTGAATGTCTTTCTATTATTTGGGGAGAAGGCAAATGTATGAAGTTTAGACTTTGTTAAGTGCTCAGTGTTAAAATAGCCAGAGGAAGCACTAAAAACTAGTCATAGAGCTTGCAACTTCTAAATAATTAGAAAGACAAATTAGGATAAGAGAAAGAAGACAGACATCTCAAATGATTCAAAGGAAGGTAAGAACGGGGGCTGAGGGTAGGAAAAGCAGAATAGAAATCACATTGTGGAAATTAATCTCCATCTAAGTTTACGTTATCAGTAATTCATGTTAAAGGACTAAATTCTTTAGTTAAAAGACGACTGTCAGAATGAATTTTATTTTAACTATTATTTGTTTATTTATTTTGAGACAGAGTCTCACTCTGTCACCAGGCTGGAGTGCAATGGCGTGATCTCAGCTCACTACAACCTCTGCCTCCCGGGTTCAAGTGATTCTCCTACCTCAGCTTCCTGAGTGGCTGGGATTACAGGCATGCACCACCACACCCAGCTAATTTTGTCTTTTTAGCAGAGACAGGATTTCTCCATGTTGATCAGGCTGGTCTCAAACTCCTTACCTCAGGTGATTTGCCTGCCTCGGCCTCCCAAAGTGTTGGGATTACAGGTGTGAGCCTTTTCTTTTTTTTTGAGACGGAGTTTCACTCTTATTGCCCAAGATGGAGTGCAATGGCACAATGTGGGCTCACTGCAACCTCCGCCTCCCAGGTTCAAGTGATCTTTATGCCTCAGGCTCTTGAGTAGCTGAAATTACAGGCACCTGCCAACATGGCCAGCTAATTTTTTGTACTTTTAGTAAAAACAGGGTTTCACCATGTTAGCCAGGCTGGTCTTGAACTTCTGACCTCAGGTGATCCTCCCTGCCTCAGCCTCCCAAAGAGCTGACATTACAGGTGTCAGCCACTGCACCTGCTCCAGAATGATTTTTAAAAACATAGTGATTATGTTCTGTTTACAAGAGAACATAATCCCATACCTCAAACATAGGAACCAAGAACAGCTGAAAGTCCAAGTATAGAAAAATACATAGAAAAAATATGCTAGGTGAATACTAACTAAAAGAAAGTTGCATCAGATATACTAATATAAGGTAAAAGTAGACTTTAAGGGAGAAAAGCATTATTAGGCACAAGGGTCACTAGTTAATGGTGGAAGGCTCAATTTCACTGGGAAGCCGTAACAGTTCTGTTTATATACAATATGATCATGGCTGCGAAAAATATAAAGCAAAGATGGAAGGAACAAGAATAGACATCTCGACCTTCAGGATGGGATATTTTTAGGCCATTGTGGTGAAAAAACCAGAGACTTGAGGAACGCAATGACAAGTTTCATGTAATCAACACGTAGCACGTGAAACCCCCAAATTGGGGCCAACGCATTCTTTTCAAGCATGCATAGGACGTTTGCAAAATATCATAGATTATAACTAACCTCAATGCATGTGAAAGATTGGGGCGGTAGGCTGGATCTCCTGGAGCCAGGCTCTGAGATGCAGACTGGGGTGCAGGGATTTTATTAGGGAACACTGCTGGGATCGGCACCTGTGGAATGGATGGGATGCGGCAGGTGTGCGCGGAGGAAGAGGTGTGCTGCCATGCCATGCCACGGAGGCCTCTGCCAGCTCCGTGGAGAGTGCTGGAGCTGGGTCGTCCTTCAGAAGGGTCTTGAGTTGGTAGCAAACCAGTCTTTTACACTCCCACCCTGAGCAGCCATTGCATGCAGGCTGTTCATCGAAGGAAGCATGGTCTTGATCGGGCAAGGCAATCTCCTTAGCCCACATAACTTCCTAGGAGAGCAGACAGCTGGGGCCATCCTCCAGCAGCTCTCCCAGAAGCTGGGAGACTAACTCCTTCGTTCCAGAAGAGGAAGCTGTGCAGTAGTCATAGCTTCCACCACAATGTGTACACAGACTGTATTCCCCGATCACAATCTAAACAAGTCAGATGTTAATAACCAAAAGACAAGGAGTCAATGCTTGTACTTTAGGAAAAACAGTACATCTAAACAACTCGTAGTCCAAAAATGAAATCACAGCTAAAATTAGAAAATACTTAGAACTGAGCATTCACAAAAATGTTCTACATCAAGACTTGTGAGATCCAACCAAAGCAGTATTTAGAGGAGAGTTTATAATCTTCAATGCTGGTATTGGCAAATAAGAAATGCTTCATGATTCGGGCGTGGTGGCTCGCGCCTGCATCCCAGCACTTTGAGAGGTTGAGGCAGGTGGATTGCTTAAACCCTGGAGTTCGAGACTAGCCTGGGCAAACTTGCAAAACCCTGTCTCTACAAAAAAGACAATTAGCTCGGTATGGTGGTGCACACCTGTAGTCCTAGCTACTTTGGAGGCTGAGGCACGAGGAGTGCTTGAGCCCAGGAGGTGGAGGCTGCCGTGAGCTGAGATGGCCTCCCTGCACTCCAGCCCGGGCAAAAGAGCAAGACTCTTTCTAAAAAAAAAAAAAAAAAAAAAAAAGGGAGAAAAAACAAATGCTTCAAATGAAAATAAGAACAGCAGAATAAACCCCAAGACAGTAAAAGGAATCAAATGTTAAGAACGGAAATTAACAAAGTAGAAAACAAACGTAAATGGCCGGGCATGGTGGCTCACGCCTGTAATCCCAGCCCTTTGAGAGGCTGAGGCAGGTGGATCATTTGAGACCAGGAGTTCAAGACCCGCCTGGCCAACATGGCAAAACTCCATCTCTACTAAAAAATACAGAAATTAGCTGGGCATGGCGGCATGCCCCTATAGTCCCAGCTATCTGGGAGGCTGAGGCAGAACTGCTTGAACCCAGATATGGGAGGCTGCAGTGAGCTGAGATCATGCCACTGCACTCCAGCCTGCGCAACAGAGTGAGATGTCACAAAAAAAAAAAAAAAAAAAAGAAAAGAAAACAAACCCAAGTAGGGAAGATAATCAAAGACGAAGGATTATTTCTGGAAAGAACTAAAAAAAATTATACAAATCTCTTATAAGTTTAAGACGTAAAAGAGAGCACAGATAAGCAATATTAAGGATGAAAAAAGGGACATAATTCTAGGTGCTTCATAGAGTCCGTGGATAATATTAAATATGGCAAGACTATTATAAGTGACCGTATGCCAATGCATGCAACATCTTAAACAAAATCGCAAAATTCCTAGAAAAACACAATTTATTAAAATTGACTCAAGAAAACATAGAAAACCTGAAAGGTCCTTAATTTAGTGGTTTAAAATCTTCCTATAAAGAAAACATTTGTCCCAGATGACAATTCCAGGTATGTGAATTTGGAATTCACCAAATTAACAGCCCAGCCCTCTCTGGAAGATAGTGGGATGAACCAAATCCCAATTTGGCTAAACATTCAAAGAACAAGTAAGTTTAAGCTTGCCCAGATTTCTACTCCACAGTGGAGAAACACAGTCAACACCTGTCAGTTTACCTCATTCGGGTAGCGTAAGCTTGAAAATCAGATGAAGACAGTACAACAAAGAAAACTTTCACGTCAATTTTACCTACGAACATAGATTCCAAGAATTCTTGAAAATTATTAGTACAGTGAATTCAGCGACAACAATAATTGAAAAATGTAGTATAGGCCGGGTGCGGTGGCTCACGCCTATAGTCACGGCACTTGGGGAGGCCGAGGTAGGCGGATTGCCTGAGCTCAGGGCATCGAGAGCACTCAAGGCAACATGGTAAAACCTGTCTCTACTAAAAATACAAAAAATTAGCAGGGTGTGGTGTTGGATGCCTGTAATCCCAGCTACTTGGGAGGCCGAGGAAGGAGAACTGCTTGAGCCCAGGAGGCGGAGGTTGTGGTGAGCTGAGATTGCACCACTGCACTCCAGCCTGGGCTACAGAGCGAGACTCCATCTCGAAAAAAAAAAAAAATCAATCAGTGTATTATGATGAACTTGTGTTTATCTTATGAATGCAAAGCTGATTTATTATTAGGAAATTAATTAATACAATTCATTTCATTAACAGTTTAAAGAAAAAAAAAACCACATAATCATTTCAATAGGACCTGGGTGGTTGAGGCTTGAGAGACAACTCAAGGCTTTGCAGCTTACACTGTGGACAGGAGACAGCGGATGCGCCCAGTCTATGGGAATTGGGTGGGAAACAGAGGGAGGTGCACGGAAGCGGCAATGATTACGAGTCTGATAGGAGGTAGTACCTATGTGCCCCCTTCCTGACTTTTGGGGACTGGAGAGTAAATCCAAGTTATCTAAATGGCTTGACTCTTCCTCTCCCTCTGCCCACGCCCACCCCCATCTCACTGTAAGTCTGTTCTGGGATTACTCTAACCCAGGGGCTGCAACCTCCAGACCCTACAGTGGCCAGACAGGTGGCAAAAATGTATAACATGGGCTGAATATAAAAACTATTAGATATGGCAGGTACAGTGGCTCACACCTGTAATCCCAGCACTTTGGGAGGCCGAGGCGGGCAGATCACCTGAGGTCAAGAGTTCGAGACCAGCCTGACTAACATGGTGAAACCCTGTCTCTACTAAAAACACAAAAATTAGCCAGGCATAGTGGCAGGTTCCTGTAATCCCAGCTACTAGGGAGGCTAAGGCAGGAGAATCGCTTGAATCCGGGAGGCGGAGGTTGCAGTGAGCCGAGATCGTGCCATTGCACTCCAGCCTGGGCGACAGAGCGAGACTCCATCTCAAAACAAACAAAAAAATTTAGGTATTACACACTTTACACACAATGCATTTTGGTTGCATGCTCCTTAGAAATTGCCTTATCTCCCATGAAGAAAATCATTTCTGATTTTTTTTTCTTCAGATAGGCAGACCTCTCTGCCCAGTTTTCCTTCCTGCACACTTGATGGGGCAAAGAACTATTTCCTCACTGTAAAAAGCACATCAGCGAAGCCCAGTACACGACAGCAGCTGACCCGGGTCCCCAGAGCTGGGGATGCAGCAGCAAGCCGTGAAGCCTCTGGCAATCTGAAGAGCGCGCACCCCAATCCGAAGGCGCAACACAGATGTGGTTCAAGCCGATTTCTGTCACCCTAAAAGGTGGGCCTGGAGAGAATCCACAGGGTCTGGTGGTGAGTTGGGTGGGAGGTGTGCAATTAAGGGGGCTCAGAGACGTTTTGAGAGATGCCACATTTCAGGCTTGAGGGGCTCTGTGCGGGGCTGCCACCCACTGGCAGGGGACAGAGAGGGAAGGGCAATGGCTTTGAATGAACGGAGTTCGCCACAGGCTGTGGGCCATCCCTGGGCTGTCGTGAGTGGGTCAGGGCTCCCACAGACAGCCCAGCTCTCTCTGGGACGAACCAATACGGCCTCTGAGTCTCACTCTGCGTGGATCTCAGGCAAATCGCATCAGCTTCCGGAGTCTCCGACTCATCTGCACGGAGGTAGTGATGCCCGTTAGGCTTCCACTGCTTCTGTGAAATCGAGACTTGGAACCCACCAGTGGCTCCACGGCCCCTTTTATGATTCGCCCCACCCCAGCCTGGCAGAGGCACTTGGTGTTATCTGGAGCCTGGGCTGCCTGGGTGGGGACACAGGCTTTGTGACCTACTGAGACTGACCTAGGGGAATCCCTCCCATGACTTTACTGATGGGCAAGTTGCTAGTCTTAGGGGAATGGATCCAGAGACCAGAGGATGCTTCGGGTCCTGAGGCCCTCCTGCTCTGTGATCCCGGAGTCTGCGTTTATCCAGCGCTTTGGTGCCTGGTTCTGGATGGGGAGGGGAAAGTGGGGAGAGGCAGTCTGGGGATCTGGGGCGTCTTCTCATGGTGGGATTGGAGCAGTCCCCTGATGTGGTTAGACACTATTAGTTTGTGCTAGGACCCGTGACAAGTAATATGTATATATACAATCTCAAACTTCACGACCACTCTGGGTTATACTTATTTTTACAGAGGAGAAAAAGTGAAGTCTCCCCAAAAAAGTAATCTGTTGTCATCCATGCCCGAGGCTGAGCCTTCCCTCCCGCAGAGGACGGCTGCCCTGGGCTGTGACGGTGTTCCTGCGGGCGGGCAGGTGGTCGGCTGGGTGGGGGCCTTGGTCGCCCCTCCTGGAAGGCTGTTTCCCCAGCCTGGCTCATGGGGGACTGCTGGCTTTGTTTCCTGGTGTCTCCAGAGGGCCAGGTGGCTTGACAAACTCCGGCCTTGGTCGGGTAGGTGGGGGGCGTAAGTCCACTGAGTCGCCCCTGGGGGCTGGCGGAGGCGGCCACGTGGTCCACTGGCCTGGCCACGTGGCTCCAGAAAAGCTGTCAAAGCTCCAGACTGCCAGTTTGCCGCCCTGAACTAAACCAACTCTACGCTGGATGGGGAAACAGGCCCGAGAGGGGCAGGCACTTACCTGGATCGCACAGCAAGGCAGACAGGTCTGGGGCTCACATACGGCCCGTCCTCCATGCACGAAGGCAGCGGAGCGGCAGCACCAGGCCCGGGCCCCGCGCGGACCCTGGAGGCCCCAGACGCGGCCCCTGGAGGCCCCAGACGCGGCCCCCTCCTGCTCGGAACCGGCCGCACGGACGGAAGGAACCTGAGCGCGAGGCCCGGCCCTGGCCGAGGCGCTGCTGCCCCCGTGTGGCCGAGGTCGGGAGGTGCCGGCTGTGATGAGAAGGGAGTGATTCTCCAGCGAAACGCGGCCCCGGTGGCCCAGGCTGTTCCCCTGATGAACTGCAGCTGACCCTCCCTGGAGACCAGGGTTTGATCCTAGCACTGCCCAGCTGGAAGCCAGCACTGCGTGACACTGGGAATGTGTTTTCCTTCTCTGAGCCTCGGTTTCCCCAAGCGTAAAATGGTGGAAGCAGGGGTTTTGTGGGGTTAAGTGAAGTCACAGACGCAAGAGTACCAAGCATTTGCAAGGTCCAAGTTTGCCCTTCCTTCCCTCCTCCTTCACTCCCTCCCTTTCTCTCCTTCACCTCCCCCCTCTCTCCCTTCCCTTTCTTGTCCTTCCTTCCTTTCTCCCTATCTCCTTCCTTCCTTCTTTTTCTTTCTTTTCCTTCTTTCTTCCCTCCCTCTCTCCCTCTCTCTCCCTCCCTCCCTCCTTTCCTCCCTCCCTCTCTTCCTCTCCCTCCCTCCCTCCCTTCCTCCCTCCCTCTCTTCCTCCTTTCTTTCGAAGGAGTTTTGCTCTTGTTGCCTAGGATGAAGTGCAATGGTGCGATCCCGGCTCACTACAACCTCTGCCTCCCAGGTTCAAGCAATTCTTCTGCCTCAGCCTCCCAAGTAGTTGGGATTACAAGCATGCGCGACCACACCTGGCTACTTTTTTGTATTTGGTAGAGATGGGGTTTCACCATGTTGGTCAGGCTGGTCTCAAACTCCTGACCTCAGGTGATCCACCCACCTCAGCCTTCCAAAGTGCTGGAATTACAGGTGTGAGCCACCGCACCTGGCTTTCCCATCCATTCTTCATTCATCATCTGGGGAGGCTGACACAGGTGAGCCTGGGCAGCCATCACTGTCAGGGTTAAATCTGTGAGTGCCAATGCCCTCAAGGCACTCTGCCTTCTGCTGATGGGATTATCTCATCTCACCTGCCATGACCTGGGAAGCAGGTGTCACCGACATCTGCATGTGAACAGAGACAGGACACCAGTGGGCCAGTGAGGTGACCTGCCCAAGGGCACAAGCCTTTGAAAACAGCAGTGGCAGGGCTAGGCATGGTAGATCACGAGGTCAGAAGTTCAAGACCAGCATGGCCAAGATGGTGAAACCCCGTCTCTACTAAAAATACAAAAATTAGCCAGGTGCGGTGGCAGGTGCCTATAATCCCAGTTACTTGGGAGGCTGAGGCAGGAAAATTGCTTCAACCCGGTGGGTGGAGGTTTCAGTGAGCTGAGATCATGCCATTGCACTCCAGCTTGGGCCACAAAGTGAGACTCTGTCTCACAAAAATAAATAAAAATAAAAAAGAAAACAGCAACGGCAGGTTGGGAGTTGGACTTGAACCTGCCCTGCCTTTTCTACCACTTTTAGAGAAGTGCAGGATTCACCCACAGGAGGCTTTGGATTCCAGCTCAGGGAGAGTCTGCAGGTCACAGAGAGGGCCCAAAACTCAGACAGGGAGGGGTCCTGCCCAGGGGCCCTCCCAGCTGCCCATGGATTGCATCACTGTCCCAAGGGACAGTAGGGCTGTCCTGCTGGCTACCTCCTCGAGCCGCCAAATGGCCAGGGAGTCCTGTTGGCCTCCATGGTCACCACACCATTTCGGCCCTGTCTCCCAAAGCCAGGTCATTTTGGGGAACCGAGGACATCCAGCACTGTGGAGAAGCGTGTACGTCTCTGCACTGGCTGATGAAGGGAGGTGGGAAGAGAGGGTTACAGCACTTAGGTGAACCTCCACCTTTAGACGTCTGGTCTGACCTCTCATTATACAGACAGGCAGGGAAACTGAGGCTGGGGAGGAGATAGCAATTTGTAGTGGCCCAGGCGTGCTACATTTTACTGCAGGCCTTCTTCTGTCACGAAGGACGGGGGGCTAGTTTGCTGAAAAGGGAGGTGAGCAGAGGGAGAGGAAGGTTGTCTTCTCAGGGACAGTGTCTGAGGGCTCCGTTCTGTCTGCTTGTCCCTTTAGGCAAAGGAGACTGCAGCTCTTGCAGGGGGGCTGGTCTAAGGCCTAGCAGTGGTTGGAACCTGCTGAAAGCAGCCTTTGGGCAAACAGCTCCTCCCTGGGCCCTTGTGGGGGTTGGAGGCTATTTCTGCGAACTGGCAGTGGGTCCACCGGGGACCTGCACCTTCCCAGCCTACTGGGGCCTGGACAACCAGGTCCCTATCTGAGCCCCATCTTCTCTTGCTGTGTGATGTTAGGGGAGTCACTCCACCTCTCTGAGCCTCCTCTGTAAAACAGCCATTAATCCTACCTTGCAGGACTGGTGAGGAGATCAGCTTAACCCACGCTCTGTTCTCTCCTTCCCCATTAAGCGAGATTGTGCTTGCAGTTAAATGGTTCTTTGTGTAATACATTGTTTAATCTCAGCCTCCGGTCCTCAGAGCCTGCGGGGATCATGAATATCTTGTTGGTCACCACGTCACTGTTCTGGCTTGGTGCACATTTGGGGAGTGAATGGAGAGTTTTAGTCTGACACACCTCTAACATGTAAAAACGTCACGTCTGGGAAAAACACCTGAAGCAGCTGTTGGGAGGAACTTGTGGGGAGGAGGATGTTGCGTCCCCGGCGGGAGCCCGGGATACACCGCCCAGGGCTGGCGACCCGAGCCCGACTCAGTCTGGAAGGACCAAGTTCAGAGTAGGCACCCGCGTGCACTTCTCACTTGTGTGCAGCAGGTGGCGCCCGTCCCCGTCCGCCGGCCAGTGGGGCCTGCAAGGAGAGCCGCTAGGCGGCAGGGCGCCCCATGCCAGTGCATTCGGGTTTGGGGGTGTGTCTGCTCACAGCTCCCTGAAAGGAGCAGCGCACTTTTGCTGTTCCCCCTAGAGCCAGCTCCAGGACGCCAGCTTCAAGGGGAGCCCAGCCCGGGTCTGGCGAGGGCAGGTGCTGGAAGGAGGTCTGAATGACTGCAGGCGGCCGGGGAGGCCAGGAAGCAGGGGTCCAGGGTGGGGGGACGGAGGGAGGAGCCAGGGGTCACATGTTTCATTTGTTAAAAGTGAATAAATCGGCCGGGCGCGGCGGCTCACACCTGTAATCCCCGCACTTTGGGAGGCTGTGGTGGGTGGATCACGAGGTCAGGAGTTCGATACCAGTCTGGCCAACATAGTGAAACCTGTCTCTACTAAAAATACAAAAAATTAACCGGGTGTGGTGGGGTGCGCCTGCAATCCCAGGAGGCGGGAGGTTGCAGTGAGGTGAGATGAGCCATTGCACTCCAGCCCAGGTGACCGTGAGAGACTCTTTGTCAAGAAAAAAAAAAAAAGTGAATACATGTATAAAAGTATGAAAGAATGCTTTTGAATAGGTAATGAGTGCACCCAATGGGAAGGAAGGAGGGAAGAAATCTAAGCCATACAAAAAGCTTTTGGTAAAAACTAGGTCTCTCTGCTCCCTCCCTCCCCAGCTTCCCATCCTAGAGGCCTCCAGAGACCCCTTGGCTTCTGAAACATTCTTCCAGAGACATCTACCCAGGGGTGCGTGTGCATGTGTGTGTGCACGTGTGTGTGTGTGTGTGTGTAGGGGGGTGCTACAAAGAGCCCGTTTGCTATAATTGTGTAGGAAGAAATAGTTTCATCTTGAAAAACCCCTTAGCCAGAAAGATTTAGGTCCTACTAGAGAAAAACCTTCTAGGGAGTTTGTGGGGTGGGAGACACTGAGTGGGTGCTTTAGGGTCCGGCTCGCAATGCTAGTGCCCTTCGCCAGAGGACAGTGCTCTGTAGTTTGTGAAGTCCCCTTTTGTGTTTTACACTTGATATTGGGTTTGGTCCTCCCAGCAGCTCAGGCTGGGGAGTGCTATGTTTCCCCATTGCGCAGATGGAGACCAGGGCCAGAGAGATTAAGGGACAGCTGTGTGCAACACAGCTGGTGACAGAGGCTGGAGTGTGGATCAGGGCATCCTGACCCCTCTCCCCCTCCCCCTGCCACGGTGATTTTCCAGATGCTTAGGGAAAGGCCAGAAGACTTGTAGGGTTGAAAGGGGTGGGGTCTGGCCTGGGTTCCCAGTCAGCCCCTCGGCAGGCACCAACCTACTTAAGCCCTTTAAATTCATGGGTTCCTAAAGCCACTTGGAGCCAGCCTTCAAAATGCTCTCCTGTTCTCCCTCCTCCTCCTTCTCCCTCCTCCCTCCTCCCCACTTGTCAGGAATCTGTAAGATGAGTGGAGAGCTGATTATAATTGCCCCCCGCGGAACTCACCTGCCATGAAAGGGTGTTAAATAACACGCAATTTACATGTCTTCCCTGTAGGAAATTATAGAATCAGAGCTTTCAAATTAGCAATAGATTTTTCTAATTGAATCTCTTTCCCGTACGGAAGGTGAAGTGAGAAATGATCAGGTAGTTCAGTTTCCCCTGCAGATGGACCACCAGACAATTGAAGGAATTAAATGCTTATTAAAAGTGCAGGTAAAATGGATGTTATGTTTCTGGGAAGTTTGTCGGCATAAACATATCACAGGTGCATTTACGTCCACGTGATCACTGTGTGACAACATGAAGGGTGTCTGTACCCAAAGAGAAGAAGGATGTGGATGACAGTGGATCTGGAAGGAAAACAGAAACTGGGGTGGGTGCTCCTGGGTCACCTCCTGTCTCTCCCACCAGCCCTTAGCTCAGAGCCAGGCTCTGGGTCTTGCTCTGGAGTCTCCCAGTCATTTTGGCCTTTCTGAGCCTCAGTTTCTTCATCTGTAAAAGGTGACTAAAGCATGGCTATAGTTCATGTGAGGAATAAATAAAGCAAAGCCTGTGCATCACTTAACACAGTGACTGGCACATAGTAGGTACTCAGTATACAAACACATCTCTATACTCTACCACTACTAATTCTTCTTCTTATCATTACTATTTGTTTGCCTGGTGGATTCGTTGTCTACTGCTGCAAAATAAATTAGCATGATACTTAGAGGTTTACAGCAAAACACATTTATGATCTCTGGTCTCTGTGGGGCAGGAGACTGTTCAGTGTAGATGGGTTCTTTGCTTTAGGGTCTTTTTTTTTTTTGGGATGGAGTCTTGTTCTTGTCGCCCAGGCTGGAGTGCAGTGGTGTGATCTCGGCTCACTGCAACCTCTGCCTCCTGGGTTCAAGCAATTCTCCTGCCTCAGCCTCCCTAGTAGCTGGGATTACAGGTGCCTGCCACCACAGCCAGCTAATTTTTGCATTTTTAGTGCAGATGGGGTTTCACCATGTTGGCCAGGCTGGTCTCGAACTCCAGACCTCATGTGATCTGCCCACTCTAGCCTTCCAAAGTGCTGGGATTACAGGCATGAGCCACTGTGCCTGGCCACTCTCCCGCGTCTTTGACAAGGCTACCATCATGGTGTGAGCACAGGCTCTGCAGTCTCACTCGTAAGCACTACGGGGGAAGAGTTGCTTCCCAACTCACACGGTTGCTGGACTGGAGGACCTCAGCACCTGGCCCCATGGGCCTCTCCCCGATGGCCGCTTGCTTCATCACTGGTGGCAAGATGGAGGCCATGCGCTTACGTCACGTCATTGCGGAAGTGACGTCGTCTCACCACCTTTGGCGTACCCCATTGGCTAGAATCGAGTTCCAGTTCCGCCCGCGCTCAGGGGGAGGGTGTGACTGCTGGGGGTGGGGCAGAGATTGCCGCGGGCCTCTTAGACTCCGCCCACCACAGTGATCACCAGGGGCCCAAGGCAGGAGTTTGGGCAGAGGACAGGGTGGCACCTGAGCCAGTCATGGTTCTTTGGCAGATGGGGCGACCCAAACCTTCCTTCCTAAAGACTCTGGGCTCTTAGTCCTGCCTTGACTGGGTTGTCGTGGTTTCTGCTGACTTTTTCCAGTCCTGATTCTGCTGTCAAGGACCTGGGCCCTCTTCAGACTCAGCGCACTTTGACCCTGGGGATGTCACTTTGACCGGAGCCTGGATAGATTCCTCTGTACCTGTGAGGTTCTTTGCTGTGGGAAGTCAGCAGGAGTCCTACTCCTTTAGAGCAGGAGAAATCTCACTGGGAGAATCATCCACTTCAGACCAAGCCCGCACCAAGAAAAACCT
Organism: Sapajus apella; assembly: GCF_009761245.1. NCBI lineage: Eukaryota > Metazoa > Chordata > Mammalia > Primates > Cebidae > Sapajus > Sapajus apella. Next base: position 754,679 of record NW_022437063.1, read on the forward strand.
CTTGATTTTGGTTAGAATCAAACCTTCCTAACCAAATTTAGCACTTATGACATTGACTTTGGCAGAAAACGATGGCCAGCAAAGGAAACCCACAGCGGCAGAAGCTAAAGTGGGACGTGGCTGAACACTGTTTGGAAGATGAACTCTTCAAATAAAACGTCACAGGGGGAAATACAGATGCCAGTGAAAATAAGTTCAGTGAAATGGAAATGAACATAAAAAGACTAAGTTAGGAACTATTTGAAACGCACTCAATAGAAGACAAGCCAAGAAACTAAATTAACGTAAGGAGCTTCAATCTGCAATATACTTGCTCGTGAAAATAATACAATGCAGACAAAATTCTGATTAAAATTAAATGTGGCTGGGTGCGGTGGCTCATGCCTATAATCCCAGCACTTTGGGAGGCTGAGGCGGGTGGATCACCCGAAGTTGGGAGTTCGAGACCAGCCTGGACAACATGGTGAAACCCTGTCTCTATCAAAAATACAAAAATTATCCAGGCATGGTGGCATATGTCTGTAATCCCAGCTACTTGGGAGGCTGAGGCAGGAGAATCACTTGAACCTGGGAGTCGGAGATTGCAGTGAGCCAAGATTGTGCCATTGCACTCCAGCCTGGGCGACAGAGCGAGACTCCATCTCAAAAAAAAAAAAAAAAAAGTGTGATTCATAGACAAGCAGGAAGGCCTGGCCAGGCACCCTAGTCTCCCTTGAGCCCATGCGCTGCCCCCACCAAGCCCCACTCCATTCCCGCCGGTGCATGGGGCTCCCTGGATGTGGCAGCTGTCCTGACAGGAATTGTCCCCTTCCCAGGGGGAGGGACTTGATGGCAAACCCAGGGCTCCCCAGGTGTCGTGGGCAGATGCTCCCTCCCCGGGACCCCTCAGGTAGGGTGATTGGGAGTGGGGTGCTCAGGGCTGGAGTAGTAACCAGAGGCCTAGGGTGGAAATCCAGGCGCAGATACCAGATGGCCTTGCTGGGGGCTCACATACGAGGAGGAAGGTGCAAGAGCCCAGATAGGGAGGCAACAGGTGCTCGGGCTCAGCCGGGGGTCACTGGAGGAGGGGCCTTGCCAAAATGTGGGCAGCTTGAGAGGGCAAGGAATGAGTAAAGTCTGTAAAAGGAGGAGAGAGAGAGAGAAACAGAGAGAGAGAGAACGAGAGCGCATGTGCGTGTGTGCTGGCGTCAGTGGGTCGGGAGGAATGATCACCCAGCCTTTCCTGTGTCCTTACCTGGCCTCTGTGATCTACTAGAGACCCCAAGACAGTCCCAGGTGTTTTTTTTTTTTTTTTTTTGGGGGGGGGTGGTGAAGTCTCTCTCTGTCGCCCAGGCTGGAGTGCAGTGGTGGGATTTCAGCTCACTGCAGCCTCCGCCTCCCAAGTTCAAGCAATTCTCTGCCTCCTGAGTAGCTGGGATTACAGGTGCCCACCACCATGCCCGGCTAATTTTTGTATTTTTAGTAGAGACGGGTTTTCACCATCTTGGCCAGGCTGGTCTTGAACTCCTGACCTTGTGATCCACCTGCCTCGGCCTCCCAAAGTGCTAGGATTACAGGCATGAGCCACCTTGCCCAGCCCAGAAGGTATCATTCTTATTTGCTATTTTACAGAGGAAGATACAGGCTCAGGGAGTCTCTGCTCCAAGCCTTCATGACAGGCAGGTCCTAGGCCTATGTCTGTCGGTCTTCCTGTGTTTCCAGACCCCTCTCAAGCACACAGCCGTCTGGCCCCGTCTTCCCTGGGAATCCTTTCTTGAAGATGGAATCTTCCCTCCTTCAAGTATTCCTCTAATGAAAGCACCCTTGTCTTATGCCCAGAAACTCTCTCTTGACTTCTTCCCCCACCCCCACCCTTAGCTTTACCCGCCCTGGCCCTTTGTCCCAGGCCTCAGCCTCCAGGCCTTTCCCAACCTGGGCCCGGCCACTGCCACCCCTCTGCTCCCCACTCCCTTTCCCCTGCTGGGCCCCTCTCAGGAGGCCCTGGTGAGGTCATCTCTGTGTCAACAGGAGCTGCACAATGGGGCCGGCCTCTGTCTTTCTGCTGAAGAGGGAGAATCGGGGTGGGGGAGAAAACTGCAATTACAGGGTCCACAATGGGGCCGCAGTTGAGGGGGCTGCACTGGGGCGGGAGGTGGGGGGGGCTCTGCTAATTAGAGCCGCTGCAGGGGGAGTCTGTGATGGGAGAGGGGCTGGGGGCCAGGCAGGGTCTGGGAAGATCAGCCCAGGTGGGTCCCGATGTTCATTGTTCATTTGTTCTTTCATTCATCTGTGCTGTAAATATTGCCTGAGCACCTACTATGTGTCAGGCACTGTGTGAAACACCAAGGACACAGCTGGGACCTTGGGGATGAGGCCCTACTGTGATGGAGCCAACCCCACAGTGGGTAAGACAGAAAGTCAACAGATAAACTGACATAACAGCACATAACAGTTAAATGTGTGTCATACTTTCAAGTCGAGTGCCATGAAGGAAATAAAATATCATGAAATCACAGAGTGGTAGGTGTGTGTGGGAGGTGGGGAAGCAATATTAGCAAGGTGATCAGGACAGGCTTCTCGGAGGAGGTGACATCTGAGCTGAGATCTGGAAACAAGACATGTCTACCATGTCACAACCAGGAGAGAAAAGTTCTGGGTAGAGGACAAAGCAGTTCAGTGCAAAGGCCCTGAGGCAGGAACATGCCTGGCATGTGTGGGACCAGAAAGGTGGTGGGTGTGGCAGGAGCACAGTGGGTTGGGAAGAGGCGTGGATGGTGGAGAAGGGGAGCTGTGAGCAGCTGTGGTGTCTCGGAGCTGGCTCTCATCATGCACGACAGTTGTCTGTGCACAGCTATTCCCAACACTGCTTAGGTTGGTAGTTTGAAATCAATCAGAGTAGGCTTATTTACACCATAGAAATTAGCATATGACACAAATCAGGGTTTTTTGTTTTTTTTTTTGAGATAGAGTCTTACTCTATTGCCCAGGCTGTAGTGCAGTGGCATGATTTCAGCTCACTGCAACCTCTGCCTCCTGGGTTCAAGTGATTCTCCTGCCTCAGCCTCCTGAGTAGCTGGAATTACAGGTGCGCAACACCACGCCCAGCTGATTTTTGTATTTTAGTAAAGACGGGGTTTCATCATGTTGGCCAGGCTGATCTTGAATTTCTGACCCCAGGTGATCTGCCCACCACAGCCTCCCAAGATGCTGGGATTACAGGCATGAACCACCTTGCCCCACAAAGTTGGCCCTTTGAGTGAGATGGAGGGAGACGGAGAATGCATAGGTGTATACGAGCATCTGTTCTCTACTATTCGCGAATTCAAGGAGTGGAAGGCTAATGAGATTGATATTAATTAAGCTTCTACTGTTCGCAGACACCTAGACCCCTTCATGCACCTTTCCCCATTTAATCCTTGCAAAGAGGTCCACAGAATTTAAACAGCATGATCAGGGGCACCCAGCTCTTACATCAGGGAGTCAGGTCTTGAGCTCATGTGTGCCTGACCCCCTTGCCAGGCTCTTCCCACTTCACCAGTCCTCTTTGTCTGCACACCCACCCTTCTTCATAACCAAGCTGCATGACTGCAGCACTCCACAAAGCCTTTCTCACGTAAGAGCTGGTGCGGAGCGTCTGGACAGGGGCAGCGGTAACAGGCACAGCTAATTTCCACTGAGTGCTTACCACCTGCTTGCTGCTGCCTGCAACTCCATCTTGGGTCCTTTTTTCCACAGTCCGGTGACATGAGGCCTGATGTTATCAGCCCGATTTTATAGATAAGGAAACTGAGGCTCAGGGAGGCTGCCAGGCTCTCACCGCACAGATGAAGGAGTGAGGCTGGATCCCGGCTGCTCCGGAATCATAGGCAGCCTTGGCCAGCAGGCTCCCGGGCTTTCTCCGCCTGCCTTCTTCTTTCTGCTTGTTCCAAGACATGTCATCCTGCCAAGTGCTGGGGCTCAAGGCAGTCAAGATGGGTCTTGGGGAAACTCTGGGCAGGAGAATTCTGGTGTGGCGGGGGCTCTGAGGGCAGAGGGGTCTCCTCGTAGCCACTTCCCACCCTAACCACTCGGTGCGGATGGTAGAGGTGACCTTGGTACAGACATGGAATTTCACCAGTCTGGAAGGAAGGCCCTGGATGCCAAGGGCTGGTGAGTGTTGTCCCTGTTTCCAGCTCTGCCCAGCACATCCCCGGCCCAATGTGGGACGTCCGATGGGGCTGGAGCCTTGGGAAGATCAAAGACCTCTCAGTGGAGGGGACAGTTGGGTCAGACATGTGGTCCAATGGGAGGGAGGGCTGTCCCAGCTCTTCCTGCGATGGGACCCCAGGGCTGCCGGCCTCCTAAGGGACAGGGACATTGGGATCAGCCCTGGTGGGCCCCGGGCAGGTCCTCACAACGCCACCTCCCTGCCACAGCAAAACACTGTGCCCTCCTCCCCCGCCCAGTCCTTTTGCCTGGGCTTGGTGGGTCAAATCCAGTTTCCACCAGGCCTGGTGGCTCAGGTATGACCTTGGTTTTCTCTTGTATTCCAGGGGCCTGGCAACAGTCATTTCTCAGGGGTTGTGAGGATGAAGGCAGGTGTGTTAGGCACCCTCACCCTCCTCTGGGCCCACAGTTCCTGGCACCTCCCTTCCTCCCAGCATAGTGACGAGAGCGAGGTACCAACAACTGTCACCTGCGGAGCTCAAAGGCTGTGCGGCCGCTTTTCTAAATGCTCTACTGACCTGACTTATTGAATCCTCACGCTGACCCTGCGAGGTGGAGAGTGGAATTGGCAGCTTCCCATTTTTTTTTTTTTTTTTTTTTAGATGGAGTCTCGTTCTGTTGCCCCGGCCGGAGTGTAGTGGCGTGATTTCAGCTCACTGCATGCAACCTCCACCTTCTGGGTTTAAGCGGTTCTCCTGCCTCAGCCTCCTGAGCAGCTGGGATTACAGGCACGTGCCACCACACCCAGCTAATTTTTGTATTTTTGGTAGAGACGGGGGTTTCACCATGTTGGCCAGAATGGTCTCTATCTCCTGACCTCGTGATCCACCTGCCTCGGCCTACCAAAGTGCTGGGTTTACATGCATGAGCCACCGTGCCCGGCTGGCATCTTCCCATTTTACAGATGAGGAGAAAGGGGCCCAGGCCCCACACAGTGATTGCCAGAGGTCGCAACATGGCTGCTGAGTGTGGGGCTGGGCGCCTGGCTCAGAGCCTGTGGTCCTGGCCTCTCTTCCCAGCTTCTGTTTCTCTGCCTGGGCCAGGAGCTGCTCCTTCACCTCTACCCCTGGCAGGAGCACAGGGCCCCACACCAGGGCTGCTTGTCAAAGAGGGATGGGTGGAATGGCCTACACTGGGGCAGCGCTCACAGTGATCAGAGTCTAGGGTAATGTTGCAGGCAGGGAGTGACGCCAGAGAGAGAGAGTGGGGGGTGGATGATGCTGGGGGTGGTGGCCCCTTGGCTGGGGCAGGGCTTGGGGCAGGAAGCAGGATCAGCCCTGCATCTCTGTTAAGAGCCAGGCAGCCCAGCAGCAGGCCCCATGGCAGCCAAATCCCAGGCGGGAGGAGGCAGCCTGTGGAGGGTGAGCAGGCACCCAAGAGTGCACTCCGCTGCCACCGCACACAGCAAGGGCTGAGCGCTGGGGGCAAATCCAGCCCAGCAACACTTCATGCTGCGGCTGGCAGCAAGAACCCCTGGGGCTGGGGGCAAACACCAGGCCTGGCACCGGGGTGTCTGCACCTCCCTGAAGCTGAATCCATGGCACAATCTCTGCTCAGCCTCTGTTTGTTTGCAGTGTAAACACCCGCTTTCCTGTGCGAGGGGCCACCCAGTCCTGCCCACCCTCCCTCACTGTGAGGGGTCTCAGGGGAGGGGCATCCACTTGGCTCTGGCAGCCTTCTGGGCCTGTGGGTGGCTGGCTGTTTTGAACATGAGCTTCAGACGGGCTGTTTGTGTGACACCAATGACTGCTGCCAAAGAAAGGGAGATGGCTGGGGCCATGTTAGGGGGGGTCAGCCAGGAGGCTGCAGACACGGGCCAAGGGTCAGCAACAGCCTGGAAAACTGGCATGGTGTGGGCACAGTAAGCAGACAGCATGGCACAGAAGAAGGCAGAGAGCCAGGAACTCAATCTGGATCACATTTATAGGAAATCTCAGGACCCTGCAGTGAGCAGTGTGAGGCCGGGCTCTGCACTAGATCATCTGTGTCTCTTGTGCTGGTGGTGAGCCCAATACCTGACATAAACAGGGGCCCTCACTCTGCAGGCAACTACCCAAAGGGGGCCCCCTTAATCCTCATCTTCCTGAGAGATGAGCAAAGAAAGCCGGTTTTGCAGATGAGGAAACTGAGGCTCTGACATGATGTCCAGACTTGCCCAAGGTTGTGCAGGGGGCAGGTGGCAGATGGCAGAGTCAGAATGGGAATCTGGGTCCCTCAAGCTTCAAAGCTCTTGTGGGCTCCAAAAAGCCATGGTAGTCCTGGAATTGCCCTTGTCGAGAGCTCAAATGCCCCCTGCCTCCTTCCTGAGGTTGCTGGTGTGTGGGGCTGCTGGTGTGTGGGGTTGCTGGTGTCGGCTTGCTAGTGAGTGTGGTTTCTGTTCTCTGGAGTTCAGATGCTGGTGCTGAACAGAGTGGGCATCTGTCTAGGACATCCCAGGCTTGGTAGGGGCTGACTTCACCTGAGGTCTCCACGTGAGAGCTGGGGCACCTGCAGGCTGGGCTCTTCCTGGCCTCCCCAGGCTGGGCTAAAGAGGGCGTCAAGCAGAGGTCCGGTTTGGGCTCCTGGAAGGAGGACCAAGGCCTGAGGAGAGGAAGCCTAACCTGTCTCCCCCACTATGGCCATGCAATTCATTGGAAGGAGCACTTGGGATGTGGTCGGGGCCAGGAGGAGAGGCTGGACACCAAGGTCCTTATCCTGGTCCCAGCTCTGCCACGGACATGCTCCTTGAATGAGCTGCATCCCCTCGTTTTCCATCTGGAAAATGTGGATGACCTTGGCTTTGCCAGGTGGCCCTGGGAACAGAGCGCAGCCATTTCCCACACATTTCTGACATGGGTCCCTTCTAGCTAATGAAATTTCTGCCCCCGACAGACACTGGGGTCATTGTTTTCAACATAACGGAGGATCGCTCCCGAGTGCAGGAGACTCAGAGGCATAGAGAGATGCCTCATTTTTTTGGGAGGAGTGTCTTCCCTCTCACCACCATCATCCCAGCACCCGTAGGGACCCTCTCCTCAAGGTCCCCTCTGACCTCCCATTGCTAAGTCCAAGTTCTCTTACTGGACCTGGTCTCCTCCCTCCCTGTTCTCCCCACTCTCCTTCCTCTGCACCCTTCTTCTGAATTTTGGGATCCTCCGGACCCAGCCCTGGCCCCCTCTCTTCTGGCCACTTCCTATATGATCTTGACTACTCCTGGGTCCTCCTGGGCCACCTGTGTCACTGCCAGTCACCCCTAAGTCCCCAATAGAAGCTCAGGCCTCTCTCCCTGTGGCCCCTGCCCTCTAGCCAGCTCTTCCGCTTACCCCACAGAACCTCAGGCTGAAATGTTTCCAACTGACCTCTTCATCTTCCCCTTAGCTGGCTCACTGCCCTCGATCCCCCATCTCACCCAGAAAGCCCCACTGGGTGTCCTGGAGCCCAGGCCGCCGGCTCCTCTCCCTCCATCTGCCCTCAGTGACCTGGGTCCAGGTGTTCACCCTCTATTCCCCCCCTCCCCGTCCACTCCCTCCTTCCTCCCAATCGTCTCCTGGGCTCCTATTACCAGTGTCATTGTTGGAAACAGGCCTTTCCTGCATGGACTGAAGTCCATCAGCTGCTATGGGATCCTCTCCACTGGGACATGGCGCTACCGTTCCTGTCTCCACACCACCAGGGCATACCTGGTACACACCTCCATTGGGGACCTACCCCTCCTCTTCTCCCTCCTCTTCACCAGGGTACACCTGGCTCCCTCTCACTGCAGGGCCTGTCTCATCTGATCCAGAGACACAGGGACACAGTGCCCAGGGGCCTTTCCTTGGGGGCCTGTCTACTCCCGCTTGTAAAATGGGAAGTTGTGTGTTGGTGACTGCCCCGCCCACAGACCCTTTCTTCTCTGGGACTGGCCAGGCTCCCTCTGGATGGCCCCACCCCTGCCATGACTGATTGGTCCATGCTGAGCACGTGACCCAAGAGTGGCCCAATGGGATTTTCTCCTGTGATTCTGAACCAGGGGAGGCAGCGGAGATTTGGGAGCCACGTGGGCCTCTCTGCTGCACGTGCTGCCTTCTCGCCCCTTCCTTCAGCCTAGGGCCCCCTCAGAGAACAGCCTTTTTCCTTAAACTCATCAACGGTGTTCCCGTGGCAGCTGAGAGAGTCACCCAGCCGGGCGCGTCTTCTCCACTGGTTGGGGAATCCCGGTCCGCACAGTCTCACGGTGGCTGGGCCTGGCCGCGTGCGCTCCTCTGTCCCCACACGGCCCCAGCAGGGAGCCCACCTCCCTCCAAGAGCTTCCTCCCTCTGGAGGGTGGGCAAGGGCAGGGCCTGAGTTCACATCTCGTCTACTGTCACCTGCCTGACCAGGAGGAAGGGGAAGAGACAGGAGTGACTCCAAGGATGCCATGTGGGAGCCGGGCCTGGGTGACCTTGGGGCTGGATGACCTCAGGGCTGGGTGACCCCAGGGCTGGATGACCCCGGGGCTGGGTGATCCCAAGTACTGTCATCCTCACTGCATGGCCAAGGCCACCGGACAGGGTTTCCTGAGACCACTGTGTCCCGGGAGTCAGATGTCCCCTCACCCAGTTTTCTGCTGCCTCTTCCAGTGGTTCAGAGTTGGGATGGTGATAGAGGTCCTGCCTCCAGGAGCCAAATGCAACCATTATGAAGAGCTAGCAGGTGCTCGAAGGAAAGCAACACCAGCACATGACACCAGGGGAGCCCTGGAAAGCCCCATCCATCACCCCAAGCTTCCTTAGCTGTGAGGCACTCACCCAGGGCTGACTATTGGCAAGGCACTTGGGGTGGGTGCCATGGGCACCTGAGAGGGAGCTTTGATCTGAATGGAGGTCAGAACCCTCCTCTGAGGAAGTGCCCAACCCCACTGAGCTCCCAGGGGCCAATGGCAGGTTGAACAGGGGACTATGCCAGCAGAGGGCTGCCTTCCAGAGACTTTGGATCATCACTGTGACTGGCTGATTTTACAAGTTTAGCCACTTTCACAGGAGGCCTGGCTGAACCTCAGAGTTTCCTCCCCAGAGTCGGTTTCTTGGTTTGTAATGGGGAGGGCTGGATACCCCGCACCGATCCTCCCACGGTATGGCTGCGAGAGGGGCGCCCGCCCTGTTGGCCTGGTGGCTGTGGAGCGGCCGGAGATGGCGTGTGCCAAGGCTGCTGCTGGTGCTCCCTCTGGCTGCCTTGGGGCGATGACAGGAGCTGACGGCTTGGCAGCAGCTCCCAGGGAGGCAGCAGCCGGGCTGGCGGTGGGTGGTGGCGGTACTGGGAGGGGGCTTCTGGGGAGAACAAAGCACTGAGGATGCTGGGCTCCAGGGGCGACACAGGGGTGGGGGATGGGGGCAGGGTTCTGGAGTGCGTGGCCCACAGGGAGGCTATGGGTGTGTGTGTGTGTGTGGGTGTAGGATCTGGAACCAATCTCTTGGCTGTGTGAGCCCAGGCAGGTCACTTAGCCTCTCTGGACCTCAGTTTCCACAATTGTACAACTGGAACAACATTACCATACCATATCATCACAACACTACTGTATTCCCAGTGCTGAGAATACTGAGTGGTACAGAGCAGACAATCAATGAATGTTTCTGGAGCCAACAAATCAATAGGTTTGATGGAAGATGGAACTGGTGAATTCCAGCTTAGCTCAGTGCTTGGCACATGCTCGTTCTAGAGAAGCAATGTCTTTGTTATCGTTGCTGTGATTGTTCATCAAGGGTGCAGAGAACGGAGCCAGCATGGAGTCCCAGGGCAAGAGAAACAAGTTGATCAGTGCATCTGGATAAGGCTGGACTCTGGGACCAGACCATGGGGACTTGAGGGTCACAGCCAGAAGGCTGAGAGCAGGGGAGAGGCCCATATGCCAGGAGTGAGCAGGATGAAGTCTGAGCAAGACCACACTAGACACCAGTGGGTATGTTGGTGACCCTGGCCTGGCCTGAGGAGTCAGGGAAGCAGAGGGGGGACCTGTGATGGGCTATTTAAGGAAATTCAGTTGAGAAGGTGGATGAGATGAGGCAGGAGTGGGAGCATGAGGTGGGAGGGACAGAGGCCTGATTCTTAGGTCAGGTGATATGAGCAAGTATGAATGCAGATAGAGAGGGGCAGGTCCACCGGGGGACCTGAAGATGTGGAGAAGTGGGGTACCAAGCAGAGGGCCCTTGAGGGAAGCAGAGGCTGGAGAGAAGAGAGGAGCTTCAGGAAGGGCTGCAGCTTAGGATTTAGGCTGGCGAGGGTTTCCTTGGTTCAGTGAGCCACAAAGTGGCTTGTCTTCAAGGCAGAGAAGTGGAGACCCCAGGAGCTGTGAAGAGGTGAAAATCTACGGAGAGAGGGCAGCGTGGAGGTGGCAGAGCCCTGCTGGGCCACAGTGTGGCCCTGGCCAGCTCCAGACCCAGCCCTGCAGGGAAGTAATTGCCTCTGGGAGCCCAGTGGGTCTTTCACAGGGAGATACCAACTTCTGTGGCAAGCTTTGGTATAAGCATCTTACCTTCCAGTTGCCATTTTGCCTATGGGACACGGGCTCTGGGGGCACCCTGCAAGGCAGACAGTCCCCAGGGCTCCCTTGCATTTTGGGGAAACTGAGTGGTGGACACTGGGGTGGGGGCAGAGAGCAGGGACTCCAGGCCTGGCCTGGTGCACAGGCTGTTCTACCAGTTTGTCGTAGGCTTGGGTCAGTTCGCCTGTTTCTTCACTTATAGGCTCAAAGATTGCCAGAAGGTCCTTCCAGTCTAATACTCTGGGTTCTAGACCAGTTTCTAGTCTGTCACAGCTGAACAACAGTTGAAGGGCAGGTGTGGAATGTTCAGAATGCTCCAGGAGGACCTTGGCCTGGGTAGGAGTGCAAGTGGATATTGTTTTAGGGTCAAGCCCTCACAGTGGCTGCATGAAGCCCTGTGCAAGGATTCTGGTCTAATAGGAGACAGTTCTGTGATTGATTAGTCCTGTCCCTCCCCACCTGAATTGTCCGCCAGCTCTCCTGTCCCTCCCCATCTGATTAGTGATGTCTGCTTCATCCTAGTTTAATAGGAAAGAGCTCTGTGATTGATTAGTGATGTCTGCTGTGGACACACAATGGGAGGCATAGAGCTTGCATAGTTTCTGCACTGCCCCTGCTGGGGCTCTTTCTTCTGCTAGTGGTGCTAGAGTTGGGTGCCGTTCCAGCCCTACCAGAGGCTCAAGGTGTGACCTTGGGCAAGTCCATTCTCCCGGCCCCATTTTGTCATATGTAAACTGGAGATAATACTACCACCTTTCCTGATGGTTAAGAGGATTAAATGCATAATTTGTGCAGAGTGACCAGCTCAAGGAGGATGCTCAAACATAGCAGCTTTGATCTCTGTGAGTGGTTTGCAGAGAGAGGGTGGTCAGACAGTATAGGGATGGGAGTCAGGAGGGAGGCTGAGTGCTGTCCCATTGGGTGGTTGGCCTGGACACTGCACATGCACACACACCTTTCTCCTCCCCTCTGCTGCCTGCAGAGCAGTATCAGAGAGTAGAAGTATGTGGAGGTTGGGGTCATGAAGACCTGGGCGGGGTTGCAATGCACCCTTGGCCAAGTCACTCAGCAGCTCTGACCTCACTTGACTCATTGGCAAAACAGATGGTTTCCTGATAAATTGGATAGTAAAGTCTGTTAGCAGCCTCTGCAGCCTTGGGTAATAGGCATGGACGATCCTGGACAGAAAACACTAAAGTCTCTTGTCCTGCCCTCACACTTTGACCTCCTCTTCAGGAGCCATTTATCCTTTCCTCCAGTTGGAGGAGAGAGTATTCCCTCTCATATACTTCTTCTTCAGCATGGGTCTCAGTTTTCCTATTTGTATGGTGGAGAAATAGAGTGGGGTTGGAGAGGGGAACTGAGGTCCCCACCAGGTCTAACTTTGATGATTCTTTTTTTTTTTTTTTTTTTTTTTTCTGAGACGGAGTCTGGCAGTATCACCCAGGCTGGAGTGCAGTGGTATGATCTCAGCTCACTATAAC
>NW_022437063.1:766926-813623 GCF_009761245.1 Sapajus apella
TATCACCCAGGCTGGAGTGCAGTGGTATGATCTCAGCTCACTATAACCTCTGCCTGCCAGGTTCAAGCAATTCTTGTGCCTCAGCCTCCTGAGTAGCTGGGATTATAGGCACTCACCACTACATCTGGCTAATTTTTGAATTTTTAGTAGAGACAAGATTTCACCATGTTGGCCAGGCTGGTCTTGAACTCCTGACCTCAGGTGTTCCACCCGCCTCGGTCTCAGTGCTGTAATCCCAATTGCTGGGATTACAGGCATGAGCCACTGTATCTTGATTCAAATCTGCTATTAGAAAAGAACTGGAAACATTTGGACTAGGGTGTGAATGACTGCCATGGCAGAAGCATTACGCTGCCTAGCTGGGTTCTGCCTCATCCACCCCCCTAAGAGCTGCATTTGGCCTCAGCTGGTCTGGCTTCCTCACCTTTAGGGGAAAGAGACTGGGGCTCATCCAGAGAAGGGCAAGGGTGTACAGCCAGGTGAGCCAAGATAGCCGCAGGGCAGGTCTTGGAGCCTGGGGAGGAAGAGACTCAGGGAGTTCCACTGATGGCTCCAGGGCTCCCTGGGGAACCCAGGAGGGAGCTGAGGGTGTTGTGCAGCCCTGGAGGTGGGGTAAGAAGCAAAGGGAGAAGAAGCTCCAAACTTAACAGGAGAAGAAGCTTCTGACAGGTAGACATTCCCAAAGATAGAACAGGTCCCAGGTCAGGGAAGAGCGGTGGGCACAGGGAGCATGTGGCCCCCTGCAGGAATGCAGGGGAGAGGCCTACTTACTGAGGAGGGCAGCAGGGGGCAGCTGCAAGGGGTGGCTGGTGTTATTTCCCCAGCACTGCTCCACCTCCCCAGCACTACTGTCCCTCCCTGACCTCTTCTGTCCCTCCCTAACCTCTACTGTCCCTCCCCAGCTCTACCATCCCACCTCCAGTGCTACTGTCCCTCCCAGGTTCTTCTATCCCTCCCCCACCTCTTTTGTCTCTCCCCAGCTCTCCTGTCCCTCCTCCAGCCCTACTGTCTCTCCTCAACTTCTCTGTCCCTCCCCCACCTCTACTGTCCCTCCCTCAGCTCTCCTGTTCCTCCCCAGCTCTCCTGTCCCTCCTCTAGCTCTACTGTCCCTCCCCAGCTCTCCTGTCCCTCTCCATCTGAATTGTCCCTCCCCAGCTCTCCTGTCCCTCCCCTAGCTCCACTGTCCCTCCCCAGCTCTCCTGCCCCTCCCCATCTGAATTGTCCCTCCCCCAGCTCTCCTGTTCCTCCCCATCTGAATTGTCCCTCCCCCAGCTCTCCTGTCCCTCCCTCAGCTCTCCTGTCCCTCCCCCAGCTCTCCTGTCACTCCCCCAGCTCTTCTGTCCCTCCCCCAGCTCTCCTGTTCCTCTCCTGCTCCTCTGTGCCTCCCTTCTCTGTGGTCCCTCCCCAGCTCTACTGCATTGTCACTTTGGGAAATTGCCTCTTACCATTGGATAATGGTTCCCCTTTGGGGGTGCTGTCCCAGGTTCCTTGGTCTGATGCATCCTGGTGCATGCTGTGTTGACTGAGGGTCTTCTGGGTCCCACAATGCATGGCATGGGACTTGCTATGGTTGGGGATGCTGGGGTAGGTGCTTGCTGGCTGTCCCGGGGACCAGCACTGATTGGTACATGCTGAAATCAGAGCTGGCACTTGGCAGTTCACAGTCCTGATTCCATGCAGGGCAGTGTCTTTTCCTTCATGTTACAGGTGAGGCAGCAGGTCTGGCACCCTGCCCACAGCCACATAGCGGGCCCAGGCCTGTCTGATGCCTTAGGCTGTGCTCTCTCCAGCTCACTGCACTGCCTCTCCCAGGTGAGGGAGGGGGGCTTCTGGCAGGAGAGGAATGGGGTGGGGCTCTGGGTGGCACTGGTATGGGCTCCAGAAAGGCACCTGCACAGCGGGAAGCCTCAGCTGTGTGCTGCTGGACCTCAGGCCCGTCCAGCTGCCCCCCTGGCTCTTGATTCCACCTGTGGATCACGGGCCCAGCTCCTGCCACCAGCTGTGGGCCAAGGTTGAGGACAGAGCAGCCACAGCCCATGGTGGGCCAGGGTGGGGAGGTTGCCTGGGTAAGCATATCTTTGGCAAGACAGACAGGACCCCCTCCCCAAACAGGATGCTGGGCAGGGTGAGCCAGGAGCTCAGTGAGGCCTGAGGATGGGGACGGCCGGAGGGACTGCAGGCAGATTCAGGAGCAGGTGGACAGGACCTGGGCACTGCCTGATGCAGGAGTAAGGAACAGGAAACAGGGCACGGGGATGCCCAGGTTTCGGGTCTCACCACCCTGGAAGGTGGTGCCTGCTCTGAGCTGGTGTCTGCTGCCTTCACCTTCCAGTCCTCTGCCCCTCTGAACACTCACTGCAGGGTCTGCTTGGTCCTGACCTGGACACTCGTGCCGAGACTCAGGCCCATGTCCTGAGCCCTTTGTCATCCCAGCCACCCATGGACCTGTCTGGTGTGGGTGGGAGTGGTGTTTGGGGCTGGGGGTGGGCAGAGATCTGGGTCTTGGCTTTTACGGCCAGAGTCAGGACTTCTCTTGCTCATCCCTTTCCTGGGACCCAGGAGCAAACCCTATGTGGCTCCTTCCTTCCCCACATTTGACTCTGGCACCACTGTTGACCTGGCTCTGGGGTCAGACTACTGGACTTGAACCCAGGGTTCCTGCTACTGGCCCCCGGACCTGGGCCTGCTGTGGGTGGCATGGGCAAATGATCCTGCGGTGGGGGCAGCTCTGGAGATGACCATCCTAGAGAGAATAGGACACAGGGTACCTACCCTGTGCTGGTAAACATCACATTAACTCCCGCAGTGGGGAAAAATGTCCCCAGTGGTGAGGTTTTCAGAGCCTGGTGCCCAGGATCTGCAACTTACTCTCTGGGCGAGTATACTGAGCTTGGGGACATTAGGCAAATCAGAAGCTCAGCTGGAGGGGGTCATTGGAAGCCTGTGGACCTCACAGTGTCCCAGTTCATGCCACCATTGCCACCACTCCACAGTGAGCAGGCGGGTGGTTGTGAGGATTGAATGAGGAGACCCAGGTAAAGTGGCCAGCACGGCCCCTGGGCAGAGCGAATGCTTAGCAGGGGTCATCTAGTGTTGTGGAGACTGTGATGCCACAAGTCATGTAGCCCTGGCCTTACTACCTCCTGGGGACTCCTCGCCGTCCCTCTCCCCCACCCTGCACTCTCTCCCTTGGATTGCTGCCTCTGCTTTGCACTTGGTTTTCAGTCTTCAGCCTCTGCCCACTGCCTGAGGGATCTGCCCAGGACCGGTCCTGGCCCCGACCACCTTCCCTGGCATTCTTCTCTGTGGCCATGGACAGTGCAGGGAAGACGGACTGCCTCGGCCTCCCAGGCCCTCTCTGAGCCAGGCTCCCTTTTGGTTCCTGCCTCTAGGCCTTTGCTTCTGCCCCTCTGCCCGTTATGCCCCCTTTGCCCTTGTCAAGGGCACTCTCCAAGCCCCTCTCCTCTCTGCCTTCCAGGAGGGATGGGAGGCCCCACTGTGCTCCCCAGCCTGTGTCCCCCTCTGCCTGGCAGAGCATGGTCACTGTGTTCTCAGGCCTCACAGCTTCTGGACCTCTTGCTCAAGGGCAGGGCTGGGTCCAAATGCCTCTGAGTCTCTGGCTTTGCTTGGCCCAGAGGAGGTGGCAGAGACATTTACAGAGGTGTGCTAAATCTGAGCCACCTCCTGGCTTGCCCCACATTGTGCCCATGTTTCAGAAAAGGAAACTGAGGCCCTGAGTGTTGAATTGTGGTGTCCAAGGGCACACAGGGCATGCAGGAAGTGTAGGATCGGAAGACCTGGAGGGGGGACCCAGCATCACATTTCTTTTTTTTTTTTCTTTTTTTTTTTTTAAGATGGAGTCTTGCTCTTATCGCCCAGGCTGGAGTGCAATGGCACAATCTTAGCTCACTGCAACCTCCACCTCCCAGGTTCAAGCAATTCTCCTGCCTTGGCCTCCGGAGTAGCTGGGCTTACAGGCATGCACAACCACGCCTGGCTAATTTTTTGCATTTTTAGTAAAGACAGGCTTTCATCATGTTGGTCAGGCTGGTCTCGAACTCCTGACCTCAGGTGATCCACTCATCTCAGCCTCCCAAAGTGCTGGGATTACAGGCGTGAGCCACTGCGCCCAGCCACATGTTCCCACTTTTTGTTGCTATCTAGGAAGTTGGAGAGGTGGTAGCCAGGGAAGGATTAGAGAAGGCTGTGGGGCAGGGCTGGGCCTGGCCAGGACCCTGGACAGCTCAGCAAAGCCCATCTGCCCTTGGTGGTGCTGCAGGTTGGGGGCCTCAGCAAAGGTTGAAGGAGTTGGTCTGGCACCAGGCAGGGGGCAGGGGAGCTGGGTGGAGGGAAGAGAAGGTGTCTTGGAGTCTGAAGATGGGCCTTGTCATCTCAACTTTATACCAGCGGGGCAGGTCTTGAAACCTCTTGGAGCCTCAGTTTTTTCATCTCTAAAATGGGGTTTCTAGTCTCTCTTCACAGGGAGGGTTGCCCCTCACTGAGGTTCCCACCAGGCTGTTGTGAGAAATAAACCAGCTCCAAGGCGTCTGGAGAAGTTCTTTTAAATAGCAAAGGGCTCACAGGTGTCATGTGAGGGGCCAAGAGCCATAGGTACCGTCAGCTCAGGCCACCTAGAGTGGAGGCTTGGGAGTGGTGACCGGAGGGCCAGGGCACCCCAGGCACCGTTCAGGCACCCCACCTCGGGAGCGTGTCCTCCTGGCTCCTACAGACTGCACAGGGGCCGGGCCCTGCCTGGGCTTGGCCTCCATCCAGCTCTCACCTGGCTTTCTGGTTGGTGGCCTGGAGTCACGTGGCAGGGAATGCTGTAGAGTGGGGTAGGCATCTCATGTGGACAGTGGTCAGACTGGGACTCTAGCTCAGGGCAGGATGAGAGAGCTCCTGGGGTCTTTCCATAGCTTGTCATTTCATCTATGAGCAAGCTCAGGAGTGAGCCACCCCATCCCCTTTCTGCTCAAGCTGAGGAAACTGAGGCTCAGAGAAACATGAGAATGGCCCAAGGTCCCAAGGAAGTTAGTAGTGTAACCGGGTTAGAATACAGATCCCCAGGCCTGGTATCTACAACTGTGACGGTGTGAGCTGCCACCGCTTGCTGAGTGTTGACTGTGCACCCTGCACTCTGCATGTGCGTGGCCCTGAGGTAGGGATTATTGCATCAGCTTTACAGAAGAAGAGACTGAGGTTCAGAGTCATAAGCTGTTAAGTGGCAAAAGCAGGATTTGGTCAGGGCATGGTTTAAGAGTGGGTGTAGTCATCGCAGGCTGTACCTGAGCCTGCTGGAGGTGAGCAGGGCCCAAGGCCCCTGACAAGGTGTGGCTTTTCCACTTTGGGCCCTAGGCCTAGAGGAAGGCCCAGGATGAGGACAGGGCCAGATAGCCGGACTGAAATTGACCTTGCTTTGGGCTGTGTCAGGATCCACACAGACCTGGCTGGCAGGTGGAGACCTTGTCGGTGTCAAATGGGGCTGAGGTGGGGACATGAAACTAGGGCTCCACTCTTCAAGACTGTCACCTCCTCTTGGGAGCCTCTCCCAAACCCCAGCCCATGATGCCTTTCAAATCCTCTGAACTCGACTGCCCTTCTCTGCCAGAGGGATTCCTGGGGTCTAACAGTGTGTGTCGATATTTGCTGATTAATAACCTTTCTGGTACGCTGGCTGTGAACCAGTTACCACGGAGGACCCGAGGAAGGCATGAAAGCTTAGGTCACTCTGTCAACGAAGCCGCCCAGGCCTCCAGGTCACCCCAGCCCCTGCCCTGCAGGCACCCCACACACCCCACACCCCTCCTTGAATGTCCCACACTCACCATCCTTCATGACATCCTGATGATCGCAGGGACATAGGAGATAAAAAATTTCCACAAATAAAGTAGACCCCACCCCCACCCCGCTCAGAATCTTATGAGGGTTGACATTTTGCTGTATCTGCTTACTGCCTTCTTTCCCCTCTTCCCCTCTATTTTTCATTTTTCAAAACACAGAATCCGGCATCCTGTGTTGTAACCCGCTTCACTCGTTCACAGGATGGGTGCAGAGCATGGAGCCCATTTTCCCACCACGTGGCATTGCAGCGACATTATCTGGCTACTTGAAATTCCCTGGACATCCCATAATTTAAAAAACAGATCCCCTCTGGCTGGGCATTTAGGTTGCTTTCACTTTCGGGCTGTTATGAACAGCCTGCAGTTACTGCCTCAGGACACCTCTCTGGAAGGTGTTTCTTGGCCAGGGGATATCACACATGCTCTTTGGAGCCTCCGAGCCTTTGCACAGGTTGGTGGCTCTGCCGGGCTGCCCCTCTCCCATGCATCCCTAAATTCTTCCGCAGCACACACACTGCCTCCTCCGAAGCGAAGCGTCCTGGCTGCATGTGCTGCTCTCTTTGACCTGGGCTGCCCTCTTCTCCCTGGTGTCATGAGTATCTGCTGACCTTCTGCTTCTTCCAGGACAGAGTGCCTTCCTGCTCATCCTTCTCTGCCTTGGCCTCCAGCACGTAGTAGGCGCCTAGGAAATGCTTTCCAGCAGAACGAGCCATCTCCTGGCTGGTTTAGCAGTGTGGGATTGTGTGGTGTTTCTATTAGTCTCCATGAACAAGTGCCACTGTGTTATTAAATTTTTCCAAAAGCAGAATGTGTGCTGTGTTTGCCAGAATGGTTGCTCTTTTAGGAGTGGGTCTATCCTGCCCATCCCACACTCCTCATTCCCTCATCTTTTAGGGTCCATTCACTGGGCACCTAGAGAGTGCCAGGCCCTGTGGGTTGCAGCACTGGGCTCTGGGGAGGCTGACCTCTGGGGTGCAGCCTGGACCAGGGGAGGCATGAGGGCTACATGGGACAATGTGGGTCAAGATGAGAGCTCCGTGCCTGGGACTGGGTGGTGCAGGTAGCGCCAGACGCCTCTGGCGGGGAGCTTAAGCTTGGCTTCAGAGGAAGTGCCGAGTGCCAGGCATACAGTAGGCGCTCAATAAATGTGTATACCCTGGGAAGGTAAGGGATGGTGTTCTGGGAGTTGAAGGTAGTTCTGGTAGGACTGGAGGTGATGAGGAAGCTGGCCTTGGAGGAAAATTGTCACAGGAAACTTTGCTCTTGACCCAGGGACCCAGAAGGCACATTTGTCACTGTCCTTTGCGATCTCCTGAAGCCACAGCCAAGCTATGGATTTGTCCTGGGCAGGCAGCAGGCGGAGTCTGCTGAGACACTGAGTCCAAGGCCCCCTCTCAGGCATGCAAGACATTTTCTCCTTCGCCTCCCTTGAAGTCACTGTGCTCAGGGAGCCTGCAGCCTAGGAGGAGAAAGAGGCTCCCAGGTTAAGTTTGGGATTCCCTGAGAGAAAATTGGGGTCTAAAGACAAGGAAGCAGGAGTGGGTGACTGCCATGGACCCGTCGGTTAGCCCCTGCCCCCCATCTCTGGCCTTAGGACCCCAGGCCTCCATCATCGTCTCCTTCCATAGTCCAGCTGCTCCCCCTGTACCTCTGGCTTTTAAAAATTTATTTATTTTAGTTTTTTAATGTTTAGACAGAGTCTCATTTTGTAGCCAGGCTGGAGTGCAGTGGCATGATCTCTGCTCACTGCAACCTCTCCCTCCCGGGTTCAAACGATTCTCCTGCCTCAGCCTCCGGAGTAGCTGGGACTACAAGCACATGCCACCACGCCCAGGTAATTTTTGTATTTTTAGTAGAGATGGGGTTTCACTATGTTGGCTAGGATGGTCTTGATCTCCTGACCTCCTGATCCACCCGCCTCAGCCTCCCAAAGTGCTGGGATTACAGGTGTGAGCCATGCCAACCGGCCTCTGCCTCTGTCTTTAGAAGTTCCAGAGCAAGCTCTAAAAAGATAAACATGACCAAGTCACAGCCCTGCTCAAAAACCCTCTATGGCTCCCCACTGCCCCTGATAAAGTCTATTCAAAGCTCTTCCTGATCTGGCTTCCGTCCCCTCACCCCCAACCTTGCCACCTCATCTTTCCTCGTCTTGCTTTTCCTTTGTCTTGAACCCACTGAACTCACATGCCAGGGCCTCTGCATGCTCCATTCCTTCGGCCTGGATGTCTTTTCCAGGTCTTGTCTCCTGGCATTTGCTCATTCAACTGGGCTGTCCCCACCTCCAGGAAACCACCCCAGGTAGCTGTCCTCAGGGGCAGAACAGGCCCAAGGGGCCCACACAGGATATCCTTGGGGATGGTGTGATGTGTGTATTGGCAAAGGGGGACCCACAAGCATTTGTTGAGGGGCTTGGGCCTCTGAGGAGCCACAGCACCTTTCCGTCTTCCTGTCAGTCTGGGAGGCCCAGGCCAGAGTCATCTTCACCCTATGCAAGGCCCTGGGACACCTGTCCCATCGCGGCAGAGGCTGGAAGCCCCAGGGCCTCTCAAACTCCCCAGAGTGACCCCCGCCGCTGAGGGCTATGCTCCCTCCTCTTCCCAGCAAGGTAGGGCCTCTGTACACTGAAGTCCTGACTTGCTTGCCCGCCCTGTTGGGGCTCAGGCCGCCTCAGGCCACCTGCTGTGTCCGAGCTTGGGGACCTGGGACTCCCGAGGGGAAGAGATGGTGGCCCGGGAGGAGGACCCCGACCTATTCACGCTGGGAGCTGGGGTCCTAGTGTCTCCGTCCTGGGAGGGGGACCTTCCAGATCCCGGGCGGGAGGGCCCTGGAGCAGGGTGCCCTGACGGCCCCGGGAGGGTGTCCGGGCCTCGGGCGAGGGCTGCGGCGCCCCGGAAGGAGCCGCGCAAGCCCCTGCACTCGGTGCCCGCCGCGGCGGCCGCGGATCCGGAGGTGAGAGCGCCCCCGCCCCGCTCCCCGCCCAGCCCGCGCGCGGCCCGGCCCGGGGCTAGGGGGCGGGCGCGGAGAGGGGCGCGGGGCGCGGCGGGGCGGCCCCCTCCGTTTTCCGCAGCGCGGGCGCCGCTCCTCCTCCCGCGCCCAGGCCGGCGGCCGCGCTCCCTGTCCCTCCGCAGCGGGATGCGGGCGCCGGGCCCTGGCAGGGGCCGAGGGCCGAGGCCTGGCGGGCCTGGCGGGGGCCCCTGCGGGCGGCGCCTCAGGGGCCGGGACCGAGGCCGCCAGCGCGCCCCTCCCGGCGGCCGGGAGAGGGGAGGCGGGGAGGGCGGGCTGTGGCGGGCGGGGGGAGCCGGGCAGGCTCGGAGCCTCGCAGCGCGCGGGCGGGCGGCGGAGGGGGCGCGGGGAGCCCCCCGCCCCCCGAAGGAGGAGTCTGGCTCCCACTTGCAGCCTCGGACGCGCGGCGAGGCGGCCGCCGCCGGAGGAGCCCCCGCCCCTGCGCGCCTCCCTCCCGGGAGCCCCTGCCTCCCTCGGTGCGCGCTGCTGCTCGCAGCCGCCGCGGCCGCCGAAGAGGAGCCCGGGGCCAGGTAGGACCGGGGGCGGGCGGATCGCGGCGGGCGTAGGCGGCGGGCCGGGCGGGGGGCGCGGCCGGGACCCTTCTCCAGGCTCTGGGCGACGCCCGCGGCGCTGCGCAGGGGCGCCCGCAAAGTTACTTTGGCCGCCTTTGCCGGGTGCGGGCGCCGGGCTGGGCACCCCCGCTGCCCCGCCTGCCGAGTAGGCGCCGGCGGGAGGGGTCTGGGCCGGGGCGTGGGACTCCGGCTAGGGCCGCGGGGTCAGCGAAACTTTTCCCTTGCTCGCCAGTCGCGGCTGGCTGCTGGCGGAGTAGCCGGTAGGAGAAGCGGACTGGTGGGGTGCCGGTGGTGATGATGGTGGTAACAATAGCAGCCCCTGCTTGTGGAGAGCCTACTGTGCGCAGCCAAGCCCCTGCTGGCACTCTGGGGAAGAGACGGAGAACAAACGCTGGCCGAGTGGCCACTTTTGCTAGGTATTGCTGGAAACTTCATCCATTTCCTTCCATCCATCCCTCCCTCTCTTCCTCCCTCTCTCCATCCACTCACTCAACACATATTATTCCTGTCTGCTGTGTGCCCGGCCAGGGATTCAGTGACTACCCAGACAGGTCCCAGCCCTCAAAGGCAATGCTGATCATGGAATGGCCAAGCGAAGGAGCAGTTCTGTCTCCTGTGTGTTTGTTCTGGGACGTGTTACAGGAGCGTGAATTCATGCACAGTCTCCCTTCACCCGGGTAGGGCCAGAGGCGTGTCATTCAGAGCGCTGATGTGCTCAGGAGTCTGGCAGGCCCCAGCTTGGCCTCCGGGACTCACCCTTCTCCTTTCCCTCCCACCTCTCCTGGCTCAAGCTGGGTGGCCCAGTTGGTGTCAGGAGGCTCCCTTCTGGAACTGGCCCCCACCCTGCCTCGCTGACCTCTCTGGGAAGTCTCTTCCCCAGGGCTCGGCTGGCCTGGCTCCCAGCTCCCCTCCCAGAGTTTCTTTGCCTTCCCCCTCCCCATTTCCCCTGCTCCACTGAATGGCCCAGAGGAGAGCTTGTTAAGTGGCAAACAATTATGAAATTAAACTGGGGGAACAAAAGTGGGCTGGCTGTTGAATGGCGGAGCCGGCTCGCGGGAGTTGAATGGCGGTGGGAGACTTGTTAGCAGGGATCTGGGCACTGGGGGGCAGGGCCGGGGGCGGTCAGGCAGGCAGGCACCGTCAATAGTCTGACTGGACTTTGCAAAAAAAAAAAAAAAAAAAATTAAACCAACTTGGTGAGAAATCTGTCATAGGGCTTACCGTGCTTTAGGGGATGTTGGAGAGGCCACCAGCTGACTGCCACGTCCAGTGGGAAGCCAGGCCTTGGTGCACCGGAGCCAGGGCTCTAAGACACTATTTAGGGAGGGTGCTGGTGGATTCTGCTGGCCTGAGGCAGGGGAGAACCTCAGGACGTCTGAGCTGGTGGTGCTCCGGAGGCATTCTGGAGCCAGGGGCAGTCCACAGGGGCCCACTGTGTGGGAGCCGTGCATGAGAAACTGCGCCTCACCATGCTGGGCTCCCTGCAAATTGGCTTTCCGAGTGACAGCCTCACAACACTTGTAAAACCTTTTTCTCGAGATGGATTTCGGTGCAATCGTTGCATCGATTCGAGAGCTTGCTCGTTGGAGGTACATTAATTGGCTGATGGCTAGTCAAAAGGCGATAATCCAGCCACGGAAGCTTAACCGTGCGTTGGGAAGTGTTTCAATGTGGGACTGCCTTTCTATTTATTTCTCGGCCCCCAGGAATTTCGGAAGACCTGGATTGAATGAGGTCACCGTATCGGTGATGTGGATGGGTTCAGAGGATCACTCACATGGTCAAGGAAGTACCTCTGATGTAACCACAACGTGGTACATTTAAATCACTCACATCCATCCTGGCTGATGCCCTGTGGGCTGTGCCTGTGCACAGATAGGACAGGTTTAGATCTAGGTGAACGGTAAGAATTTTAGGGTGTTTTACTCCCACTGTCAGGAATACACAGAGTGATGTAGGGAACCATCGTTCACGAAAAGCCTGCTTTTAATACATTCCCAGGCCACCCGCACGACTCTTAAATCTTCATCCAGAGAATGTGATTTAAGTTCACTTGTTCTCTGAACTTGCTACCTTCCCACCTGGGCACTGGGGGCCTTGGCGTGCTCACTTTATCCAGGACACACCTCTCTCCACTTGTTTGAGGAATTAGGGTGGTCGCTGGGTTTCCGTGAAGGGTAGCATTCAAGGAGGAAAATCAGCATTCTCCGTGCGGGTTCTGGACTTCTGGAAAAAAAAGAACCCCCCCCCCCCAAAGTGCAATCGTCTTTTAATCTTTCAAAATGCCTTCATTTTCCCAATTTCAGGCCTGTGAACTGATCATGAATACCGGGGCAGAGGAAATTAATCAGCCAGGCAAAGACTTTTAACAAGTAAATATTATGCACAGAAAAACATGCAATTAGTGGAGGTTAGTTAATGCCTTTCAAGTTGCATCGAGCTGCAGTTAAGGGTGGAATTTCCACGTTATCCCTGAATTGTCTGTCAAAGTCTTTAATGTGACAATGTGACAGGTCTCTCCCACCGCCCCTCCCTCACCGGGAACAAAAAAGGATCTTTTCACGAATTCTCCCTTTCCATTCTTTTTCTTTCTGAGATCTTTCTGTTCAGGCAATAAGTACCTTTGTCTGCCTGCCCCTCCAGAGCAAGGTCCTGGGCAAAGGCCTCCCCAGGTGCAGAGGCCAGGGAATAGATTCTCAGGCTTACTCTGTACCCACAGATCAAAGTTGATGGCACCTCCGATAAGATGTAGGGGACTTCCTTCTGGCCTGGGTGCCTCACCCTCTAGGACCAGAAGTGCCCAACACTTGGGGGTGTCAGGGAGAAGGGGTGTGACGGGACTGTTTCCCACGACAAGAACCGTTTAGTGTAGCCTGGGGCACTCTGAGTCATTCCCCGAAGGCCTGGTTTCTGCTGTGTGGATGTCCCTATGTAATGAGACCACACCAGCAAGCATCCCCTCCAGACTCCCACTGAAGTTGTCTGACTTGGACTTGAAGAGATGACTAAAATATCAAAAGAAAAAAAAACCCCAAAAAATCCAAGGGGAAAAAAATAAGAGACTCCTTTTGGGGGTGATATTGGAAGAAAGGTATAAATTGCTTCTCAGTTAATTTGAGTCACCATGGCTCTCCCTGGTGACCTCACAGGTCCGCTACCAACACAAATGTTTTACTTTATTTTGACTCTTCCCTCTAATGAGACAAGACTTAGTTATGCTTTATTTCTACTTAAAATGTCTGTGCCCAACAGGGGCAGCTCAATTTCGTGAAACAAATCATAACACGTTGAGATGATAGGTATTACATTTGAAACCAAATTGTGATTTGAGGTGCTCCTTGGCCTTTTCAGGTCTTTTCATGAATTACTCTGTGGGAGGTTTTCTTGGACCTGAGCTTGGCCGGCTTAATGTCAGAACCTGGTCATCTTCATAAATAGAAGCAGCTGCAGGGAAAAAATAAAAATTCTTCCTTCTGGTTGATCTGTTCTGCACCCAGTTCAAAGCCAGGGATGAGTAGGTTCCTCTTCCCACCACCCCAGTCTACACCTGAAAGTTTGTTTCTGTAACGTAACTTGTCTATTGCTCACTTTCACATTCCTGTCTCCTCCTTCCAAGAAGGATGTGAGGCTCAGCGCTGATGCACACGAAGAGACTCTTGGCATCGCCCATGCTAATTTCATCGCTTCAAGGAGAAAATGATGCCTGCTTCCAATTTCTGACACTCTCATCATTTCCCCTTCATTTCATTCTTTTGCATTTTCTGGACAATACCGCAGTCTTCAAGGCTGCAAAATATATTGCATTGGCTACCTGAGAAATGTAATACCTTCCTGCACCCTGCCTTTCCCTCCTTCCTGACAAAGCGTTCTTTAGTGTTCCAATATTCACAGAAAAGGCAAAGGTTCTCTCCCCAACCCTTATTCTGCCCTGGGCTCCCTGCACGGCGCCCGTGGTGGTGGGGGAGGGCTGGTGAGAATGGAGTTTTGCTTTTGTAAGTTTATCATTCAGACACATTAGTTAATTGATCATACTTGGGAAGTCTAATCCTTAATTGCAAATTCCCTCACGATCACAAAACATGCACTCGAACTGATCATCAAAAATGGCAAAACCCCAATATCAGACTTAAGTGTAGAATTGCCATCGTGCTGATTTGATTATGCTTCGGTGACATCTGTTTAATAGACTTCCACAAGAACTGTAAATCCACATTTACTTTCTTTGCAAATTGTATCTGAATGCTGAGCAACCACAGCCCTCTAGCCTCTTCCCCTCGCTAACCATGTCTGTCCTAAACCCCCATTCCTATTGTGGGTGATTTTGAGCTGTAAGTGGGAAGGGGAATGCAATGCAGAGTTTAACACATCTACCTCCAGTCTCCTTATGTGTGTGGCTATGTCTGTGTGCCTCTTTGAAACGGATCTGAACAGCTTCCCATTTCAACTCTATAGATACGTGACTCTCCAAGTGCTTTATTTTGAAAACTAGGACGTAGCACTTTGCAGAAGAAAAATCAGTTCACTCACCATTATTTATGTGATCGCTGATCTGCTAGGTGGATATAGAAAGCACCAAGAATTATAATAATTTATGGAGTGGAGCACGGGTTTACAAACATATTTCTCTGCCCAAGCTTTGTGGGCTTCTTCACGTCTCGGGGCTCGTTCCGTGCCGTGGGAACGGAGAATAGTCAGAATCTGAAGACAAGCCCGGCAAGCCGACTGCATTCATAGCTAAAATTAAAGGAATAAGTGAGCAGCTATTTGTGGCAGACAGGACAGGATCCAGTACGTAGCACTGTTCATATTCCGAAATAAAAGTACGTAATTGGAAAATGAAGCGCCGGAGACTGCTGGGGGGTGGCGGTGGTGAGGAATTAGAAAGTGTAATTTAAAATCATGTAGTCATAATTCAAAATGGGCCCAGCTAAAAGGTTTTTAAGTGGTAAATGCTTTAAAGTCACTGTGGTCGATCCTTTTTCAAGGAAGAGGGGCTAATTTTCACTATATTTGTGGATTCCTTCATCTACTGAGCTCATCAGCTGATTCAACTTAGCTGCTGATACCAGCTGCTGGCCAGTGTTTCTTTTTCTTGGGATCCCACACTTGATTCAGAGGGAGAGCAAACACAAAGGTCTGTCATTTTAGGACATGGTGGGATGAGGTCTGATTTTTTTTTTTTTTCTTTCATTGGGCTATTTGCTTCTTTTCCTTTGAGTTCCTCTGCTTTTATTTATTTATTTTTTTTGGCCTTTGATGGCATTTTCAACTATCGGCTAATCAATTGCATATTTTCAAGCACAGGCAAAACAAGGAAAGGAAATATGATTTAAAAGTGATGTTTGAGCTTGTGTGGGAATCATGGCTTGTAAAAGAATTTGCCTCCCAGCCCCCACACCTTGCTACTTTTCTGTTAAATATGATCTCCTGGTATTTGCTGGGGGGGGCCACTTAGGAAGTGTTAGTGTGGGTTTTCAGTGACATTTCGCCACATTGCAACAAAAGCTCTAGTAAGCACTGCTTTTGCTGAGCCGAGCCGCCTTTTTCCGTGCAGAGAAAAAGCCAGTGGCCTGAAGACAAGGAGCTGCACTTTGGGCTGACCCGTGAGAGAGGCTGGGCTATTCAGCCTCTTCTAATACTCTCCGTTAAAGGCCCCGGGAGGAGTTGGAGCCAAGGTGTGTCTGGGATCCTGGTGAAAGCTTTCCAAGTGTGGGGTTCCTCAAGATGCTGCAGTGGGGACGGCTCTTGGGGGAGATGCTTCTCTGGCGGCTTCTCATGCCTAATGAGACGGTCGTTTCTGTGTGGTCACTGAATGTCATCCGAGTTTTGGACCCAGGACGGCACCATGTTGTCCTAGCCCCCCAGGGGTGGTCAAAGAGCTGCCCATGAATGGAAGAGAAATGCGGGTGGGTTCTGGGGGTCAGAGTGACTTTCCCCTTCCAAACGAGAACACTTTTGAGAGCTGGAGAGGATGCTGGTGACAGGGGCACAGGGATAGCAGATGTGAACCCCAGCTGTCCCAGGCCCACGCTGACTTTCTGGGCCGTGCTAGCTGGAAGTGATGCTTCAAGTCACACAGTGAGGCAGGGTCTGTCTTTGGTCTGCAGGGCAGCAGCGCCCCTGGTAGTGCAATGCTCCCAGATCCTCCTCACACATCTTCGGACGGAGAGGGGCCACCAGAATGGTCCAAGCGTCTCTTTTGCAACAATCCATCTGCTGCTGACATGCTCTGTGTGAGCCAAGGCCCCGCTCACTGTCTCTCCGTCCTGAGCCTTTGGCATACACTGGCTGGCCTTCGCTGTTTGGTGGGGGCCTTCTCAGGGGCCCGCAGACCCCCTCCACTGCGTCTCCTCAAAACGGAGTTCTGGGGAGGTCTGTCGTCTGCCTGCCCACTCTGCCGGGTCTGGGCCCTTTGAAGGTTAGTTTCGTGTCTGGGTCCTGTGGCTCCCAGGACAGGACCTGGCACAGAGGAGCGGCAGCAGTGCCGTTGGGGCTGCCCAGTGCCCTGCAGCGGCCAGATGGGGGTGGTGGTGAAGAATTTGCCTAGAAAAACGAGTCGTGGGTGGGTTGTAGTGGATGTGTCCAGCCCCAACTCCCTGGGAAGTCAAAGCCCCAGAGACTGACTCAGTGGGGTGAGAGGGAAGGGGCCAGATACACTGGGCTTTCAGGCAGGAGAGGAGGGTTTGCTTGAAAATCCCATCTGCCGTCTTGAAATTTCCCTGGGGAGCTTCTGGGTTCATAGAACTTTCTAACCGGAGCGGGAGAGACATCGAGTGAGCACCTCCTGTGTGCTGGGCGTCGGCGAGGAGCTTCTGCATTTCCTCTGTCCTTCGATGCTGCAGCAGCCTGGGGAGGGAGGTTTTCAGCATCCACATGTTTGTAGCTGAAAAACTAAGATTAAGGGGAGCAAAGCTGCTTTTGAGTCCTCTCTCATTCATTCATTTCATTCATTCACTCACGTATTATTTTATTCTTTGGCGTTTCCTTTAGCTCAGATAAAAAGCAGACTGTGTATTGGGAGCTTTGATACAGGAAGCCTTGGGGGCTGTGGGTGGAGGCTTCTGACCCACCTGGGGGAGGTCAGGGAAGGTGTCTCTGAGGCCCTGAGCCTTCCTGAGACTGAGTGAGCATGTGTCAGGAAACGGCGGTAAACACAGGGGCAGAGTTGGGTACAGGGTCTTCTGGGCAGAGGGAATAGCATTTGCAGAGGCTTTAAGACAGGACCCCTCTGTGGCAGGGAAAGCCTGCATGGCTGAGCCGGGCCTGAGGAGCAGGTGTGGGGCTGTAGCCAGGAGCATCCTCCTGAGCTGATTTGAGGCACTGAACTTCACCTGAGGGCAGCAGCTGCTCTGGAGAGGGCTGGGTGTGCGGGGGGGAAAGGCGTGGGCAGAGGTGAGTTCTAGAACATTCCTTCTGGAGACTGGTGTGGTGTGGCCATGGTGGCGGGGGTCCAAACCGACAGGAGGTCAGACAAGCTTAAGTGTGGGGGAGGTCAGAGAGAGGCACAGGGAGGTGGGGCCTGGAGCCTGACCTCTTTCCTAGACTCCAGCTTTCCACACGGTTGGCATGGAATGGGACCAGCTCCTCGGGGTCTTGGCCGACACCCAGGTTCTCCTTGGAGCGCCCCGGCCTCACTGGACTCATGGTCCCTAAGAAACAACAAATAAACGTTTCCAAGAGGAAAACAGAAAGAGAAACCATCTGACAAGAGAATCAAACTTTGGAAAAGCAAGCCCTTAAAGCCAGCCGGAATATTTCAAGGAATGCTGGGTTGGGGGCACCCGGAGTCTTCCATTCTCGGTTCACTGGGCCTTTATGGGCAGGGGCAAGGCTTGTTGCAGCCCCTCTGTAACTCCTTAACGGGCCACTGAAGAAGCAGAAACAGAGAGGTTGAGTGACTTGCCCGGCGTCCCACAGCTCAGCAGCCCAAGGTGGATTTTTTTTTTTGAGATGGAGTCTCGCTCTGTTGCAAGGCTGGAGTGCCCTGGCTTGATCTCGGCTTACTGCAACCTCCACCTCCCGGGTTCAAGAGATTCCCCTGCCTCAGCCTCCTGAGTAGCTGGGACTACAGGTACACGCCACCACGCCCGGCTAATTTTTTTGTATTTTAGTAGAGATGGGGTTTCACCATGTTGGCCAGGATGGTCTCGATCTCCTGACCTGGTGATCTGCCCACCTCGGCCTCCCAAAGTGCTGGGATGACAGGCCTAAGCCACTGCACCCAGCTCCGAAATTGAACTTAATTGGAACCCTGCTGCCTCTGACTTCAGAGTTGGGGCTGTCCTCCCTGGCAGAAGCATGCCGGTGACCCATGATGATGAAAGAGTGAGACCGTTTGTCCAGGCCACCCGGTCCTCGGGGACTCAGCACCCCCCCCCGCCTGTGTTCTCATTCCCCAGGTTGGGGAGTGGCTGTTGTCACTGGTGTGTGAGTGACCCGTCTTCAGATAGACCTTTCTTGATCACTGAATTTAGTCCCCCCATCACCCCGCTCTGTCTTCTTCCAGGTACTGATTACTAGCTGAAAGTGTCTTTTCTGTTTAATTCTGGTCCCCTTATTGTCCCCCCACGCCATCCCGTATTTCTCGAAGGCAGGGACCCTTTTGTGTTTCCATTGCCCTTCCTGGCACCTGGAACCAGGAAAGCATGTAGGGCTGTGGCTAACGGTTGTTGAATAAGTTGTGCGTTCATTCATTCATTCATTCATTCCATCCTCCCCACCGTAGTTCCACGTCGGAGAGGCACCTGCAGCCCCATCAGGATGCCTGACTTGCTTAAGGTCACTCTGCTGGACTGAGAGCCAGCCACATAGCAAGTCAGCCGTGCAGATCTGGGCAGGCCTGGCTCAGAGAGCATGCAGGCTCCTGGACCTGGACTTTGGACTCTGGAGCCCAGGCAGTCTCCCTGCGGCGGGTCCCGGGGCGCCAGTGCATTGCTCTCGTGCTGCGCTGTTTTGCGAACCAGGTGTAAACGCTTCCTAGCTCAAAGCTGTTTGTTTGGGGAATGCCTCGCCTCCTCCGTGGATGCGCTGCGAGGCGGAGAATGCTTGCCTTCTCCCACGGTGGCTAACGTGCTGCTGCTGCGGCTCCATAAATATTAAATGGGCATTAAAAGAAGGCGCTGCATTTCCTGTTTCCCAGATTTCTCTGAGCAGGGCCCATTGCGAACCCCCTTTATGTGAAATGCAGCATTTCACCGCGGAGCGCCTCCGGGAGCCTTGCCGCCTGCTTTTCCCGGCCTAGTCCCTTTGGTGCAGAGCGGTTCTCCCTGGACTGCAGTCTCCTCTGCATGCTGGCACCTGCTCTTCTGGAGCAAAGACTGGTGGGGGCCCCTGGAACCCCCTTTCACAAGGGCTGTGCCAGCTTGGCAGCCTCCCTGCGGTGGGTAAGATGGGGAGCGGGCAGTGACTCTTCAGTCTTCAGCTGAGCTCTCCTGATACCCACCCTCTGCCAGGCCTGTGTTGGGCACCAGGGAAAGTCTCCAGACACTCTGACCCCGCATCATTTCTGCATCCATCCATCCCTCCATCCATCCATCCACTAATACTATCGATGAAGTGTTTGTGATAGGCCATGGGGTAATCACGTTATAAAAATAATATTAGGTAACATTTATTGAGCACTTACTGTGGGTGCTATGCAGCAGACCTGTAAGTGGGGGAGTGGGGGCCTGCACCCCTCCCGTGAGCAGGGGCTCAGAGTCACAGAGCTGGTGGGGGCTGGAGCTGACACACGGGGCGCACGGGGGTGGGGGGCAGCACTGCCTTCAGGGGACATCCAGGCTCTTCCTGGGACCCTGGAATGAAGGCCCCAGATCCAGGCCTCTCCGAGGAGATACCGGCATTGCGGAGAGGAAGGGTGTCAGCTTCAGCTAGCAGGAGAGGAGGGCAGAGCCGGGAGCCAGGCAGCTGGGTCTGGGGCTCAACCCTGCCACCTCCTCTCTGTGCAATGAGATGTCACTTCTGTGGGATGCACCCTGCATCATTGTAAAACGTGAGACATGGACATCAATATCTGTCTCTTATGGTAAGCATGGCAGAGGAAGACCCTCGAAAGTGTTGGAATTGTGTGGTTCTGAATGAGAGCGTGGCCCTGTGAGCTGTAGGCCTCCAGATGAAAGAGCCCACAGGGGCCAGTCTGTGTGGCTCAACTGGAGGCCAGACACACAGTAGGGCCAGACCACGCAGGGTCTTATGGTCAAGGGAGCTGATCAGAGAAGCCACAGCAAGGATTGCAAGCAGGGATGTGATGCGGTCAGCTTGCATTTGAGAAGCGTTTGAGCTCTCCAGGGCCTATCATGCACCCCCAGCTCCTGGAATTGGCCCCTGGGTTTGCACTTGACACCCTGGAACCAAGCGTGCCCAGTACTCAGGCAGCACCCGCTGACAGCAGCTCCTCAATATGCAGGGATCGAATTGAACAGAACAGTGATTGTGATCATCACAGCCGAGGTTAGCCGGCACATGGGACCTGTCAGGCTTCACACTCAGGATTCTTGCTTACTTCTCCATTTAACCTGCATAGCCCCAGGAGGTGGCATTACTGCTATCGCATCCATTTTCTTTCTTTCTGTTTTTCTTTTCTTTTTTTTTTTGAGATGGAATCTTACTCTGTCACGCAGGCTGGAGTGCGGCAGTGGTGCTATCTCTGCCCACTGCAACCTCTGCCTTCCGGGTTCAAGCAGTTCTCCTGCCTCAGCCTCCCAGGTAGCTGGGATTATAGGTGTGCACCATGGTGCCCAGCTAATTTTGGTATTTTTAGTTGGGGGGGGGCGGTTTCACCATGTTGGCCAGGCTGGTCTCGAATTCCTGACCTCAGGTGATTTGCCCGATTTGGACTCCCAAAGTGCTGGGATTACAGGTGTGAGCCACTGCGCTGCATCTTAAATGCATTTTAAGAAGAGGAAGCTGGAGGTTCAGAGAAGTTAGGAAGTTGGCCTAAGGTCACACAGCAAGTCAGCTATGCTGGGGCTTAACTCCTATCCAGATCTGGGCAAGCCTTGCTTGGAGCATGCGGAGTCCTGGACTTTGGCATCTGGTGCCCTGAGGCCTCTCCCAGGGCTTCTGGGTGCTGGGCAGTAGTTTCGGACAGGTGGGGTGCAGGCCCCCCTCCCCCACTTACAGGTCGGCTGCATAGCACCCACAGGGAGAGCCAGTTTACTTACAAACAACCCACAGGACCAAACAATGGCGCAAATGTGTCCCAAGGAGAAAGAAGATTTTTTTCCCCCACCCTGTCTTCCTGGGTGGAGAAGAGGAGTGTGTGTTGGGAATCAGGTTGTGTTTTTAGGGGTAGGTGGGAGAGACGGAAGATATTGCTATTTATTTCACCTTCTAGGGAGACGATCAAGATTTAAAAAAAAATTAATAACCTGTTTCTCCTTTGCACATAATTAAAATGTTCTCCAGTCTCTAATTTTTGTCATTTTCCTAATCTAATTTGTTTTCTGACCGTGTCGATTCTTCTTCCAAGCGCAAAGCAGAGGGGATTGTTCTTCATTTAACGTGATTGCGATACGACTGTCCAGGAATAGTTTAAATGATGTTATTTTCTCCTTGGTTAAATGCAGTGCAAAAGGAATCGTCGGAGGGTCTTAACGACCCAAACTGAAAACGACAACAGAAAGTCTTCACGGCATTTCCCATGTCCACAGTTTAAAAAATAATTATGAAAAGGAACAAGACAACTCCATGGTCTGAGTAACGAGGCATCGGCCATCGTGCTGTGTGTTGGGGTTGGATGGGGTGTCACCCAGGGCCCATGTTTCCAAGTTTCTACAGAGTTCTACACTGAGCCCAAGGCGGGGTCAGTTGGAGAGGTATTTTAGCCCAGTAAATATAAATGCAAGCTGCACTTCCCGATGAAAGAGATTCAAAAAATATTGCAGCATTCTCAAGCTGCAGTTCAAAGGCGGATGGGGCACAACAGGGTTCCTGAGATCCTTACAGGAGAGAGGGTAGTGAGACATTGCATGAGGTTTTTGCAAACGGCTCCTCCTCCCTCACCGTCTCGTCCCTCACCTGCACCACCACTGCTGAGCCAGCGGGTAGATGACCGTCTATGTCTGGGAAACTCCCTTCTCCGGGCACCAGCAAAAGATAGCTTCAGAAGAAACTGATGTTGAGAGAGGAATTTTTGCCAGTGCGGTCTCCACCTGCTCAGGCTTGCAGGGGTGTGGGCGTGGGGCCGTGTGGGTGTGTTTGGGGGTCTGTGGGGGAAGGCGGAGGGTTGTAGGAGAATCCTTCTTATTCCGCAGTTCTGAAAAGTAAAACTTAACTCACCTGTTTACAAAATACCAGCCGCTGTCTTACCCCAGCTCGCTGTCACCCTGTAGGCTCAGGAGGATTTTGTTGAAGGAAAAAAGAAAAAATGCCTTAAGTATTGAAACACTTTGGACCGTGCATGCATCCGTCCACAGTGCTGCGGGCTGGTTTTTTTTCTTGTCCCCTCCCTCCCTTCCCTTTTCTTTTTACCAAAGTATATTCATCAAACTGCTGAGTTGGAAAGATTTGTAATGAGTTTTTGAGCTGTACGACTGTGTTTTTTTTCCTCTCCCCCCGCCCTCTCCCTCTTTCTAAATCTTCATCTGACATTAAATAAAGCAAATCCCAAACAGATTAACTGTCGCACGGTTCTGCTCCGTCTCCTCAGTCTGTCTCCAGGTCTGGCGGGGGGCCGGGCGGCGGCGGCGGCGGCGGCGGGAGATGCCCGGGTGGCCAGCGGAGGTCCATGTGGCGCTCTAGGTGGGATGCCGGCGTCCTGAAGGCGGAGGCCCTGGCCCTCCTGCCCTGCGGCCTGGGCATGGCGTTCTCCCAGTCCCACGTGATGGCCGCCCGGCGGCACCAGCACAGCCGGCTCATCATCGAGGTGGATGAGTACAGCTCCAACCCCACCCAGGCCTTCACCTTCTACAACATCAACCAGGGCCGCTTCCAGCCACCGCACGTGCAGATGTAAGTTGGGACCGGTGGGGTGGGGGTGGGCGCGTGGTCTTGGGCGCCTCGTGGTTCCGGGTGCCCTGTTAACAAGCACTGCATGTTTGTTGGTTGCAACCATTCTGGAATCCTCAGATCATCGGGGCCCTGAGTTGGGAGGGACCCACAAGAAGTCGCAGATGGATGGCCTGTGGGCCGATTCTGGCCACGGTCCTGTTTTACTTGGCCAGGAGCATGTTTTACAAATATTTAAAGATGAGGTGGATGCACATAAAACTCCAGACTTCTGGCTTCACTTTATACAACCCAAAGGCCTGGCCACCCCAGGCCCACATGTCCTCCTGGCAGTGGCTGGCGGGGGCTACATGCCAGCTCCCTTTCTTGGCATTTGGGTGGGGGACCCCTGGTCTGATTCACTTTCCTCATTGTACGGATGGGGACTGAGCCCCAGAGAGGGGAAGGGGCTTGCCACAGGCCCCGTGGCAAGTGAGGACCCCAGTCTTGGGCTGTTTCCCCTCTCCTCCCTTCCTTTTGCCCAGACCCTGTGCTTCTCTTGTGAAAGCAGAGATGCTTTTCTGAAAAGACCAGGGGATTCTGTTGTCTACCTCTCGGGGCACTAGGGGTGCTCAAGCAGTGAGGCCATGGGGAGCGCACAGACTCTACACCTCCCTGGAGCAGCGGGAGGATTTGTCCTCATGCCTGTGTGCAGGGCTGGCCTTTCCTTTCCTGGATTTCCCACACACCTGGAAAGCGGTGTGTGGCTTGGGGTGGAGGTGGACGAGCTTCTGGCCCTGCTCTGGGCAGCTTCCTGAGTTCCTAGAGTGGCCCTCCTCCTTTATTTGCGTTGCACCTCCCATGAGCGCTGCACGACAGAGCTTACCTGGTGAGGAACCAGGGGCCCAGGCCCGTGAGGTGCCCTGTCCTGTTGGCAGGTGCCAGAGCTGGCCTTGAACCCTGGCTTCCTGAGTCCAGCCTGGGGCTGTCCACGCTCGGCCTGCTGCATCCTCGGGCTGTGTTGTGTGGGGATGTTCACGCTTCTGCCTGAGTTCCGAGGCCGTTGTCCCCTTGGCTATTGTGCCTTCACCCAGCCGCTCTGGGTGACCGCCCCCAAGCTGGGTCTGGATCAGGCATGACCCCTGCAGAGCAGGGAGGTCATGGCACAGGGAGAGGGGAGCTGTGACAGGGGCCGACCCAGTGCTATGGGGTCTATGAGAAGCCTTCTTGACTGCCTGTGGGGCTGGTGCCCCCACAAGGGTCCAGTCTCTGCGCCACCTCTGGGTCTGTGATCACCGTCTTAGGGCAATGGTGCTTGTGGAGTCCCAGCTGCTGTTCTTCAGATCACTCGGAGAGGGAGTCATGGGGGTTTCTAAACCCTGGCCCAGTGGGGGTGCTGCCTCCCGCCCCTGTGCGGCCTCCCTCAGGCCCAGCCTCTGTTGTGGGGAGCGGGGGTTACAGGGAAGGGTTCTGCAGGGCTGCAGGCTCCGGGGAGGGGATTGCCCTCCTCAGAGGCACTTGCCCAGGAAAATGCTTGTCTCCGTGTTGGAGGCCGCAGAGCTGGTGTTGCTTGTGGCTGGCTACTTTATTTTTTGGTAGATTTCT
Organism: Sapajus apella; assembly: GCF_009761245.1. Classification (NCBI taxonomy): domain Eukaryota; kingdom Metazoa; phylum Chordata; class Mammalia; order Primates; family Cebidae; genus Sapajus; species Sapajus apella. The sequence continues at coordinate 790,874 of NW_022437063.1, forward strand.
TTGGGCAGCTGTCTCTGCTTTTCTGTTTTTGGGGCCTGATTGGCAGGTTTGGGCAGGAAGGAAGGCCCTGGGACTCAGGCTTGCTGCTCCTTGGTCTGTGGGACTTGAGACCTGGCAGGGGCTGCCGGGAGGGGGGTCTTCCCTGGGCTGGGTTTTGTCTTTTGTCGATGAGGGTCGTCTTCCAGCTGAGTGGGTCAGAGGTGGCTGAGCCTGAGGTCCCGGAGGCCAGGCTGAACTCCTGACTAGTGGGCAGGGAGAGAGCATCAAGGCCTCCCAGGGCAGGTGGGGTTTGTGAGGGTCCTGGTACCACACACAGTGGTTACCACGGACAGCTGTCATTCACAGGGTCCCTGCCTGTGCCAGGCACACACTCAGGGAGCCCTTAGTCTGAGAACAGAGCCAAGGAAACAGGAACGAATGGAGTGGAGGCCGAGGAGGTGCTTCCCAGATTCAAGGGATCCAGGAAGGACTCCCTAGAGACCTAGATAATGTCCAGGTTGAGGCCAGGGCAGGCGGAATAGGCATAGCAAGTTGGGAGGGGTGTGAGGAGGAAGTGGGCCAGGCAGAAGGGGCGGCTGGGTCACAGCCCGCAGGTGGCTGGAAGATGGGGGTTTCTGGGCCGGGGACAGTGGCTCACACCTGTAATCCCAGCACTTTGGGAGGCTGAGGCAGGTGGATTGCCTGAGCTCAGGAGTTCGAGACCAGCCTGGGAAACAGTGAAACTCTGTCTTTACTAAAATACAAAGAATTAACCAGGCGTGGTGGCAGACGCCTGTAGCCCCTGCTACTTGGGAGGCTGAGGGAGGAGAATTGCTAGAACGCAGGAGGCGGAGGTTGCAGTGAGCTGAGATAGAGATCATGCCACTGTACTCCAGCCTGGGTGACAGCAAAGCTCCATCTCAAAAAAAAAAAAAAAGAGAAGAAAAAGAAAAAAAAGGATGGAAGATGGGGGTCTCTGGGAACTGCAGGGAGGCAGGGAGGTCCAGCTGGGTCAGGGGTGGGGGCCCTGTGCAGGAGGCACTGCAGACCCCTGGAGACCGGGCTGCGTCCTGAGAAAGGGCAGTGAATGACTGAATGAGAGGGGGTGATCACCCCATTTAACTGAGCAACACAGGGTCATTCGTTTGTTTGTTGAGTCATTCATTTATTCACTCGTTTGGGATGCCTATGAGCTGCTGGGTTTCTCCCCGTTTAGGACCTTGAGCTCTGAGCTTGCCTGCTTGGATGCGGTTCATGCCGCTGGGTGCCTCAGTTTCCCTAAACTAGAGCTGGCTCCTCCAGGTGGAGGGACCACATGTTCCCCTGAAACTGCCCCTTCCTGCACCACCCTCTTTGGATGACGCGTGCGCTCTGCACAGTCTGCACAGCTCGGGGAGCTGGTCCTCACTGCCCGTGAGGTTAGTCCACGCATTCTCAGTGGAGGCAACAGCACCTCCAAGGGGTGAAAACTGGCTCTTGTGGGGTGAAAAAAATGCTGTGCACAGTAATACTGAGGATGAAATGGTTAAGTCCACGTAGAGAAGGCCCGGGGGCAGCAAGTGTTCAGCGTTGGTAGCACACCCAGGCCTGGTGAGGTCCTTGGGACCCAGCAGTGATCAAAGGCACCCCTGCCTGTGCTGTGATTACATCCGGTGGATGGCAGGCAGTTAGCAGCTGGTCCTGTGATGCTGGCGGTGGTGAGTGCTATGGAGAAAGAGCTTAGCTGGGGAGCCGGAGCAGGCCCCGGGAGGATTCACACCTGGCCGGCCCCACCCCATCCTGGACTGCTCTGCGCCACCACCTCTGGCAGTGGGGAGGGTTCCTGGCTCCCACTGGCTCTGGGGCTCTGAGGCAGCTGGGCTTTGGGTGGTGCCCTGGGGAGAGCGAGCTCCGAGCTCCGGCTTTGAAACACAACTTTGCACACAGCCGCGTGAAGCCAGGGTGGGCACAGGGATGAGGGGGCTGCTGCCTCCCACCGCCCCTTCATTCAGACTCCACACGCCAAGCTCGGAAGCGTGCAGGCTGCTGGAGGTGGCTGACTGGATTTCCTTGGCGAGTTGGCTGCTCCTGCCCAGGAGCTGGGCGGGGGGATGGCTGCCACTTCCCGATGTGTGATTTGTCGCCACCCTGGGCTTTGTCTCTGGGGTGAGGGAGCGAGGGGCCTTATTTAATAAATCCACAATTTATATTTAATAACAACAGTGACAGTCCAAACATGGCCTCTGATTGAGCCGTGTGATTTATGCAGCTGCCCCCAGAGACCCTGCTGGTGACGAGGCCGCCTTCGCTTGGGTAATGAATCTCCGGAGCTGGGCCTCTGGGATGTGAGCCAGAGGCTGAAGACTCCCTGCCCTGGCAACTGAGAAACCCTCGGGGGTCTCAGGAGGCCCTTCCAGGCCCAGCCCTTCCGCCCTGGGTGGGTAGGTGGACCAGTGGCCTGGTGGTCAGTCAGAAGGCAAGAGTGAGTGTTGGGGGACAGGGTCATCCTGGAGGTCTCATGTAGGTCCCCGGGGCCATGGCATCAGGCACAGCAACTTGTCTCTGACCTTTAAAAGGTGTTATGGCGGTGACTTGGGTCATGGCTTAAAGACTCTGTGAGCCCCTCAGGCTGCACCGAGTCCTTAAAGCTACGGCAGAGTGGGACGGGGGCGCAGCTGCGTGCCAGGCCTGGAGTGGCCCCTTTGTGCCTTGTTCCTGGCCCTCCCTGCTATGCCAGGTCGGCATGGACCCCCCCTCTACAGATGAGGACGCTGAGGCTTAGGAAGGTTTGTGTGGGGACCTGGGACTCCCACCCAGTGCCGTGTGGCCCCTTGGCCTGTCCACACACTCAGAGACTCCTGCGGGAGACACAGAGCTCAGCCTGGAGCGCTCTGTGGCTAAGCAGGTGGGCAGGACTCACAGCCCGGCACCACCTACCTCTCAAGCCTCATTCTCCATCCCTGTCCTGCTAGGCAGCAGATGCAGTGGCTGCTTCCGGTTTCTGGAACATTCCAGTCTTCCTCCTGCCTCAGGGCTTTGCACATGCTGTTCCCTCTGATCCCAACTGTTTGCCCTGTGAGCACTGACTCTGCCTTCAGGTCTCACCTAGGCGTCACTACCTCAGGGAAGTCCTCCCTGCTCCATCTCTAGGTGATCAGCGCTGGGCTTGGTGGCACATACTTTGTGGCACGTGGTTCAGTCTGTGTGGACACATTCATCTGTGGGAGGATTTCCCAAGCATCTCTCCCCTCTCTGAGCATGGGGCTGCATGCCTAGTGCCTCGCACAGGCTATAGGAAGCAGGAGAGAGAAGGGAGTGAGAGTGGGACAGGTGTCAAGACCCAGGAGGAGTGTCAGGGATCACGGAGGGCTTTCAGTGGGGGTGGGGGCGGGGGCGGCATAATCCCTGGGGCTGGAGGACCAGCTGCACTGTGGCCTCCGTGGAGTGGGCCACTTTAGGAAGAGGGTCCAGCAAGAGAAGAAGCCAGGAGGCAGGAAGAAAGGACAGGCGTGGGGACACAGGAGGGTCCTGTGACCAGTGTCCCCTTGGATCCAGTGCTTTGTGAGAAGAGCACTGGGCAAGGAGTTAGGGCAGTTGTTACGTGATGCTGAGCCAGCCAGTCATGGCTTCTCCCCAGGCCTCAGTTTCCCCACTAGTCCCTTCCTACTAAAGCACCATGGTTGATGCCCAGTGACACAGCTGGACAAGTGGTTGGAAGCTGTTCCTGCCTGGACCTTTCAGGTGGCCGAGCACCCCATTTCTGGAGGAATAGGGTTACAGGAGGGTGACAGCTTCTGCTTCTGATGCCCGTCTGGGCTTTTGAGACCAGGAAGTGCACTTCCACAGAGCCAGTGGCTTATGGGAGAGAAAGAGCCCAGAGCAGGATGCAGAGTGCACTGCAGGGGCGTTAGCATCAGGGCTGCAGCTGTGAAGGTCCGTTATGTTCTCACAACATGATAAAGAGGTAGTGGCTTGTCCCTACCCTACAGAGCGGAGCTGGAGCCTGGTAGGGTCCAGGGGCACAGTGAGGAGGAGGTCACTGAGCTGGGGTGCCAGCCTGGGGTCCTGGCGCCGGAGGCTGTATCCTCTCCTTTGTACTGTTCCTGCTGCCAGGCATTCCATGGGAAGATGGGCGTAGGCTGGGAGGAGCTGGTGACGGGTGTTGGGCCTCACAGCATCCCCAGCAGGCAGAAGCTTTGTGGAAGTTGAGTTTGGCTCCAAGAAGCCTTTGCTGCCATGTCTTATCTCCAGACTCTGCAGAACGTCACTGAGAAAGAATCATTTAGCATTTTTTCTTTTTTTTTTTGGTTACCAGGTGTTGAGATTAGATGCCCAGGTTCCTGTTGTGAAGTCCTGGGTTCAAATCCATTCTCTAACTTAGTAGCTGGGAGGTTGGGCAAGGACTAACTTTTCATTGTCATTGCAAGTATCAGAAACACTATGTAAGTTGCATTAAGGATGAAGAGGAGTCTACTGGCCCATGTTAAGAATTTCAGGTTTGGGTCTAGCTTCAGGTATAGCTGGGTCTTCAAGTCATGCCCTCTCGGCTATTACCTCTTTCTCTCTCTCTATGTATATATATATTTATTTATTAAAATTTTCTTTTTTAGACGGACTCTCACTCGGTCACCCAGGCTGGAGTATAGTGGCGTGATCTCAGCTCACTGTCACTTCCACCCCCCCCCACCCCCCCCAGGTTCCAAACAATCCCCCTGTCTCAGCCACCCAAGTAGCTGGGACTACAGGTGCGCACCACAGTGCCTGGCTAATGTTTGTATTTTTAGTAGAGATGAGGTTTCAGCACGTTGGCCAGATTGGTCTCGAACTTCTGACCTCAAGTGATCCACCCGCCTTGGCCTCCCGAAGTGCGGGGATTACAGGCGTGAACCATTGTGGCCGGCCTCTTTCTCCATATTTTGACTCTTTTTGCTTTTTTCTTCACTTGCGGACATAGTCAGTGTTTCCGGGTCTTCACCCCAGTGGCCTCTATGGGTGTCCTGACCACAGATGTGTCCTTATACCAAGCAGGTGCCTGGCGTTTAGAGGCATTCAGTAAGATTCGTCCATAGATTGTTGGGATGAAATGAAGTCCGGTCTGAGTTCTGGAACCAAAAACCAGCTTCAAATTTCAGCTGCACCAGCTTCTGTAGCTAAGATCATGGAGCCTCAGTTTGCTCACCTGTGAGATGGGGCTTCCCATAGTACCCTGTGTGGATGGTCATTATGAGAGTGAATGGAGCCACTGCCCGTAATGTGCCCAGCACATAACGAGCTGTTGACGTGCGGGGATCGTTGAAATCAGTGTTGTTATTATTTCAAAGTCGAGCATTTGTTCAATCCAAACAGCTGGGGGACTGTGTTGGGAAATGCGAGTCTATCTTTTTCTCTGGGGATGACTGGGTCTGCGTCTTTGCTGTGCTCCAGAAGCCTCGGGGTGCAGGGAAGTTAGAGCAGAGTTAATTAAACAGCTCTGGCTCCAGCAGCAGGCCCAGCCCAACCAGAGCCCTGAGAACCGCACTGCTCCCGGCTGGCTGGTGGCGGGCGGGAGCTGGGGCTGCTCACGGCTCCTCTGTTAGGTGGGGTTCCCGGGAGGGCGGACTGTCGGGGGCCCAGCAGCTGGGGGGGTGGAATCGTGTTCCCCCCCTCCCTTCTTCATCTTCTCTTTATGTCTTTGACTTAGTCTTTGTCACCTTATGACACCTTTGAAACCTTAGAGACACAGAGACACACACAGACAGAGAGGGAGGGAGGAGAGAGGGAAAGAGGGAGAGAAAGGGAGGAGAGGGAGGGAAAGAGGAAGGAAGGAGAGGGAAGGAGAGAGAAGAGAGGGAAAGAGGGAGAGAAAGGGAGGAGAGGGAGCATCTGAACGAATGAATTTGATTGGCTCACTTGAGTTCCTGTGCCAGGCCAGTGGCACAGAACAATTGACTGCCCTTGGTCTGATCAGCTGTGGGTGGTGAGGCTGGCAAGGTGTGTAGGTCACACCAGCTCTCTGTCATGGGGAGAGGGGGTCACTGGGGGCCCCAGAGGACAGAGGAGTGGTGGGAATTCCTGGAAGGGAGATTGCAGCTTCCAGACCAGCTCAGACACTGCCCTGATGTGAGCTTCCAGGAGACCCCAGGCCAGGTTAAAGCCTTCTCTGGGTTCTGTCCCCTCTGCAGCCTCGTCAAAGGTGCTGGTTGTATTGTCCTCGTCTGGCCAAGTCTGTTGCTGCCATCAGTCCCTGTGCTCGTCGTGGGTAGGGGTCAGCCTGGTTCATCCCTGTGGCCCTCCGTGGAGCTCGGGGCTGGCACACAGTGGTCATTCAGGATGTGTCGTACTTGGTGAAGTGAGCGAAGGGAGGAGAAGGGGAAGAGCTCCTAACACCTCCCTGGTGGGTCATCATCGGGCTCAGATTCCTTTACCTCCCAGTCCGGCCCAGCTCTGACTTGCTGGGATTCTCCCTTGGCTGAACAACCCCCAGGAAGGGGCCCCAGGTGTGCGTTCCCGCCGATGCATCCATTGAGGCGGGGAGAGGCTGGGGCGGCGCCGGCGGCCGCGGCTGCAGTACGTGGAACACGGTAGTGTGCCCCGCACATTAGCATGCCGAACCCACGTCTCTCGTAAGGTGTTAATTAAATTTCTTCGAAGTATATTGTCTGAAAAAAAAGGATAATTAGAAAGATGTCTTTAAAAGTATTTATGTAACTGATATGGCACCGCTTTTGGTTTGCCGCATAATTAGATTTAAACACAACTCCTCAGGCGGCACACTCATTTGGAGAGAGCTGCTTGTTGAAATGTCATTGCATTGTTTTTAAGAGTTTTGAGCCTGGTAAAACCATTCAACTGGGGAGGCAACATGTCGTGGAGACAGGGCTGGGTGGGGAGCCGGGGTCTCAGTCCATGCCCATGTTTCTGCACTGGGGGTGCCCACGGCCGCTTGCTCAGCCCGGCTGGATCTCGGCATCCTCCTCTGTCAAATGAGAGGACCACGATGGGCTCCTGAGGCAAAAAAACCTACATTTGTGCTGCTTTTTTTTTTTTTTCTGAAACGGAGTCTCACACTGTCGCCCAGGCTGGAATGCAGTGGTGTGATCTCAGTTCACTGCAACCTCCGCCTCCCGGGTTCAAGAGATTTTCCTGCCTCAGCTTCCCGAGTAGCTGGGATTACAGGCACATGGCACCATGCCCGGCTAATGTTTGAATTTTCAGCAGACTTGGGGTTTCACCATGTTGGTCAGGCTGGTCACAGACTCCTGACCTCGTGATCCTCCCGCCCCGGCCTCCCAAAGTGCTAGGATTACAGGCATGAGTCACTGCACACGGCCTGTGCCGCTTTTTAAACTGTTATTTTTGCTCAGTGGAGTAGCTTCATTTGACAGATGTGCAGACCTGGGCTGTGTAAAGCCTGGTCTTCTGTGACTCCAGGAGTGTTTTCTGACACAGCCCTGGAAAGTGTAGAAATGATCACACGGTCTTATAGTTTTAAAAAACGGACACACCTTTCCTTTAGGTGTATTTCACATGCTCTCCTGAACCTCCCCCCACCCCCGATGGTGCATACGCCCTGCCTGCACAGCCTTGGGGGTTGTCCTCACCACGTGCCCGTAGGCCTTTTCTCCATGTGGTCTCAGTGGGGGCCACAGTGCCCCCAAGGGGTAAAATCTGGTGCTTGGGGAGTGAAAAGAACATCTTTCTCTTACAAAGCGGAGGTGGACGTGAGTGACCTGAATACACGTCTGACATCTCTGTGCTGCTAAAGCTTCACGGGAGGGAGGTGAGTCTGGGGAAAGACAAGACATCTTGAAAAGGCCCCTCTGGGGGTGACGATGAACCAAAGGCCGGAAGCTGTGCAGCGATTCAGCTCCAGGGGCAGATACTCGCTGCACCTGCTTCTCACCCCCTTTAACCTTCACAGCTGCCCTCCGAGGTTTCCGTGTTACAGACAGGGAAACTGAAGCTCGGGCGCCAAATAAGCTTTGCCTGGCTAGTGAGGAGGGAAGTCCAGCATCGGGCCGGGGGCCCGCTGGGAAGGCTGGGCGTCCAGTCCCTGGTCTGGCGGATCTGACTGGCATTGACAGGGCTGTGAGCTGCCATGGACGGGGCTGCGGAGGCACTACCCGCAGGCCCGAGGCTCCACGATCTCCTGACCTGCAGTGTCTTCTCTCCCGGCAGGGTGGACCCGGTGCCTCACGATGCCCCCAAACCTCCAGGCTACACTCGCTTCGTCTGCGTCTCTGACACCCACTCAAGGACAGACCCCATCCAGATGCCATACGGCGACGTGCTGATCCATGCTGGGGACTTCACCGAGCTGGGGCTCCCGAGCGAGGTGAAGAAATTCAACGAGTGGCTGGGTAGGTCCCTCCGGCCCTGGGTGGGTGGATGTGCTGAGCAGGAAGCAGGAAGCTCCTGCCAGCTCCCGAGGCTGCCACCCTCCCTGGCTACCTTTCCCTCCTGCTTCACCTGTGCCTGCCTCGTCAGCCTCCCTGACCTCTGGGACCAGATGCCCCTTTCTCTCCCATCCGCCTGGGACCTCTCCTTCTCCATCACCTGCCTTGGTTGTGACTTTCCATTTGTTTGTGGGATTTATTTTTGGCCTGGAAGACCCCCTCCCAGAGGGACTTTGCTCATGTCTCTGTCCCTTTGTGTGTCCAGGCCCCAGTGCCTGGCAAAGGTAGGGGTGTTTGGGAGGACACCTTCTGGATAATATTTGTAGTTTGGCTGACTTTTATTTCCCTGGGTTACTATGTGTGGAAAGTGTGAACTTACACCTTGTAAAGGGGTCTTCCTTTTACACAAGGTTCTTTGCTCCAGGCCTCGCCCCTCTGCTGCCTCAAAGTGTTTGCAGATGTCAGGGCCCCCACTCAAGGAGGAATAGGCTTCAAACTGAGGAAGGATGAATTGATGAATGAGGCCGGGCGCGCTGGCTCACACCTGTAATCCCAGCACTTAGGGAGGCCGAGGCAGGTGGATCACCTGAGGTGAGGAGTTTGAGACCAGCCTGGCCGACATGGTGAAAGCTTGTCTCTACTAAAAATACAAAAACGTAGCCGGGTGTGGTGGTGAGCACCTGTAATCCCAGCTACTTGGGAGGCTGAGGCAGGTGAATCACATGAACCTAGAGGTGGAGGTTGTAGTGAGCTGAGATCACATCACTGCACTCCAGCCTGGTGACAGAGAGAGACTGTCTCCAAAAAAAAAATTGATGAATGAATGAATGAATGGCTGAGCCGGCAAATGAATGAATGACACTGAGAACGGTGGTGTCGGGGTGGGTGCTCAGCTGGTTCATCCTAGCTCAGTCACCCACTGCCATGGAGATGGTTTCTCCAGGGACCAGAGGTGGGCAGCGGCTGCTGCTCTCTGCAGCAGAGCCCTTTCCCACGCAGTGGTGCCCTGGTGGGCAGTCATTTATAAGCACGGCCCCTGGATTTTGTCTTTGTGCTTTTTTTCCAAAATAAGAAATAAACCTGGGGGACCTGCTGGAAGAACTCGCTTGCCTTGGAATCCAGAGAAACTGCACAGTGAGGCATCTCTGTCCCCACCCTGGGAAGACAGATGGATGGTCCCTGTGCAGCCCAGCACCCAGGCCTGCTGCCGTGGAGGCGTGGGTGCGGGGCCGCTCACCTTCCTTCGAAGCCCCACGTGGCTGCCAGACGGTCCCTTCCGCCTCCCCAGGGCTGTCCTGCTGTGCAGTTGGCTGGGACTGCACGAGCAGAGGGCCAGGAGCGAGGCAGGGCAGCCGCGGCGAGCCAGGGGCCCGACTCTGCCAGGCGACAAATATTTACAAGCAAGGCCTTCCCTTCTGTTTGGCAGGCGGAGGGCTTTAAATATTGATTTTTCAAATGGGAAATTCTAATCAAAGACTCTGTTTGGGCTGAAGGAAGTGCAGGCCGGGGGGAGAGGGCTCCTGCAGGCCTGCTCTGCGATTCTCACCTTGCCCACACTAGCGTCAGGTCTGGGCTGCCTTTCAGGAGGGGATCCTTCCCCGAGGGACACTGCTTGTCCCATCTGCCGTGGGTTTTAAAAGACAGGAGGCTCTGCTTCGTTGCGTCAAGAGGCCGTTTCCAAGGCAGAGAGGCTGGGGTCACCCTGGGTCAAGCCCCCACTGTGTGCCGGGCACTGGGTGGCAGGCTCTCATCACCTCTGCCTTGTTGAATTTGGGAACAGCTATTTGAGGTGGGTACCCTTTGCATCCCTATTTGACAGAGGAGAATGGAGATTCTGAAGAGTGAGGACTGTCTCTCACACACAGCCTGGCCTTCTAGGTGCCCACGTCAGCGTGGAGGGAGGGAATGAACCAGATAATCGCATGTGTGGTGGGTGTGGGCACCAAAGGCTGTGGGATCAGCATGCAGGGGCTGATGGCAGCTAACTGCGGGTCGGGGGAAGGCTTCCTGGAGTAGCTGACTTGGGGCCTGGGCCTCAACAGAGGGGTTGGGCGGCTGCAGAGGGAAGAGAGGAGTTTCATGAGCGGGACAGCTGGGGCCATGGTGTGCTGGGGGGCACTTGCAAGGAGGAATGATGTGCTGTGGCCGAGGCAGGGGGGTTTGGAGGGTGCTGGGGCTGGAAAGGGGATGGGTGTGACTGCGACTCTGTAGGTGGCGGCGGTGGGGCGGGGGTGGGGTGCAGGGAAGTGTTTTGCTTGGGAGGGCCAGCCCATGGAAATGGGCTGTTTAGAAAGCTCCCTCTACCTTTTTTTTTTTTTTTTTTTTTTTTTTTGAGACCGAGTTTCCCTCTGTTGCCCAGGCTGGAGTGTAGTGGCATGATCTTGGCTCACCGCAACCTCTGCCTCCCGTGTTCAAGCGATTCTCTTGCCTCAGCCTCTCAAGTAGCTGGGATTACAGGCATGTGCCATGAAGCCTGGCTAACTTTTGCAATTTTAGTAGACGGAGTTTCATCAGTTGGCCAGGCTGTTCTCGAACTCCTGACCGCAAGTGATCCACCCGCCTCAGCCTCCCAAAATGCTGGGATTACAGGCATGAGCTAATGCGCCTGGCCCTCTCTACCTGCCTCTAGTAGAACAATAAATGCCCTCCCATGGGCGTTTGGGAGGATATCTTCCGGATAATTCGCACTTGTAGTTTGGCTGATTTTTATTTGCCTGTGTTACTAGGTGTAGAAAGTGTGAACTTACAGCTTGTAAAGGGGTCTTCCTTTTACAAAAGATTCTTTGCCCCAGGCCTCTCCCCTCTGCTGCCTTAAAGTGTTTGCAGATGTCAGGGCCCCCACTCAAGGAGGAATGGGCTTCAGACTGAGGAAGGAGGAGCATTTGCCTGTGAGTGACAGCGTGAACAGAAGCCCATTTGCACCTGGTATTTTGGGAACTCATCCGCTGCACAAAGTGAGACACCTTGGGTGGCTGCTGGGTCAGGTCCCCAGGGCTTGGTGATCATGGCTGAGAGTTGGACTGTGCACCTATTCTGTGCATTTGGCCAGGGGTGTTTTTCTTTAAAGCTCAAGTTTACTGAGCGCTTAGTAGTGCTGGGTGCTTTTATAAACCGTTTGTGTGTATTAGTAACTCATTTAATCCTCCTGACAGTGGAATGAGGCAGGAACTATTATGATTCCCATTTTACAGAGGAGAAAACCAAGGCCCAGAGCAGTGAAGTCACTTGCTCAAAGTCACACACGTTGTAAATGGCAGAACTGGGATTCACACCGGGTGGTGGGACCCAGCGCCGACTCCTGGTGTAGCTCTGTGCTGCCTCTCCTTGCGGAGAATCCTCCCTAACTGGAAGTAAGGGTGTGGGCGATGCTGTCTCGAGTTGGACATCCTGGATCTGCTTCCTACCCGGGTGACTGCAGCACCCACCTGACCCCTCTGGGCTTCATTTTAAATGTGGGCGGTTAGGCTCCCCTGCCGCACGTCCCTCCAAAGGTTGAGGCTCTGTTGGCATGGAGGAAAGAATCAAGCTTTGAAACTGTTAAGTGCTGTGTACATGTTATGATTGCCCCCATGAACTGGAGTCTGCCACTCAGCCTGCTGCGGCGGCACTGTGGCTCCGTAGATGTGAGGGCTGTGGGGGAGCTGTTCATTGGAAAGAGCTATGAGGTCTGTTGGGAACCCACCTGGGGACGTGTGATGATGGCCATTCACCTGGGTGGTCACGGAAGGCCTCCCTGAGGAGGGGATGTTGGGCCAGACCTGAGGGTGAGAATGAGGCAGCCTTGTGCAGATCTGGGCAGAACCCGTTCCAGGCAGAGGACACGGTGGCTGCAGGGGCCCTAGGGTGGGAGCAGAGAGCACTGGGAGCATTGGGAAGTGGGAGAGGCAGGGCTGCGGGGCAGGTGCTGGTCCACGCAGGCCTCCTGGGCCAGGGGCAGGAGTGTGGGGCTGATCCTAAGGGTGAGGGGTGCTTTGGGAAGGTGTTTATAGGGAGATAACCTTTAGAAAGACTTTTCTTTTCTTTTTCTTCTTTTCTTTTCTTTTTTTTTTTGAGATGGAGCCTCACTCTGTTGCCCAGGCTGCAGTGCAATGGCGCAATCTCGGCTCGCTGCAACCTCTGCCTCCCGGGCTCAAGCGATTCTTCTGCCTCAGTCTCCAGAGTAGCTGGGATTACAGGCATGTGCCACCACGCCCAGCTAATTTTTGTATTTTTAGTAGGGGTTTTACCATGTTGGTCAGGCTGGTCTCAAACTCTTGACCTCGTGATCCTCCTGCCTCGGCCTCCCAAAGTGCAGGGATTATAGGTGTGAGCCACCACGCCTGGCCTAGAAAACTTTTTCAAAGGCCATGGTGGATTGCAGAGCCAGAGTGTACACGGTGAGGGCCGAAACTCCAGAATGTTCCAGAGTCAGTGTCTGGGTAGTGGGGTCATGGGATTTTAGCTTCTTCTTTAGGGTTGTCTGTCTCTCACACACCCTGTGGGGATGTGTGTGTGTGTTTTTCTGGTAATCTCAAACAAAGGCAATGCTCCTGGGCATCTGGTGGGAAGTGTATCCCAGGAGGGGGTGGGACAGCGCTGGGCCTGAGGTCAGTTCTGGCGTCATCCAGCCATTGTAAGCAACTTGCCACTCCCTGACTCTTGCTCCATACAAAACAGACTCATCAGCTAAAACACCAGCAGCACTGTTTCCCTCCAGCCACACTGGCCAGCTGGACTTGTCCCGCGTAGAACAAGCTCCCCTCCCTGGTCCTGGGCCCACACTCCCCTCACTCCTCCAGAGCTGCCTCTCGTGAAGCCTCTCCTGTCCCGCTCAAGGAGGAATGGGCTTCAGACTGAAGAAGGAGGTGCATTTGCCTGTGAGTGACAGCGTGAACAGAAGCCCATTTGCAGCTGGTATTTTGGGAACTCACCCACTGCACAAAGCGAGACACCTTGGGTGGCTCAGATCCCCAGGGTTTGGTGATCATGGCTGAGAGTTGGACTGTGCACCTATTCTGTGCATTTGGCCAGGGGCGTTTTTCTATAAAGCTCAAGTTTACTGAGCATTTAGTATGTGCTGGGTGCTGTTCTGTATCCAGGGCAGAGCTGTTCCCTCCTCCTCTGTATGCCCAGAACTCCCAGTCTAGGCTCTGGTGGTGGCTCTCACCTTGTGGCGGCAGCGGGGATGTCTCCCACCTTCACCATCAGCCCCTGGAGAGCAGGGTCAAGGCTTCGTGCCCAGAGCCAGCCAGAGAAGCCCTGGACAGGGAGGAATGTGCAGCCATGGGTGGCACGCGGACCCTGCTGACACAGCCCTGTCTGTGAGCTGGCCACGGTGACACCAGCAGGGCAGGGTATGCCTGAATGCCTCTGGGTGGACCTCCAGCAAATGGGGGCTTCCAGGAGGGCAGCGCTAGGATGCAGACCAGTATGAGCCACCGCTCTTGTCACACAGGACTTGGGAAGCCATCTGAGAACACTCAGGGAGTGTAGGTTGAGTTGGAGTCTCAAGGAAGAAGCTAGAAGCTGGGGCCACAGGTGCTCTGGGACTGATGAAATGTTCCAGGTGTTCCAGGTGGGCATGCAGGTTCCCCTGGAGGCCAGGGTGCTGAGGGCAGGAGGGGAGCTTGAGCACTGAGAAGCACCCTCCTCCCAGGATGCCCTGCGGTGGCAGCCCCTGACCCCAAGGCCCTGACACCACCCGAATCTTTCCCAAGGCAAGAATGCTGGGTCCAAATTGTGCTCCCGTCTCTGAGTGACAGTTATGCCTGTAAGAACTGTCAGTTCCTGAGCTGGGATTTGCATGATGCCAGAAGGTTCCCTCTCTGTGACTGGCAGGTGCCAGGCTGGCCTCCCCATCCCTGGCCACAGGAAGCCTACAGCCTCCGCAGCCCTCACTGCCCCCGTTCCAGCCCCGACAGCCTGAGGACCCTGCACCGCCCTCGGGAGCGACTGCCCAGAGGACACAGGTGGCTTTGTATTGGTCAGCCTCTCCTCCCCTCGGCTCTGCAGCGCCTGATGCTGGATGCAGTCTCGTCTAACATGGGTCTGCCCCAGCCTCCACGTGGCCTCCCTCTCTGGGACCCTTCTCCAGCTCCTCCTTTTGTTCCTCATTCCCCTCCTGCCCACCAAAGGGTGCTCCTCCTAGGGTCCATCCTTAGGCCTTCCAGCTCCCTTCTTTACAAGTGATAACTAAACACTCAGACCCCTCAGCTCTCACTCCACCCGCACCTGCAGAATGTCTCCTCTCTCTGATCCAGCCACTGCATCATCTGGTCTTCTTACGAAACACCTCCTCCTGAGTGTCTGCCAGGGTTTTAGAGTAGTTCTATCCCAAATTGAACTCCTAAACCAATGACCTATCTCCTTAGGCTGCGTAGTAAGACGAAGCACTCCACTGTGGCGTTTGGGACGCTCTCAGTCGGGCTCCTGTGTCTGTCCCCTCTCCTTTCCCTTTGAGGCTGATGTCTGCAGTCATCTATTGTGATTCTGACACTGCTGTCATCTGTCCTGCCCACTGTCCTCTCTGCCCACTGTGTCGCCTGCTGAGCTGCTGTGGGTGCTCAATGTGCCAGCCTCCTGGGACCCCTTCCTCCTACAGCTTCTGTGAGCCCCTCCAGGGCTGAGACCATGCCTTGGTCAACACGGGTCCTCAGAGCCCAGCCCAGCCTGGCACTGAGGTGCCAAGTGGTGATGGTGGAATAAAGAATGGAGGGGTCTGTGAAGCACATGATGGGCCTGTTCATTAAGTGGCACTATGCTTAGCAGACACAGGCAGGGGAGGAAGACGAGGGCCTGGCAGTGGAGTATTTAGAAGTTATAATTAACTTTGTACTGGTGCCCTAGCATAACATGGTATAGGAGACAATATAAAAGGGGTCCCAGGATTTAGTGAAATAGAGCTAGGTCTTTTGTAAGTAAACCCTTAATTAAAATCCACAAGGGAGGAAGGGAGAGAAAGGGAAATGGAGAATCATGTCAAGGCAGTTTCTTCGGTTCTTGCCTCATTTGCCGCTGCGTGGAAGGCCTGAGGGTGTGGGGGGTTTGCCTGGAAATGGGCCACACACAATGGCCTTGCCTCTTTGTGATGTAATCCCAGCGTGCCTGCTCGGCGGGATGGGCGTCTTCTCTGTTCCAGGCTCCAAGTGGAGTCTGGGGGCTTCAGAAAGGAGCAGGTGGGGCCTCGCCCTCACCTTGCAGGAGCAGGAGGGCGCTCACAGGCACAGGAATTAGGATCATTTGTGGGAAACAGGTACTTTCTGGTGCAAGCTGGAGGTTGTCCCCCTCCGTGCACCCCTCAAAGTTGTCCCCTCCCGGCTGCTCTCTGGCCTCCTCTCTTCTTCCTAATGGGGAGGAGACAGACCTTGGCTGTGGATGGGGACGATCCACCTCTGAGTTCATGACTCTGTCCTGGCAGCGTGTGCGAGTCCCTGCTTTGTCTCGTTTCTTTATTTTTCCCTCTCTTCTTCCCACCTCCCCACGCAAGGACTGGCATGCCCAAGCTCCCTCCCTCCTGCTCGCCCGCGCTCCTGCCTGGGTGCACCTTGCTCTTCCTCCCTTTCCTGACTTGAGCACTGCAAGATCCTGCCCGGTGGCCGCCCCTTCCGACCGCTGCAGAGCGTGCTGGGTGGGCATCCCCTGTTACAGATCAGGACCTAGAGCTGGTACCTGGGCGCCCGCCCCTGTGTGGGGCTGCTCCGGCCTCTGGGAGGTGGAGGTGTTCTGCTTCACTCGTGCAGGGTGCCGTTGGGCGAGTCTTCCTGGGAATGGGGTGCCGGTGCTTCCAGCTCTGCAGGGCAGTCCATCAGGCCTCACGCTGGCTCTGTTGGGACTTGCAGCCTCTCACTCAGGCAGGGCACCGAGCACTTGAGGTCAGGACCCTGCATGCCAGTCACTTCTGGCTTTGTCCTCACCAGCCACCTGGCCTCTCTTCTCCCCCATGGAGTGTCCACCTCAATCAGATGAGACCACGTGTGCACCCTGTGTGAACTGAGCCCCTCCTGGCACGCAGGGTCCTGGCAGTTCATGCACTTCCCAGCGTGGGTTACTAGAGCTCCCGCCTCTCCTGCGGGGCTGTGACTGCTGGCAGCCAAGGCAGGGGTCTACGCCAATCTCAGTCAACACAGCGTGAGGGGCTACTGCGTTCACTGGTTTGGTGCTGGAGATTCAGCAATGAGTGGCACAGAAGTATCCCTGCCCAGGTGGCCTGAGGTTGGATGCAACCACAGGTGGATCAATGCATGCGGTGGGCTGGGTCAACGCAAGGATGGGAGGCTTCTTGACATAAGATGGCTGGGGAAGGTGTGGTGGCTCACACCTGTAATCCCAGCACTTTGGGAGGCTGACAGAGGTGGATCACCTGAGGTTAAGAGTTCAAGACCAGCCTGACCAACATGAAGAAACCCGTCTCTACTAAAAATACAAAATTAGCCGGGTGTGGTAGCACATGCCTGTAATCCCAGCAACTTGGGAGGCTGAGGCAGGAGAATCACTTCAACCTGGGAGGTGGAGGTTGCAGTGAGCCAAGATCATGCCATTGCATTGCAGCCTGGACAACAAGAGTGGAACTCTGTCTCAAAAAAAAAAAAAAAAAAAAAGATGGCTGGGGAAGAACCCCCCCAGGGGGCGGGGTCATGCACTGAGAAGGACCTAGCTGTGAATTCCTGGTGCACGGTGGGGGTCTGTGGGCCTGATCCCAGTGAGCCTGGGGCAGAGGCTGAAGAAGGAGGTCCATCTCTGCTGACTAGCTGGGACCAGGGCATGGATTTGATTCTAAAGGCTCCTGGGGGAGCTTAGGCAGGGGAGGACAAGGTCTGATTCGGGGTTCTGAAGGACCCTCCTGGCTTCTGGGTGGAACCTGACTGTGGCGGGCAGGAGAGGGTGCCAGGGCACAGGGGAGGTTGGTGCAGCTGTTGGCAAGAGGCCAGGGTAGCTCAGACGACCTGGAGGTGGCTGAGGGAGAGCACAGTTGGGGCTTGGCTGTGGTTTGGAGGCGAAATCAACAGGATATGCTGGTGAGGTGCGGGGTTGGGGCAAGGGGGATGGGTGACCTGGTATCCTTAGGGCCTGGCAGCCTGGCACGAGGTGGAAGTTTAACAAATATTTGTTAAAGGAATGAGAAAAGAAAAGACAAATTTTGTGATGTTGTCACTTCGATTAAAAAAAAATCCAATCAACTCTCTTTTTTTTTTTTTTTTTAAGAGCTAAAAAGAATTCTCTTTGGTGTAGACTTGAAATGGATTCTGGGAAATAAAGCAGAAACTTGGTACCAATGGGGGGAAAATGGATCTGGTGCGACGGCCTGATTCAGACATTTCCAGACACACATTGTTATTCTCGCAAAGACTCGAGATTGAATATTTTAAAAATAATTTTATTTTTAAACTCAGCAGCCTCTTGTCATCTCCGGCTGGTTGGTGTCCAGGGATTTTGGTGGCATAGTCACATGGCCAGCGCAACTGATAAACAGGGTGACCCCCTGGAGAGTGAGATCAGTGCTCAGATGAGGAACGGATGGCTTGTGCACAGAGGTTTGGTCTTCATTTAAAAAATTAATTTTCTATATTTTTCATAAAAAAAAAATCCTCACAAGCTGTGCTGTGTTTTACGGGCTAAAAGGGAGAACATTAACTTCTAAGAAAGATGAAAAATCTAGAATTCTAAGTTGTAGTCAAGTGATTTTGGCCAGCCGTAATTACAGTATTTTCATGTTAATGTATAAACCCCTTGAAAGGTGTGCTTAAGTGATAATTATCTATTTACAACAAAATGGCTTTGGAAATGAAATGAGACCCACTGTTTTGTGTGTGTGTGTGTGTGTGTGTGTGTGTGTGTGTGTGTGTGTGTGTATCAAACATGTTATGCAGTGGTGTTTTTTCTTTCTTTCTTTATTTTTTTGAGACGGAGTTTCACTCTTGTTGCCCAGCCTGGAGTGCTCAATTCACTACAACCTCCCTGTCTCAGGTTCAAGCGATTCTCCTGCCTCAGCCTCCTGAGTAGCTAGGATCACAGCTGCCCGACACCATGCCTGGCTAATTTTTGTGTTTTTAGTGGAGACGGGGTTTCACCATGTTGGCCAGGCTGGTCTTGAACTCCTGACCTCAGGTGTTCCACCCTCCTCAGCCTCCCTAAGTGCTGGGATTAAAGACATAAGCCACCGTGCCTAGTCCTTTCTCTATTTTTTTTTTTTGAAGATCATCATCCTAAGTATCTCCATTTTAAAATTAAAAACTTAAAATTTAAACAAGGTAGAGTGACTCATTTCTCTGAAAAGCTGGGCCCTCTGAAACTTCTTGTGTAGTTTTATTTTGTGTAGCTTGTTACTTGTTTGGATTTTTTTGTGTCAAAGGGTTGAAGATAGTTTATAAAAATAACGTCAATAGGGTACAATATTGATGATAAATTAAAAGCCAGGATTGAAAAAAAAATAGAATAGCTCAGATGGAGGACGTAGCATTTCAACACCCAGGGCTTTGTGGGCTCTGAGTGGGAAACCAGGATCTGAGCTTCCTTGGGGTCAAAGTGAAGAAGGTAATTTGACTAATGTCCCTAATTACTGGGAAATGTGCCAGCTCCTTTGATTGGTCCCCTATAGCATGTTCGACAGCCATCTCGTTCCACTGGGAGTAACTTGAAGGCCTATACCTGTGTCCTCCTAATCTCTGTGTGGTAAAGTGTTTTGTATTTGGATAATAACAGCAAATATTTATTTAGTTTCCTGGTGTATAAAACATGCCCATTTCTGTCATTCACTTTGTGCTTTCTATCACCCGTCACCTCCGCCTTCTTTTGGATTGATTGAAGTTTCTTTTTTTTTGCCTCTATTGGTTTGGAAATTCTCTATTGTTTTTAAATATGTTTAGTAGTTATTCATAGTTATTCATACATTTTTAATGTGCATATCTGACTTAATACAGCCTAAAATTAAACAACATCTTTATTCCTCCCCACAGAACCCTGGGACACACCTACCCTGTCCCTTCTTGCTTCCATCTGATTTATATCTCTGCTCTGGTGTGTACTTTTTTTTTTTTTTGCAGATGGGATCTCACTCTGTTGCCCAGGCTGGAGTGCAGTGGCACAATCATAGCTCACTGCAGCCCCAACCTCTTGGGCTCAAGCAACCCCCTTGTCCTAGTCCCCACCTCACCCTGAGTAGCTGGGACTACAGGCTTACACCACCATGCCTGCTAATTTTTGTATTTTTTTTAGGGATGGGGTTTTACCATTTTGCCCAGGCTGGTCTTGAACTCCTGGGCTCAGGTGATCTGGCTACCTTGGCCTCCCAAAGTGCTGGAATTATAGGTATGAGCCACTGTGTTTACATTCGGTTTTTTTTTGAGACAAGATCTCACTCTGTCACCCAGGCTGGAGTGCAGTGATGTGATCATGGCTCACTGCAGCCTCAGCCTCCTGGGCTCAGGTGATTCTCCCACCTTAACCCCCTGAGTAGCTGGTGGCACTACAGGCATGCACCATGATACCCAGCTGGTTTTTCTAGTTTTTGTAGAGATGGGGTTTCGCCATGTTGCCCAGGCTGGTCTCGAACTCCTGGGCTCAAGCCATCTGCCTGCCTTGGGCTCCCAAAGTGCTGTGATTACTGGGGTGAGCCACCACACCCAGCCTGGTATTTACTTTTAATGTGTTTTTGACTCTGCCTCACACTAGTCATCGTTATTAGCATTTGTTTTTCAGGTTACGTTTGATTGTTTACTCAACAGGTGCTTCCTGAGCACTTTTTCTGCACTGGGCATAATTCTGGGCACTCAGGATGCAGCAGTGAACAAAACTAGTTCCTGCCTTTGTGAGTCAGGGGAGAAGATAAACAGCTGTCATATGATGGGGGGTGTTCAGGCTAAGGGGACGTGAAGGCATGGGGAAGGGTGGGACCCTCTGCCGAGGTGACGTTTGCATGAAGACCTCAATGGAGGCGGCCAGCCGTGCCCATGTCTGGGCAGAGGCAGCAGCTCTGAGTTGGGGGTGTTGATGGCACATGTGAGGACTGGCAAGAAAGACGTGGCTGGAACTCCATGGAGAGTCTGAGCAAGTGAGTGGAAGAAGTAGAGCCCAGATGGGGGATGGGACCCAGCAGGGAAGCTCAGGGGGACTTCATGCAGTAGGTGGCAAGTAAGGCGACCTAGGCATTTGGGCAGTGCTTGGACACATGAAGTGTGAGCATAGGCCTTCCAGCTCAAGGGATGAGGCTAACCAAGGGCTCAAGGATGAAACTGCTACTTGCCTTTGGTTTGCAATCATTCATTCACTCAACAAACATCGGTGGCCCCCTGTGTTGTCCTACCCCCTGTGCTAGACACCAGAGATACCATGGGCAGCAAATTGAGCAAGACTTCCGCCTGAGAGCCACATGAACAAGAAAACACCATGACACAATGGAGACAGAAGAGGGGGAAGTGGTAGGCTGGGACCAAGTTGGACCATCTAGGCTTAACTTGCCGCTCACTTGCCTTCCAGGTGTGAGACGGAGGGCAGGTGACTTTCCTGTGCAATAAAGGATGGCAGTGCCTTCCTCCCCCGGCTGGTTGTTCTGCGGATGAGAGACGATGTGTGCCAAGCATGCAGTCTGGGGTTCTGCCAGGTTCCCTGGTGTGAATCTTCCTCTTCCTGTGCTGTTTGTCTCCAGCTCATTCAAGGCTGTGGACCCTTTGGGGAGAAATCGCTGGTTGGTTGTTCAGAAGTTGGTGTAAGCAAGATTTTCTTACTGATACACTTTTTCTCTCTTTTCACAAACACGGAGAGAGGCA
This sequence comes from Sapajus apella, assembly GCF_009761245.1. Classification (NCBI taxonomy): domain Eukaryota; kingdom Metazoa; phylum Chordata; class Mammalia; order Primates; family Cebidae; genus Sapajus; species Sapajus apella. Next base: position 811,947 of record NW_022437063.1, read on the forward strand.
TTTGGATATGAAACAAGCCTGTAGATTTTTAAAAATGGCATTTTCATACAGGATTTTATTCCAGAACAGGAATAATCAACAAGCCAGACAATCCTGGCCAGCACAGCATTAAAATACTCTGTCCCCGCGTGCACATAAACTTATGAAATGTCTGGTAATTTCCACCATTTCCCTGTCTATACAACCTGCCCCTGCCCACCTCCTGCACCTGCACTCAGCATAAATGTTGTCAGAAGCTGGAGACTCGTTGTTTGGAGAATGTGATCTCCGCTTAGAGAGAGTGAAACCAGCAGGTGTGTCACTGTTCATGCACACGGTGTCCCCTCCTGGTCACTGGTACATCCTCACAACTGGCCCATCTCACACTTCAGGGTTCAAGTGCAGATTATGCAGGTCTCTGGAAGGCATGACACTCTGCATTGCTTTTTTCTTGTTTTTTTTTTTTTTTTTGAGAAGGAGTCTCACTCTGTCACCAGGCTGGAGTGCAGTGGCCGCGATCTTGGCTCACTGCAACCTCTGCCTTCTGGGTTCAAGCGATTCTCCTGCCTCAGTCTCCCAAGTAGCTGGGATTACAGGCGCCCACTACCATGCTCAGCTAACGAGACGGGATTTCACCATGTTAGCCAGGATGGTCTTGATCTTTTGACTTCATGATCTGCCTGCCTCAGCCTCCCAAAATGCTGGGATTAGAGGCGTGAGCCACTGTACCTGGCCCAACATTCTGCATTTCTAATGAGCTCCCAGGTGATGCCCCTTCGTTCTGCCGAGGACTCTTTTGGGGATTACACTTTGATTTTTTTTTTTTTTTTGAGACAGGGTCTCACTCTGTCGCCCAGGCTGGAGTGCAATGGTGCCATCTCGGCTCATACAACCTCTGCCTCCTGGGTTCCAGTGATTCTCCTGCCTCAGCCTTCCAAGTAGCTGGGATTACAGGCACACACCAGGCTAATTTTTGTATTTTTAGTAGAGACGGGGTTTCACCATGTTGGTCAGGCTGGCCTTGAACTCCTCACCTCAAGTGATCCATCTGCCTCGGCCTCCCAAAGCGCTGGGATTACAGGCATGAACCACTGCACTTGGCCTGGGGACTACACTTTGAGTAGCAGAGTCCTACACCAGCATTGTCCACTTCCTGAGAGGGTGGAAATGCTGTATATGTGTGCTGTCCAGTGTGGTAACCACGAGCCCTATGTGAGCATTGAGCACTCGAAATGTACAGGTATTGATCGACTTACGACTGATGCAACTTATGACCATTCGACTTTACGACCACAATCGCTAGCCACGACTGCGACGCGTCTGGCAACGCAAACATTGCCCAGCTGGGTGTACTACAGTGCGGACCAGCTTCCGGCAGCACTACCATCTCCGCGTGCATATAGCCTACTCAACTTACAACCAAATCGTGTTACGACTGGTCCTTTTGGAACCAATCGTGGTCGTAAGTCGAGCACGAGCTGTAGTTAGTGTGACTGAGAAACTGACTTTTGTGTTTTTATTTCACTGTAGCTGATCTGAAATTAAATGTCCACAGGGAGTTCATGGCTACTGTGATGGACAGCACATCTGAACATCCCTGGAGGTGTCTGCTGTTTCTGCCTCTGCTTTGCAGATGCAAAAGCTGACTGAGGGAGGAGAAAGCTTGCCCAAGGTCATACAGCAAAGAAAAGTGGAGTC
>NW_022437063.1:813723-850652 GCF_009761245.1 Sapajus apella
GCTCTTTTTAAATGTTTTATTATTTATTTGTTTGTTTTTAGTTTTTTAAAATTGAGATGGAGTCTTGCTCCATCTCAGTGACAACCCAGGCAGTGCAGTGACAGGATCCCAGTTCACTGCAGCCTCCGCCTCCAGGGTTCAAGTGACTCTGATGCCTCAGCCTCTCGAGTAGCTGGGATTACAGGTGCCCACCACGCCTGGCTAACTTTTGTATGTTTAGTAGAGATGGGGTTTCATTATGTTGTCCAGGCTGGTCTCAAACTCCTGACCCCAGATGATCCACTCGCCTTGGCCTCCCAAAGTGTTGGGATTACAGGTGTGAGCCACCGCACCCAGCCGTAAATTTTTTATTTTTTTAATACCTAAGGAGACCTTTTGTTTCTGGAGGTCATGTAGGTCTCCAGGGCGGGGATCTGGATAGTTGGGTATGGGGCCATATTTTCAGCACCACGGACAGCGCCAAACCGCCTCCCCCCACCCACGCTCTAAGGGTTGTTATTGGCTAAGCCAAGGAATGCACTCATCCCCCTTATCCCATGGCTCCGAGTTATAGATGTGGCCATTGTGTGTGCCCTGGCTGACTGTGCATACGCTAGGCCTCTGCCTGCCTCGGTCCCCTGCTTGGCTCCATCCCCGCACCCTGGAACTCTTCCACCTGCCACCCAGTGAGGGAGAAAGTTGGGTGCTGAGGGCCACACACATGTCTCTGGGGGACATGGTTGAGAGCTCAGACTCTAAACTGAAACCAGAGCTGGGACACCTTGCTTCCTCGGTGTGTGACCTCTAGCAGGTAACAGCCTCCCTGGATTTCAGTTTTATAATTTGGAAAATGGGGAAGTAACGGGATGTTTCTCACAGGGCCTTGGTGAGACCTGAGTAAGAAAGTGCAGGTGGAGTGCAAGCTCCGGGCAGGTGCGGGGTGAACTCTTCATTGTTTCCGTCTCTCCTGAGCAAGGTGCGTTCTAGAAGCAGAAAGGCAGTGGAGGCAGCTGGAGGGATGAGGCAGCAGAATGGGCAGGCCCAGCCAGGTGGCGGTGGTTTATAGAGCCAGGGGCACCAGCAAGCACTCTGGGGAGGAGGTACGCAGGGCGCAGCCCCCCACCTGCCTCAGTGGGACCAGCCCCATTCTGCTCAGGTGTCAGTGACCTCCCTCCCACTCAGTGTTCTCTGTGGTTTTTGGAGCCTCCCCCATTGCAGGGTTTACTTGAGTTTCAGAGGGAGCCATGATGCAGCCATGTCCATGGACCTGGGCTAGTTTAAATCCTGAATGAGACAGGGGCCAGGGGAAAGGAATGGGCAGACCCCCTCCCAGCCCTGCCTGGCCTCGTGCCTGCTGGGCAGCCCTCAGAAGGCCATCCCTCCCCTGTGCCTCAGTGTCTTTACCTGAAAAATGGGGCCACACACTTGCTTTGGAGGGCTGTCATTAGGATTGAATAAGGCATTGCAGCTGGGATTCTGCCTAGGCTCGTGGGTCCTGAGGGATCTCTCGAGTTTGCATCCTGGCTCTGCTCTTCCCAGCCATGTGGCCTTGGGCATGTTCTGTCTGCTCTCTGAGCCTCAGTTTTCTCATCTATCAAAGGGAGCTGATATTGGGAGAGTTCATGAGGCAGTGGGTGATCTGGGCTCATCATAGGCCTGGCATGGGGTAGACGCATAACACACGCAGCTGTTCCTGTGATGGTGATTTTATGAACACATCTGAAGTGCCTGGCACAGAGTAGATGGCTCAGTTGATGGTAGCTTTGTGTGTGTGTGTGTGTGTGTGTGTGTGTGTGTGTGTGTGTGACAGAGTCTCGCTCTGTTGTCAGGCTGGAATGCAATAGTGCAATCTTGGTTCACTGCAGCCTCCATCTCCCAGGTTCAAGCGATAATCCTGCTTCAGCCTCCCGAGTAGCTGGGACTGCAGGTGCGTGCCACCACACCCAGCTAATGTTTGTGTTTTTAGTAGAGATGATGTTTCACCACGTTGGCCAGGATGGTCTCGATCTCTTGACCTCATGATCTGCCCGCCTTGGTCTCCCAAAGTGCAGGGATTACAGGCGTGAGCCACCGCGCCCGGCCGGTGGTAGCTTTAATTACCATTATTAATGTCATCCAAACAGGACTTCCGCTTTTTAAAATCGTGTGTTTAAGAGTTAGAATTTAGTTCTTTGAAATTTGTTTTAAAAGCAAAGCGGATTTTTTAGAAGTGTATAGGTTTGTTTCTTTGGTCTCTCTTAAGAAGAAGAATTTCACACCTTTCAGAGTGTGCGCCATGCAAATGAAGATGCCAGAGCTCGCGGAAGGCCGTTCCGAGCTAATTCTGGGCTGGTTTGACAGCCACGACACTGAAGGGGAAGCATCGAGCTGACAAAGCGAGGCTTTCTTTGGTAACATCCCAACCTCTCAAAATAGTCACTTTCCAAACTAACATTTGTCATGTTGGTGTTTGAAGGAAGTTTTTTGTTCATTGATCCAACCACGTGCTGCACCGCCTCAAAACTCTGCACAGGTTTCCCCTGTGCCCCCGGTGAGTCCAGGCACTGCTCCTGGGGTCAAGGCCCCTGGGGGGGGCCCACGGTCCCTTCTAGGCCTGCCTCCATCCCTCCCCTTTGTCTGCCTGAGGCTTCGGGGCAGTTGTCAGATCTGTTGGATGTTTTTTCACTTCCATGCTTTTCATGTGTGGGCTGCTCCTGCCGGGGTGCCGATCCTGTCTGCTTAGGGAGCTGCTGTCCACCGTGGATACCTGTTTCTGTGATCACTTCTCTCCTTTCTTCTTTTTTTTTTCCCCGAGACGGAGTCTTGCTCTGTCGCCCAGGCTGGAGCGCAGTGGTGCGATCTCAGCTCACTGCAACCTCTACCTCCCGGGTTCAAGAGATTCTCCTGCCTCAGCCTCCCTGGCAGCTGGGATTACAAGCGCCCGCCATCACGCTGGCTAATTTTTGTATTTTTAGTAGAGATGGGGTTTCTCCATGTTGGCCAGGCTGGTCTCAAACTCCTGACCTCAGGTGGTCACCCATCTCAGCCTCCCAAAGTGCTGGGATTACAGGCATGAGCCACTGAGCCAGGGCAGTGCCCTCTCGTTATAGGGACACCAGTCATCGGATGAGATCCTACTCATATGATCTCATTTTACTTTATCTCCTTAAGGGACCTCTCCAAATGCAATCCCGCTCTGAGGTACTAGGTTTTAAGACTTGAACATATAAATTTTCCAGGGGTGGGGGGACAGAATTTTTAGCCTATAACAGGTGAAACTGCCATCACTAGAGCTATTTTCTGTTTCCAACATACTTTTCAGAGCATTTTCGAATCTGTTGTGGGAAGCTATGGAAACCTGTTTGTAATCTCAGCAACGTAACTACTCAGAGTAATTGCTCTGTGTTGGATGATTAGCTATCAGTCTTACTGTTGATTCTGTGAAGAGATTGTCCCCCCGCCCACCCGCCTTTTAATTGCCTGAAAGTTTCCAGGAGTTTGACTATTGTATTAATTTTCTGAGGCTGCCATAACACATTATCACAAACTTCTTGGTTTAAGAGAACAGAGGCCGGGCGCGGTGGCTCAAGCCTGTAATCCCAGCACTGTGGGAGGCCGAGGCGGGTGGATCACGAGGTCAAGAGATCGAGACCATCCTGGTCAACAAGGTGAAACCCCGTCTCTACTAAAAATACAAAAAAAAAAAAATTAGCTGGGCATGGTGGCACGTGCCTGTAATCCCAGCGACTCAGGAGGCTGGGGCAGGAGAATTGCCTGAACCCGGGAGGCGGAGGTTGCGGTGAGCCGAGATCGCGCCATTGCACTCCAGCCTGGGAAACAAAAGGAAAACTCCGTCTCAAAAAAAAAAAAAAAAAAAAAAGAACAGAAATGTATCCTTTCACTGTTCTGGGGGTCAGAAATCTAACATTCAGTTGTCAGTAGGACTGTGTTCCTTCTGGAGACTCCGGTGACGGGGAGGAAGCAGGGAATCCTTCTTTGCCTCTTGTAGCCCGTGGTGGCTGTTGGCAGTCTTTGGCTTCCTTGATTAGTGGCCACAAGATCATGTTCATCTGTGAGTAGAGACAGTTTTATTTCTTCCCTTCCGTTCCAGATGCTTTTATTTCTTTTTCATGCTTTATTGCCCCGGTTAGAACCTTAAGCACAATGTTGAATAGAAATGTTAAGAGTGGACGTCCTTGTTTTGTGACCAATCTTAGGAGGAAATCTTTTAGTCTTTCACTATGAAGTATGATGTTAGCTGTGAGATTTGTAACATGTATGTATTTACTTGTTTATTTAGAGACAGGGTCTCACTATATTGCCTAGGCTGGTCTTGAGCACCTGGGCTTAGGTGATCCTCCTGCCTCAGCCTCCCAAATAGCTGGGACTGCAGATGTGCACCACCATGCCCAGCTCACTGAGGGACCTTTAGAGATGCTCCTTACCAGATTGAAAAGGTCCCTTCTATTCCAAGTTTGTTATGTGTTTTTTGTTTTGTTTTGAGACTGTCTTGCTCTGTCACCCAGGCTGGAGTGCAGTGGTGCAATTTTGGCTCACTGCAACCTCTGCCTCCTGGGTTCAAGTGATTCTTGTGCCTCAGCCTCCTGGGTAGTTGAGATTACAGACATGTGGCACCATACCTGGCTAATTTTGTATTTTTATTAGAGACAAGTTTCTCCATGTTGGCCAGACTGGTCTTGAACTCCTGGCCTCAAATGATCCATCCATCTCAGCCTCCCAAAGTGCTGGCATTACAGGCGTGAGCCACCAGGCCTGGCCAAGTGTTGTTGTTGTTTTTAATCATGAAAGGGTGTTTTATTTTGTCAGATGCTTTTCTGTGTCTGTTGAGACGGTCATATGTTTTCCCCGTTATTATTGCAGTATATTACATTAATTGTTGTATGTTGAACCAGCCTTACATTCCTGGGTTCAATCTCATTTGGTGATGGTGTATAATCCCTTTTTATCGGTGTCAAATCTTTTGTTGCCTGATTTGACTTGCTAGTATTTTATTGAGGATTTTGCACCTATATTCGGCAGAGATACTGGTCTGTGGTTTTCTTTTCTTGTGATAGCTTTGTCTGGTTATGGTATCAAAGCTTCCTAGACTGAGCTAGAAAGTGTTTTCTCTTTTGCTTTTTGGAAGAGTTTGTCAAGGACTGGTGTTAATTCTTGAAATGTTTGATACAAATCGCCAGTGAAGCCATCTGTTTCTGGGCTTTTTATCATTATAAAATATTCTTCCTTTTCTCTAGTAACCATTTTTGTCTTCAAATCTATTTTTTTAATGTTGGTATAGAGACTACAGCTCTCTTTTGGCATCTGGATACTGTTTGTATATCTTTTTCATTCTTTTACTTTCAACCCACTTGTTTCTTTGGATCTAAAGTGTATCGTTATAAACAGCATGTAATTGGATTTTTAAAAATTACAATTTTTAATCTCTGCCTTCTTTTGAGTGGAGCATTTAAGCATGTTATGTTTGATATAGCTACTGACAAAGTAGGATTTATGTCTGCCATTTTGCTCTTTGTTCTGTATATACCTTATATATTTTTGTCCATCTTTTCTTCTATTACTGCCTCTCGTGTTAAATAGATATTTTTTAGTTCACTATTTTAATTTCATTTCTTTTACTATATTTAAAAATTTTATGGGTTGTTTCCCTGGGGATTCTAATTAGTTTATTTTTACCTTATAACGATCTAGGTTTCATTAATAGCAACCTGATTTCATAAATATACAAAAACCGTGTTCTAATGTGAGTTCGATTCCCTCCCCTCCTTTGTGCATTATTGTCATACAGATTACATTTTTGTGCATTAGAAGCTCATTAACACAGTTTTATAACTACAGTCATGTGCTGTGTAATGATGTTTCTGTCGGTGACAGACTGTATATACTACAGCAGTCCCGTAAGATGATAATACTGTGATTTTACTTACTTTTCTATGTTTGGATATGCAAATACTTACCATTGTGTTATGTTTGCCTGGAGTATTCAGGACAATAATATGCTACAGGTGTGTAGCCTCCGAGTGACAGGCTCTCCTGTATAGCTTTGGTATGTAGTTGGCTGTATGATCTAGGTTTGTGTACACAATATCAAAATCACCTAATGATGTATTTCTCAGAATGCATCTCTGTCATTAACAGTCCACGACTGTATTCCTTGATGTTATTGTCTTTTAAACTGCATAGGAGAACAAAAGAGTTACAAACAGAAATACGTGTGTACTGCCTTTTATATTTGCTTGTGTAGCTACCTTTCCTGGTGCTATTTCTTCATACCGATTTGAGTTACTGTCTGATGCTCTGTCTGAAAGAGTCTGTTTAGTATTTTTTGTAGAGAGTGCCTGCTAGTGACAGATGTGGTTTGTTTTTGTTGGTCTGGGAGCGACTTAATTTCTCCATTTTTAAAGGATAGTTTTGCTGGATGTAGAATTGTTGGCTGACGGTCCTTCTTCCCAGCATTTCTGTATCACACTGCCTTCTGGTGATTGTTGTTTCTGATGAGAAGTCAGCTGTTATTGAGGATTATTTGTGTGTGATGAGTGATTTTCTGCTTTTTGACAGTTTGATTATGATGCGTTTAGGTGTGGACCTTTTTGAGTTTATCATATTTGGAGTTATTTGAACTTCTTGGATGTGTAGATTCATGTTTTTCATCCAATTTGGGGAGGTTTTGGCTATTGTTCCTTCCCTCCTTCCTTCCTTCCTTCCTTCCTCCTCCTTCGTTTCTTTCTCTGTCTCTCTTTCTTTCTTTCCTTTCCTTCTTTTCTTTTTTTTTTTCTTTCCTCTGTTTGTATTTCTTTTTTTTCTTTTCTTTTCTTTTTTCCTTTCTTTCCTTCCTTCCTTCCTTCCTTCCTTCCTTCTTTCTATTTCTTCTTTCTTTCTTTTCTTTCCTTCCTTCCTTCCCTCCCTCCCTCCCTTCCTCCCTTCCTCCCTCCCTCCCTTCCCTCCTTTCCTTTTCTTTTCTTCTTTTCTTTTCTTTTCTTTTTCTTTCCTCTGTTTGGAGACAGAGTCTCACTCTGTCACCCAGGCTGGAGTGCAGTGGCACAATCTTGGCTCATTGGAACCTCTGCCTCCCAGGTTGATGCAGTTCTTGTGCCTCAGCCCCCCAAGTAGCTGGGACTACAGGTGCACACCATGACACCTGGCTAAGTTTTGAATTTTTAGTAGAGATGGGGTTTTGCCATGTTGGCCGGGCTGGTCTTAAATTCCTGGCCTCAAGTGATCCACTCACTTCACCCTCCCAAAGTGCTGGGATTCCAGGGGTGAGCTATTTGGGAATATAGCTATTGTTTCTTTAACTGCTCTTTCCCTCTCTGACTTTTCCTTCTGTAACTCCTCTTACATGTACATTAGTGTCACTGATAGTGTCCTACAGGTCTCTGAGGCTCTGTTCGTTTTTCTTCGTTCTTTTTCCTTTCTGTTCCTCAAACTGGATGATTTCAATAGATCTATCTTCAGGTTTGCTCATTCTTTCTTCTGCCAGCTAGAAACTGCTGTTGAGACCCTCTAATGAAAATGCCATTTCACGTATTTTACTTTGCAACTCCAGAATTGGATTATTTTTTCAGTTATAGCTCCTTATTGATATTCTTTATTTGTGAACACATCATTCTCATAATTTTCTTGAATTCTTTAGACAGTTCTTTCTAGTTCTTTGAACGTATTTCTAATAGCTGATCTCAAGGCATTATTTAGTTATGTCTACCATCAGGGTTTCCTCAGGGATAATTCCTACTGACTGCTCTTTTCCTTGTCTAAGGACCATGCATTTCTGTTTCCTTAAAAAAAAAGGATTTTTTTTTTTTTTGAGACAGGGTCTCACTTTGTCTCACTGCACCCGGGTTGGAGTGCAGTGGTGCGATCTCGGCTCACTGTAATATTTATTTCCTGGGTTCAAGTGATTCTTTTGCCTAAGCCTCCCGAGTAGCTGAGACCACAGGCGAGCACCACCACGCCCAGCTAAATTCTTGTGTTTTTGGTATGAATGGAGTTTCACTATGTTGCCCAGGCTGTGGATGTTTCAAATAATAGAATTTGCTGAGTGTGGAAATCAGATTCCGCTCCCCCCTCCAACCCTGCCTCTAACCAAGGTTTCTTGTCGTTTGTTTAGTCAGTATCCTGGATAAACTCTGTGGTGTTTGTAGTCTCTGTCTGGTGTGGCCGCTAAAGTCTCTGCTTGGCTAGCTTAGCTGTCAGCTAATGCCTGCCCAGAGATTTCCTGATGTGCCTTGAACTGATAAGTCTCCCATCATTTGCTGGGGAGCTTCCAACCATTGTGTTGGGGCACATCCTCAACACTCTAGCACTTTACAAAAGCCTTCACTTCTTGCATGTACAGAGCTTCAAGGTCATCCTGAGTTGAGCTATGAGGGCCCCTTTCCTGGGCACATGCACAGCTCTGCCCATGAGCACGATCGTCTAGGTGCCCTGTGCGTGCCTCATTCTCCAGATGATCATTTTAAGTTTCTTGGCTGGCCTCTTGCTTTCCCTAGCTGGTATGGCCTCCTTGGGAAGCTGTGATGTTAGACAGCTGCTGCTGATAGTTTTTAACAAATGCTTTGGGGATAGAGCTTTCCTCTTTGAGCAAGCTCTGACAAGTCCTGGCTGGGTGCAGTGGCCCACACCTGTAACTCTAGCACTTTGGGAGGCTGAGATGGGAGGATCACAGGAGGCCAGGAGTTTGAGACCAGCCTGGGCTATATAGTGAGACCTCGTCTCTTTTTTTTTTTGAGACGGAGTTTCGCTCTTGTTACCCAGGCTGGAGTGCAATGGTGCGATCTCGGCTCACCGCAACCTCCGCCTCCTGGGTTCAGGCAATTCTCCTGCTTCAACCTCCTGAGTAGCTGGGATTACAGGCACGCGCCACCATGCCCAGCTAATGTTTTGTATTTTTAGTAGAGACGGGGTTTCACCATGTTGACCAGGATGATCTCGATCTACTGACCTCGTGACCCACCCGCCTCGGCCTCCCAAAGTGCTGGGATTACAGGCTTGAGCCACCGCGCCCGGCCGAGACCTCGTCTCTTAAAAAAAAGACGAGTTCTACAAATGAGGCTTTACATTGCCAAATAGCGAAAGGGGCTTCCTTTGGAGTCTCAAAGCTATTTTGCCCCCTCCAGTGGCAGCAGGTTGGTAGCTGTCACAGCTGCAATGGTTCTGAGACTGCTGATTTTCAGGCTACTACAGGCTTGGGAAGAGGAGGCTGAGAACAGGGCAGGGCAGAATGCCACACAACTCAGCTCTTTTTCTTATATATATGCTCCTCGGACCGTGGACTAATTTCCAGAATTTAAAAAAAGCAGATTTTTACAACTTTTGCCAGTGCTTTGTTGACTTTGTGGAGGAGCATGTGCTCAAAGGTCCTTCATCCTCATCCTCAGAGTGCTTCTCTGTCTATAGCAGCCACAAAGTCTTGCCCAGAGTGTTGTGTTGCTTAAAATAAAGTCATTGAGAGCTCCTCATCGCAGGAGAGGTATTGTAAAGACTCAACTATATAGCAACACCCTTCTTTTTATTCAAGGAATATTTAATGAAAAACCTGAGGATATGTGTCTTGGTGGTTGTCACTGAGGGGAAAATCATGGACTTCAGCTTCAGATGCAGCTGGGTTCAAATTCCCACTTGTCTGCTGATCAGTTGTGGAGTTCCTTAACTTAAGCCTTGATTTCCTCATCTGCTAAATATGAATAATATTGACTGTTTTGTGGGACTGTTGTGAGGGTGAGAAATAGGGCACAAGGGAGGTGGCTGAGATTCTCAGCAGGTGGCAACTATGATGTCATTAGTGGCTGCCCGACCTGTCCAGGTGAAGAGCTGCTCAGCTGGATCACCTGCCTTTGAACCTGGTGCCAGAGTCATCCCAGCACTCAGACCCTCAGAATCTCGGAGGAGGCCAGGTGCGGTGGCTCACACCTATAATCCCAGCACTTTGGGAGGCTGAGGCGGGTGGATCACGAGGTCAAGAGATCAAGACCATCCTGGTCAACAAGGTGAAACCCCGTCTCTACTTAAAAAAAAAAATACAAAAAATAGCTGGGCATGGTGGCACACGCCTGTAGTCCCAGCTACTTGGGAGGCTGAGGCAGGAGAATTGCCTGCACCCAGGAGGCGGAGGTTGAGGTGAGCCGAGATCGCGCCACTGCACTTCAGCCTGGGTAACAAGAGCGAAACTCCGACTCAAAAAAAAAAGAATCTCGGAGGAATCAGCCAGCCTTGATTTTCTACCTGCTCTGTCTTTCCATCAATCTTAACTGTGGCCTAGTTTGCTTTGGTTGTAGGTTTTGAGCAACAGGCAGAGAAAGTGAGATGTCAGGTGGCTCTGGACGGAGTTGGGAAGTAGATGAGAAGCACCTGGCTTTGCAGATGCTTCTTTTTATTTAATCAACATTTTATATGCATTCAGCTAATATATGTGCACTGTAAGTCACAGAGTGCTACAAGCCTTATGCTCAAGATAGCATCCCCGTCCCCAGGCCTGGTTCCCACTCCCAGTGCAACTCTAGAGCTGCTTCTGTTTCTCAAAGGAACAACCTGGGATTGCTATGTTTTGATTTTTCAATTTTAGACATTACTTTCAGATTTCTTACAATGAGAAATGAAGATTTTGAGATTGAGCTTCCCCACTCCCATACACATCTTTTCACCTGTTAGTATTCCTATCACAATTTTTGGTTGAATATTCATTATCTGACATTATTTTTTAAGTAGTTAATTACTTTGTTTGTTTGCTTATATTTTCATGTACCCATCATAGTCTTTCACGTACCCTCAAGTCTTCTGCAGAGCTTTAAACGCCCCCCTGCAGTGTGATGAGATGTGCTAGGTCATCTGTCCGCTTGTTTTTCTTGGAGGCTTACCTCCTGGAGCCTCCAAGCCCTGCTCCCATTAGGACTGATTGATCTCCAGTCCTGCTCACAGTCGCCGTCTTCAGATGGCCATCATCTCCTTTCACTTTTCTTCTGTCTTGTAACCCCTGGTTCTGGGATCCAACGACTTCCTTTTTTCTTGGTTTGCTCCATCATTTTGGTGGAGCACACCCTCCAGTAGCTTTCTGAGAAAGTGCACAAGAGATAAATATGTGGCAGACTTGCATGTTAGAAAAGGTCTTTATTCTGTCCTGTCTTAACTAACAGTTTATCTAGGTATAGAATTCTGGGTTTCCCCCTAAAATTTGGAAGGGATTTTTCTTTTTTTTTTTTCAGTGTCACTATTGAAAATTCCATGGCTGTTGGGATTCCTCATCCTTTATATAGAACCTATTGGGTTTCTGGAGAATGTGATTAATGTGGGTCTTTTTTTCACTTATTTTTTTCTGAGCACTCTCTTAATGGAAAAATTGTGTCCTTTGATTTGGGAACTTTTCTCATTTCCAAATTTTTCTTCCATCTCTTTCTCTGACTTCTCTTTCTACAACTTCTCGTCCTCAGATGTTGGGCTTCTGATTTTTTTTTTTTTTTTTAAGAGACTGTGTCTTGCTCTGTCACCCAGGCTGGAATGCAGTGGTGCAGTCATAGCTCACTGCGTCTTTGAACTCCTGGGCCTAAGCTATCCTCCCACCTCTGCTCCTAAGTGTTGGGCTTACAGATGGGAGCCACTGCGCCCAGCCTGATTTTGGTTCTCTGATTTTTAAATCTTTTTTCACCTGTTATTTACTTAATTGTCTTTTTAATTTTAGTCTCTGGGAGATTTCCTTGACTTCATTTTCTTACTTTTGGCCAAATTAAAAAAAATTCCTGCTATGTTTTTATTTCTTTTGTAAAAGCATCCCTGCTAAAATTTCCTGAATGCAATATTTTATTATCTCACCTAGGGTGTCAATGATACAGTTTAAAAAAAAGCGTTTTCCTGCTTCAGTCTTCTTTCCTCTGATTTGTCCTCTGACTCTTTTTTCACTGTGGAGGGTTTTTCTTTTTTTTTTTTTTTGATATGGAGTCTCGCTCTGTTTTCCAGGCTGGAGTGCAGTGGCACAATCTCAGCTGACTGCAATCTCTGCCTCCCAGGTTCAAGTGATTCTCTTGCCTCAGTCTCTTGAGTAGCTGGGATTATAGACACCTGCCACCACGCCCAGCGAATTTTTGTATTTTTAGTAGAGATAGGGTATTGCCATGTTGGCCAGGCTGGTCTTGAACTCCTGACCTTAGGTGATCCACTCACCTCAGCCTCCCAAAGTGCTGGGATTACAGGTGTGAGCTACCACACCTGGCCTTCACTGTGGGGTTTTCTCGGAGGCCTGATGACACTGCATTTGTGTCTATAAGTTAAACATCTGAAAGCTGTTGGTTAGCTGTGTCTGTGTGTGTGTGGTGGGGGTGGGGGATGTGATCATGGGGCCCTTGCCATGTCTTTGCAGGTTTTTCCTCCTGGACCTGTTTTTCTCCCCAGTTTTCCCTTTCCAAGCCTGGCTTCCAGATTTGAGAGCTAAGTGGGTCTGAGGGCTGGGACCCCAGGGTTCATCGCCTGGCTTCGATGTTCCCTAAATGGGGCTCTTTGGAGTTTTTGTGTCCCCTTGGGAGTGCTCCCCACTTCTGTGGGGATGAGAGGCAAAGGGCATGGCGGCTGGGTGGGTACCAGGTGGGAGGGGCTGGGTTCTACCTGCTCCCCATACAGGTTCTAAGTCAGACTGCCACTCTTGGGCTCCTAGTCCCTGAGACCCCTGGGGCTGTAGCCACAGCCCACTTTCCTTCCTGTAGCTTCACACTCCTCTTACCCGCTCCCAGGACTTTGATTTAGTTTTCTTTGCTCAGCTAAGCCAGTCCACCCATCCATCCCTCTCCAGCTTCCAAACCTCTGTCTTTGGCAGGCCATGCCTTTTCCTTCCTTTATTGCCGATTTCATGGGATGCCAGCCACAAGTGGAGACAAACAAGGGCATTCTGAATGCCTCATCCTGTACAAGTGCCCTTTGGGTCTCACCATCTGACCCTGTTAACACCCTCTGTGGGCATCCCGCCCTGGCACTGCGTGCACTTCTGCCTGGAGGGTCTCAGAGAACTGAAAGGGCTCTCAGAGGTCAGGACTTTTATGTCGTCATCACGTGGAAGCTCCTGGAACAGACGGGGAAACTGAAGCATGAGGAGGGGAAGGGCCTCACCACCCAAGGTTGCACGGTGAGATAGTACAGAGCGGAGCTGACTCCCAGGCCAGGGCTGTCCCACAGCCTCGTGGGGCCAGCTCCGTGGCATGGGCACTGATGTCATGGACTCTTGATGTCCACCGAGTGAGCAGAAACCAGGACAGTTTGGAGGCTGCCGCCTGACAGGCTGACCTCATCCTTACAGTGTTGGTTACCATGGGCTATCTCTTTGGGCTCTGGGGACATCCTGTACCCGATCACTGAGGAGACCTGTGGTGCGCTCTGTGACCTCCCTGGCTCTCGCCGTGTGTCTTAAGGATTGACGGAACTTCGTGGATTCTGTGACTGTGCATGGAGTGCATACGTGTCACCAAGCCCCATGCGGGGGGAAGAGTGCTGAACCAGGCGGGCGATCTTGATGGGGCTCCCAGGCTGCTGGGGAAGCAGACAAATCAAACCGCAGTGACAGCACAGCCTGGTCGGGGCCATGAGAGACACGTCCCTGGGTGCTTGCGGCGGTGGGGGTGGGGGGGGACCCATCATCCTGCTAGGGTTGAGTGAAGAGAGAGGGCTCTTGGAGGGTGTCTTGGAGGAAGTGGCCCTTGGGTTGGCTGATACAGTTCGAGTTGAATTGGAATTGATTCAGAAACAAGGGTGGGAAGAGGCTCTGGGTGTGTGGAAGAGCATATGAGGATGCCAGGAGACTGTAAGCACCCTGAGGGGTACAGGGTCAGAGTGGGAGAGCTGAGCTCAGAGCAGTGCAGGGAGTGAGGAAGCTCCTGGTTCTGAATTCATGCAGTATCCATGCTTCCCCCGCCCCCCACCCACCCTGGGGACCCCCAGGGGCCTTTTGTGCTCATCCCTGGGCACGTGTGTCCTTCCGGACTGTGACTTCTGAGGAGCTTCCCGTGAAGTCCTGCTGGCTACCGGCAGCCTTAATTTTGCGATGGGGGAAAAGCACAGACAACTTTCGGCCTGAAGTCATATGTGCTCTGCAGTGGCAGTGGAAACAAGCAGTTGAAGATGATTAGGACTGAATGTTCCTGTTTTTAAAACAGTTCCCAGGAAAAACAAATGTTTGAAAGTTAAACATTTTGACTATTAGGATGGAACAGAAGAAAAATCACATTTGCCTTTTAAATACAGGCACCATTGCTGAATCTCCAATCCAGCAGACTCTCGTGCTGGACCCTTGGAGGCCGGATAAGGCCAGTGGGTCTGCAGCTTGGTGGAGGGGCCTGCCATCCTAGGATATGTGTTCTATCTGGGGTGTTGCAGCACTGAACTCTGGGTAGGCAGGTCAGGGCCCCAGTGAGCTGCTGTGTGGCCCCACGCAGGTGATCTGAACTTCTGGAGTCGCTGTTCTCATTGGCAGCTTCGCAGCTGACATTTCTGGGTTGTACTATATATTACAGCCGTAATGCAACGAAAATGGCTAATATCCAGGTTATATTAACCTTACCTTTTGTTTTCTGTATTCAGATGCTTTGATATCTGGGGCCTTGCTGAGCCAGGGGGAATTGTCCCTCCTAGGGTTAACCAATTCCTAGATACAGCAAATAACTCTGCGAGCCAACCATTCCACAGCCCACAGTGGAGTGGATAGGGCCAGTATCCACCTGCCCTGATCACCCCAGGGTTAGTCCCAGGTAGTTAGGGACAGCTCCTATGCCCCAGAACCTGCAAGAATTATTCAAACTAGACAGTCCTAAGTCTTTTCCCTTGCTTTGCCCAACCCTTCCTTCAGAAACCACAAATCAGGCTCTTGCCCATGTTTCCTCCTCCCCCTCCCCCTCCGGACTTACCCCAGGGCTTCCCTGTCCCGCCAGGCATGGTGGAACGTGGCTCGCGTTTTTAGAGAACTGTGAGTGTAACCCTCCTTCGTGACAGTCATTTCTGTGTCTCGTGTCTTATCAAACCTGCTTAAAAGCAAATCCCTGCAGAAGTACAGATATGGCGTGGGCTTCACGTGTCTTCACCAGCTTCATCGTGGCAAGAACACTGTGGGCAAGCGTAAGCATGCGTGCTTTACAAATGGGGACACTGAGGCTCAGGGAAGTGAGGGTTCTCATTCTGGACAGAGAGCCAGTGGGAGGTAGAGATGGGAGTCAGGCTCCCCAGCCCACACCCCTACCCACTCTGCTGCACTGCTCGCTCATCTCTGTCACGGGGAGGGTGTCCCTTGCCTGCTGGAGGGGGTGTCTGGAAGCAGTGAATGCACATTGCTGGTGGCAGAGCCTGAACAGGGTGCTCATGCAGGGTAGCAGAATTCAGATTCTGCAGGCGCAGCCATGCCTTGTGTTCCCCTGAACTCAGCCTTGTCCGTTGTTGCAGGCATCCGACTCCAGAGCCCTCCCACCTGTTCAGGTTATACACAGAATTCCCTTTCTCTGCATGGTCAGACACGATCCTCCATGCGTGCTTGGCCGTGCAGTGCTATTCCCGGTGTTCATACACTGAGCTGCACCAAGACCCCATGGTGGCTCCCAGCTGACTCTCACCACTTGCCCCATCCCAGTGCTTTTCTAGACCATGTGCCATCCCAAGAAGTCTGCTCATGTGAATCTCCCAGACATCGGCAAGTGTTTAAACACAGAACTGTCAAAGACGTACTAAAAATGCAATCAGAGATCGTTATGCTGTCTCTTTATTCCATCCCCCTCTGCTGTGTTCTGCGAGATGGGAATGGGCGGAAGAAGCCATAAGTGGGCATTTTCCTGATTGTCACTGCATTTAGAGAACACTAAAACTCCGCCGGGCTCAATACTGCACTCCGGGAATGGCGTCGATGGTGGAGACGCTTGCACATATCTTGTTGAATTTAACAGATTATGCAGTTTGGAGGCAGCACTTTCTGTTAAATGGGATGGGTAAGTGTTAGCGATAAAGAATTGTAACCTTTTGGAGGGAGATTAATCTCGGAAGCACAAACAGCAGAGACTTCCATGTACACCCCTCTCCACCCCGTGCAGCAGCTGCGTGTGGTGCCGTGTGGAATCTGTGTGTGGATGCATGGCTATTTGGATCCACGTACGTGGCAAGTGAAAAGTGAAAACAACAGGGCCGTCCTCTAGTGCTCTTCTGGTTAAGACTCAAAAGCCTTTTCACCAAGATTTCCATGGCTAGCGAATGCCAGGATCTTTGATCTGGCTGGGAGAAAATAAGGCATTTTGGGAAGATGGTCTGAGTGTTTTCATGCAGAATACCAACATGTAGTATTGCTCTCCAGCCCTGAAAAGCAAGGGGAGGTAGGACTGGCTTTGGCATCAAGGACCCTGTGCTTGTGGCAGAGGCTGGGAGATCAGCGTCCTCGCCCACCTGGCAGAGCCCGCCTGGCATGTCTCCAGTGGCAGGGTCTGACTGGTGCCACAAGCCCCTGCTCCACTCTTCCCAGATGTCCTCCTATCCTGCCAGCTCCCCAAAGTGTCCGCTCGTCAGGCATGTCCACCAGAGGCTGGTCATTGGTCGCACATCTCTGAGGCAGGAGGCCAGGGTTCAAGTCCTAGCTCTCCGTTGTCTTGCTGGGTGAACTTGGACAAGTCTCTCCCCCTTTCGGAGCTCCAGTTTCTTCCCCTCCAATGAGTGACGTGGATTGGGAGCTCTGCGGACCTCTTGGTGGTATTTGTTCATGATTGTGTCCCTAGCAGAGCCTCCCTGGGGTCTGGAACATGAGAACATTGTTCACATGTTCAATCAGGGCTCATGGAGAGCTGACCAGGGTTGGGGGCTTTGCAGTGAGTCCAGCTTCAGGGAAGAAAGCGACCATTCAGCCTAAGGGGCACTCAGGATAAGCTCAGTGGATTCTTAGCTTCCGTTGGGTTGATGAGGGGAGGTGGATGAGAAAAGGCATTTGGACCCATCCGTGCCCATGCTGAGCCTTACCAAGGCAAGCGCAGCCCCCTGCACCTGCACTGCTTGTCCACTGTGCCCGGCCCGGGGGTGCTCTGCAGAGAGGCCTTTTCTTTCGCCTTTTCCATGTTGTGCCCATCTCTGGTCCACGGGGTCATGGTATGTTCTGGTCTCCAAGGTGGGTGCTGCCTGGTTTCTTTTCACACCTGCTTGGAGAACAGCTGCTCTCCTGGGGCTCAGGTGTTTCTGGTGCCTTTTCAGGCAGCTCCTGTCAGGGCATGGGGGGAGGTCCCCTGTGTGTCAGCCTGACAGGGAGGAAGAGCAGCGGGAAAGAGCAAAGAGACCGACATCCATTTCCTCTGTGTGCAATGCAGGCATTAGGCGTAAGTCTGTATTCGTCTCATTTTTCCCCCATAAAGCCCCTGCACATCAATTACTTGAGGTCCCCAAAACACTCCCCTTATTCACTGTTTAGACAGAGGGTTGTGATGAAGCTAAGCAAGAAAGCACCTGGTGATTGGTCACTGGGCATTTTATCTATGTTCGGGCTGGTAAGGGTGATGTGAACACTAGAAAACTAATGCAGCCTCAGGCTCGAACAACAGAGGTAGCAGCCCTAGAGCAGGGGAGATGTCTCATCCCTACTCTGCGATGGTCAGGCCATGCTGGAACTTTAGTTTGGTGTCCATGCATCCATCCATCCATCCATGCATCCATCCATCCATCCATCGAGAGGCAGGGTAGCATGATGGTGCAGAATGCACCTCAGGATACTGCCGTAGGGTCTACCAAATGTCCGCTGTCCTCTGTAATTGTCAGTCATTTTGCTACTGATGTGTGTGATCTTAGGCAACCTCTTTCTGGGTCCTGATTTTTCAGACCCTGGGGATAGTAACATCTAAGTGTCTGTGAGGGTTACGCATAGCTGGTGAATTGCCAAGTCCAGGTGGACACCCATAGGCATATTTGTGACTTTGGACTCAGAGGGATATGGTGCTGGGACAGTTTCAGTGTTCATAAGTGGATGTCCCCCTGCTTCCAAGCTATGGAGCAGACAGTATTTGAGGCTGTCACCCCAGCAGGTGGTGGCTCCTGCCCTGCTGCCTGGCTTATGTACAGGAGCTGGGCCTTGTGCCCCATCCACATTTTCCTGAAAGGGAAGAAGCCTCAGTCATCCCCCGCTAGGATGACAAGAAGAGGGGAGGGCTGACAGCTTCTGCACCGCACCCAATCCCCAGGAGTCGGGAGCTGCAGAAATAAATGAAACTGTAAAGTTGGAGTAATTTGCTAATTTGCTTAAGTGACACCCCCAGTCAAAGACATGACAAATACATGAGCGCGGGCTCCGCACCCCCCGGTCGGGCAGCAGGATGGATGGGTGATGTGAAGTGGAAACCCGGTGAATCAGAGCCCGAAGGCAGTGATGGTGGCTACCCCGAACCCAAGCCGGCGGGATCTGGCTGCCTCCCTGCTGCAGTGTGTCTGGGGAGGGGGTCACACACTGGCTCTGGGTCTGCTGGCCTTGAAGGAGTCTGAGGCACCAGTCCAGAGGTATGGGGTCAACTGGACCAGCGTCCCCCTCCGCAGCCGTGGGGCCTGGGCGGCTTTCCCAGCCTTTGAGCCTCGTTCTACTCAGCTGCAAAGAGGAGAAAATAGAACCAAGTACCTTGGGGGTGCTCTAGGGAAATGAGAGCATGGCTCTCCACCAGGGGTCCGGAAGTGGCCATCTTTCCTGCTATGTCCTCCCCGGCCCACTGCCAGCTGCTCGGGCCCACGCAGCCCTCCTCTCTCCTCTCCACAGTCTGAGCCTCACTGGAGAGGGCTTCTCCACTCTGTGCCTGGTCACACTGTGGGGCTGTGGGCGGCTTCATTTGCCAGACTTCTGCTGGGGCCTGCTAAGGACAGAGCTGGGGGAAGCAAACACGCCTGCTTCCGTGTTCTTAGAGCTCTCCCATGAGCACAGCAAGCGGAGTTCCTAGCACCCCTGAGCCGGGGTGGGCTCTGATGAACAAGAGGAGGGCGAGGGGAGGTGGAAGGGACTTGGAGAATCTCATCCCAGCAGCCTGATTGGAAGCTCCCTGGCCAGGCTGCTCCCTTTATGTCACTGGGGACATAAACCGAAATGCCTATTAGGGGTGGATGGTACTTTCAAATGAATGAAGAAGACTAGGTGTGAGACAATAGGGACAGGTGGGGACTGGGGCCAGCTGGACGCATTCATCCTGTCCAAGGGAATGACACTCGGTACTTCCTGACTGGAATGGGATGGCCAGAGGTTAAATTGTATTTATTTCTTAATTTTGAGAAAACGGAAGCAATGAAGTGTTATTAGAAGCCTCTCACATTTTTAGTGTTGGCAACAAGTTCAAGTTTTTAAAAAAAAGTTGTGCCAAACAAAATATGTCTGTGGGTGGGTCTGGCCTGCCTGCTTCTAGTTTGCAAACTCTGGCCCAGGGAAGCTCTTTGGTTTTTTTTGAACATCAAAAGTTTTGTACATTTCCATTTATTATCTTCTATGATAGCAGAACACTTCTGCAAGGTAGCTGTTACCTTTCTCATTTTGTAGGTGAGGAAACCGAGGCACGGAGAAGCTAAGTTGTACAGCTGGCTAGTGGCGGAGTGGGTCTGGGATCCAGGCTGCTGGCGCTGAGATTCTGTGGCCTGCTATGTACCGGTGGGCCCCTGCCCCGGAGTTGGTAAATCCCGAAGAAAGAGCAGTACTTTCTCAAATCTGTAAAGCAGTCTGGGGTGGCTGGTGAGTCAGCCACAAGTAGATTGTGATTTTCTGCCTGTTTTGCAGAAAACGTCTGTCTCACCTTGGGGTTCCCATCTCACCGCCCTGGCCCACCCTCCCTGGCCAGGCTGGGAACTAGCCATTTGCCGTGGCCTTAGGGCACATGGTTGGACAGACAGAGCCAGTGTCATCTAGATGGGGGTGGAGAAGACGCTCGTAGCGGGGCTCTGGACTCTTCTGTTTCATTGCAAGGAGGATGTAATAGTGGCTGCAGTTACGGGACGTGCACTGCCGTAAACCTCACTCTGCCCTTCCCTGGAGCTCACATAAGGGCTGGGAAGATGAGCTTTTTCTAGAGTGCTTCCTGGGAGCTGAGTGTGATGGCACATCATCCGAGCCGCAGCCCATATTGCGAGCATCCATCTCCAATAAGAAAAACGATCCTTCGTATCTGGAGCAGAGGCATTTCTGGAATTCACTTCCCCACGGAATGCTCACACAGCGGGAGAGGTTGCGTTTTTGGTCATGGTAGGAAAGGCTCTGCTGTTCTTGGACTGCTGTGTTATCCCAGGAGACAGACCACGGTGCCCATGCTGCTGGCCATGGCCCCAGCCGGAGGGTGGGGGCAGTGAGGAGCGAAGGGAACGTCAGGGAAGGGGCTCAGTGGAGCTGGCGGCCAGAGACGGGCTTGGGCACCTTGCCTTGTGAGTGACTTAGCGGATGCAGGCCAGGGTCTCTCAGGGATAGAGGGGGTGCCTCATGAGGTATGGGTCTTCGTGAGCCATGGTTACTGCTTTGTGAACTGGTTATGGAATTTCACCCTTTTCCTGTCTGGGCCCCCATCTCTCCGAGGCCCCTATGCTGTGCTGGCACCTTCACACACGCTTGACCCATCAGGGCACTGTCCAGGGCACTCTCCCCTCCAGGAAGGGCCGGGAGAAAGGCTTGGGTCTCCAGGTGCATGTTTTATCCACATCAGGGCTCCCAGGTACCATCTTGACTCTCCAGGCCCATGAGAGCCTGGCAGCTGAGGGTGGGGGAGAGTGGGGAGTCAGGGACCTGAGCCTAGGGTCAGGCTGGCTTTCAGATGGGGTGAGGGCCGGTTGGTGGCGTTTACTGAGACCAAGGAGCCGCGGTGGTCTTGCGCCTGCATAGAGCCAGCCTGGTGGGTGGGGCCTGCCATGCAGCTGTCAAGAAACCAGTCCCCAGCCAGTCTCCAGGGTGGAAGTGCACACTCCTGCCTAGGGAATCCACAAAACTGGACCCCGGAGAGAGAAAGATGTGTACCTTGGAAGAACTACCCAAAAGTGTGCACACAGCAAAATGAGAATGACACTATTGTAATTTGGTGTGCTGTATACATTGGCATTTTTGTTTTGATTCTATCTAGACTTTGTTTTGGCTTTGAATTTCCACAGCAATCGGGGAGGGCACTATAATTTTTCCTGAGTGTGGGGTCTCTAGACATTTGAACTGGCCTCTGCAAAGACCTTGAAATTCCTTTTGGAATGTGGAGGATAAAGAGTCCAGGATACCCAGGTGGTGGGTGCCTGGGACCATGAGACTGGTGACAACTAGGGCTGGGGGCGCAGCGTGAGGTCTTCTTCCAGTAGGAAACTAGACCAGACAGAAGGAATGGAGGCAGAGAAGTCCCAGTGGGAGGCTAGGCACTGTGCAGCTGGGTGGCCTGGGAGGAACCTGTCCAGCCTCCGCCTGATGATTTCAAGGGCTGATGGCCAGTGGAGCCTGAGCAGGCAGGACTGTAGGGACAGGGTTCGGGCTGCTGCCTCCTCTGACCACTCCGTGGAATGCTCACACGGTGGGAGAGGAAGAGTTGGGATATAATGAAGGCACCTGTCGGAGGCCCAGCAGCAGAGGTACCCCCGTCAGCGATCCCAGCAGCTTCCTCTGCCCGCCCCTGTCTCAGCCATGCTGTGGCTTCCGGAAAAGCTGACGGCTGTGTGCTGTGTGTCTGTCTGTGTCCGCCCCTGCAGGCAGCCTGCCCTACGAGTATAAGATTGTGATCGCAGGCAACCACGAGCTGACCTTTGACCAGGAGTTCATGGCTGACCTCATCAAGCAGGACTTTTACTACTTCCCATCTGTGTCGAAGCTGAAGCCGGAGAACTATGAGAATGTGCAGTCGCTGCTGACCAACTGCATCTACCTTCAGGACTCGGAGGTCACCGTGCGGGGCTTCCGGATCTACGGCTCCCCATGGTGAGTGGGCCTGGGTGCCGGTCCTGCCTGCTGGAGAGACCAGAGCTGAGGCTGAGTGCAGGGGCTGTGGGGGATGCTAGAAGCAGCAGGAAGTTTGGGATGCGAGGCTCAGGACTGAATCTTGCCCCCTCACCCTCTATGTGAACCTAGGCAGGTCACTGCTGCTCTCTCCGGGCCTCTGTTTCCCCATATCTCACTGAAAATGGTAATATCAGCTCTATCCTGTGGTATGCTGTGAGATACTAGCTCACTTACAGACAGGTACTATTATCTGCATTTTACAGGTGAGGAAACTGAGGCCCAGAGTGGGCGAGGACCTTGCCAAAGGTCACACAGCTAGGAAGGGGCAGAGTTGGGATTAACACAAGCAGTTTGATTCCAGAACCCCTGCCTTTAATGAATATTCTACAGTGCTAGGAATCTTTCCCTAATGCTGTCGTCCCGCTCCATACAAAAAAGATGCATATGTCAGGGGCTGGGGGAGATGATGATGGTAACGACGATATTGGTGATGATGGTGATGATAATGGTGATGGTGGTGATGGTGAGGCTGATGGTGGTGATGACAGTATAGTCATGATGATGGTGATAATAATGGGGATGGTGGTGATGGAGATGATGGTGGTGATGGAGATGATGGTGGTGATGGCGATAATGGTATGGTGATGATGGAATGATGGTAATGATGATGGTGGTGGTGATGATGGTGATGTGATGATGGTGGTGATGGAGATGATGGTGGTGATGGTGATGGTTGTGATGGTGATGATGGTGGTGATGTGATGATGATGGTGGTGATGATGGTGATGATGGTAGTGATGTGATGATGGTGGTGATGTGATGATGATGGTGATGATGGTGGTGATGTGATGATGATGGTGATGATGGTGGTGATGTGATGATGATGGTGAGGGTGGTGGTGTGATCATAATGGTGAGGGTAGTGATGTATGACTATGTACAGGTGGCTCAGCCTCTCTGACCCTTCTTTGTAGTGGGGAAATGACACTGCCTGCCTTGTAGGGGGGTTGTGAGGTCTACGTGGGCCCATCCAGGGGAAGGCTGCTTAAAGGAAGGACCCGGAGAGTGGCTGTGGTCATTTATTATTACTGCGGTGCTCCTTGGGAAGCCAGGAGGAAGATAACCAGTTTTATTCCACAAACCTCAAGGCAGGCCTAGGCCTACATTACCCCATTTTACAGAAGGGCAGGTAGAGGACCAGGCAGGGATGTGGCTTGCTCAGGGCATCCTGGGAGTGGTCCTCCAGGCTTCTGGTCCTAGCTCTTCCTGATCCAGGGCAGAGGCCATTCAGTGGCCTTTCTAAACGCCTGCTGTTTGCCAGGCCTCTGTTCTCAGAATAGCCTTCGAGTACACACAGGCCTTTTAGGCCCCATGAGGACATTGAGGGCTGGGGATTGAGCTGATGTCCTCCTGCTCTCAGGAATGAACTTGTTAATTCAGTCATCAAGGATGTACAGAGTGCCAGGGAGACCCGGGGGACATGCTGTGGACAGACAGACAGTGCTGCTGCCTTCATGGAGTTTACATTCTCGTGGGAGACTATCGACAGCCAGTTCCATAGTCAGAAAGAGCCATGAAGGAGGGGCCTTGGGTGCTGGGGTTGGGGGAGGCTTCCTGTGGGGAGAGCCAGAGGCTAAAGAGATACAGGCAGCTAAGTGTGGTGAAAGGGTGTGGCAGGCAGAGGGAACGGGCTGGGCAAAGGCCAGGAGGCTTGAGAGGGCCTGGGGCATTTTGGAGACTACAGAGCTGCATGTGGCTTCCAGGGACCTGGGTGAATGACAGCAAGAGAGCAGAGGCTGGGCAGCCAGATCTTGTTAAGTGCCACCAGAACCTAGGTCCCTGGGTCCATGGCCTTACCCCCATCCGCCCAGCAGGCTGACGGGAGCCAGGACTTCTGAAGGCATCAGGTACCCTCCCTGAGCCCCGGGCTTCCCAGTAAGTGGGAAGATGACGTGAGGTGATCTGGGGAGCACGGGGCTCTACCCTGAGAGTCTCTTGGTGGAGAGGGACGCTCCATTGCTGGTATCCCCAGGTGGTACTAGCAGCAACACAATTGGAAGAGGCATTAACCAGCCCCTAAGAAAGTATTCACGGCTGAAGAACCCCGGCCTGGCTGCCGATCCTGTCTGGCGTCGAATGGGGTATATATGGGGGTTGTGTGCCCCCTTGCCAACTGTCTGTTGAGGTTCAGGCTGGGGCCCCCCGCTCCCTTGGCACCAGCTGCCTGGGCACATGGTGGCTCGTTCGGGAGGTGCCGGTGGCAGAGCTGCTTGTGATCATTGTGAAGTTCAGATGTTCCGGATTTTCCTTTTCTTTCCCCTCTGCCCTTCACTTATTGGCTACCACAGGAGGCATCCCTTCCAGCTTTAGAAGCACAGTTAGACCAGCAGGCAGGGAGCAGGGATGGAATAAACACTAGCAACGAGTGACCTAACAGCAGCTGCAGCTGGACACGTGGGCAAGGCCGACCAGGTTGAGGGGTAGATGTGTTCACCATATGGCCCTAGGAGGTAGACAGCAGAGCAGGGGACAGAAGGAAGTGACAGGAGGCAGTCTCACCAGTTCGGGAAGACTCCCCCGTAGACAGGAGCTCAGGGGAGAGGCAGTGTGGCCTTATCAAGTAGTGAGCTGCCCATCGCAAGGGGCATGCAAGCAGGAGTCTGCTGTGGGTGGGCCTAGTGTCCTTCCAGCCCCTTCCCCTTTACAGGGCTACACGTCCACTGCCTGTGGTTGGCAGTTCCCCTGTAAGCAGAGGGATACGTGGGCCCGTTCCCGGGAGGTCCTCTCTCTGCTAGACTTGGAGGCTAGCCTTGATATTGAGGGCTTTACATAGCAAGCTAGGAAGGGGAAGCGAAAAGCTAACATATGGTTATGGCAACTGGCTTTTCTCCTGTTACCACTAAGAGATACTCTGGTTGGGAGATTTTCTTTTTCCCTGGAGATGGGCTCTTGCTCTGTCGCCCAAGCTGGAGTCACAGCTCACTGCAGCCTGGACTGCACGGGCTCAAGTGATCCTCCCATCTCAGACTCCCGAGCAGCTGGGACCACAGGTACGTACCACCGCTCCTGGCTAATTTTTAACATTATTTGTAGAGATGGGATCTCATGATGTTGCTCAGACTAATTTCAAACTCCTGGGCTCAAGAAGTCCTCAGTGGGTCAGATTGTAATGGTTGTGACTTCCTCGTCTGCGGAGCTGCACACGCTGAAGACCACTGTGGTTTGTCACGTGCCCGGCTCTTGGGAGATCCTGAAATGGATCAGGCCTGCCTCCCAGGAGCTCAGGTTTGACAAGGGCCTATAACCATTGGGGGTGGGGGCCTGTGACCATCCGTATCCTGTGCTTACCCAGCCTTTGCATAAGCCAGACCCCCTGCTCAGTGCTTGCTCACCTGTTCCCATTTCAGTCCTTGCAGTGGGTTGATTCTCATGGCTGTGTGCTGGTGCAGTATCTCTGGGTGGTTTTCATTTGCATTTCCCTAATGGCCAGAGAGGCTGAGAATCTTCTCCCATGTTGATTGGCCACTTCGATTTCCTCTTTTGGGAAGTACTCAAGTCTTTTGCCCATTAAAAACAATAATTGGGTTACCTTTTTCTTACTTGTTCATGGAGACGCTTCATGTATTCTGAATGTGGGTACGAGCCTTTTCTCAGTTGTGATGTTATGAATAGCTTTTCCCCCTCTGTGACCTGCCTTTTCTCCCTCTTAGCAGAGCCTTGGAGTGAACAGAAGTTTTAAATTTTGGTGTGGTCAAATATCTTCATGTTTTTCTTTGTGATAAATGCTTTTGGTACCTTATTGCAGAGATCGTCATCTTCTGTCCTCTGAAATTATGAGGATTCGTTTCTTTTTTTTTTCTTTCTTGAGATGGAGTCTTGCTTTGTTGCCCAGGCTAGAGTGCAATGATGTGATCTTGGCTCACTGCAGTCTCCACCTGCTGGGTTCAAGTGATCCTCTCACCTCAGCCTCCCGAGTAGCTGGGATTACAGGCACCTGCCATCATGCCTGGCTAATTTTTGTACAGATGGGGTTTCACCATGTTGGCCAGGCTGCTCTTGAACTCCTGACTTCAAGTGATCCACCCACCTTAACCTCCCAGAGTGCTGGGATTACAGGCGTGAGCCACCTTGCCCGGCCTTGTTTCTGTATTGTCTTCCAGAACTTTTGTTGTTTTGCCTCTTATGTTCAGGTGTTGAATCCACTGGAAATGAATGTGTTGATGGTGTGAGGTAGGGATCTTGTTCGTGGGGGTTTTTCCACTTGGACACCCTCCTGGCCCAGCACCATGTGTAGAAAGCCTATCCTCTTTACTCCTACCACCCTTATCTGACACATGGGTTCTGTGTCTGGCTTCTCTTTCCTGCTCCATTGGCCCATTCAGTGTAGGACCACCCTGTCTTTATTACTCTGGCTGTTGGTTTATCATCTCTTTTTCCTACTAGAGCATTTGAGTCTTCATGGGGGCAGGGACCCAGATCTCTCTTTCTCATGGACCTAACTCCAGTGTCTAGTACAGAGTCTGGCTCCTCATAACAAGTATCTGTTGGATGAATGAACAAATGGATGAGTGACCAGACGGATGGATGGAAAGCTGTAGGGACTCAGTTAAAAACCAGGCCTGGTTTATTCTCCTGTGCTTGAGCCTTTCCTCCCGGGCCTGTCACCAGCTCCCTCCCCTCTGGTTCTTTCCTCCTCGTCCATGCTGCTCTCTCTAAAACAAGGCCTGACTGGGCCCTCTCCTGGCTTGCCATGTCACCCCCTTGACACCATCCCCTTCACCCTCAAGCTGAAGGCCAGATGCCCCTTTCCGTGTCCCCTGGATCCTGGGCCCTGCCCTCCGCAGCCGGGGCTCCATCATGGCATCATCAATACTGGGGCAGAGCCCTCACCACTGCTGCCCTGCACTTACCAAGCCTTTCAGTCTGCCCGGGCAAGAAGGGATGAAAGTCTCATTAGGGTGGCGTGTTTGTGCCGCCCCCTCCCAGGGCACCGAGACGGTCCAGGGCTCAGGGAGGCCGTTTGTGGTCCCTCAGGTGCAGACGGCATCGGGCTTTGCTGAGAGCAGCTTAGCGGAAGGGGGCGGGAACCAACTGCAAGAGAAGAGGAAGAACTCAGCTGGTACAAAATCCTAAGTGTTAAAAAAAATCCCGTATACATACCGTATTCATTTATGGGTTTTGGATGCATTTTTTGTTCTCATTTAACTGAAAACGGCCTTGATTTAAAAAAAAAAAAAGAGTGAGGGAGAGAGTGAAATTGGCACGCAGCTAGTCCATCTGGTCTAATTACTTCTGGTATTTTGAAGGAAGGGATCCAAACCTGCTGAGACATTAAACTTCGAGAAGTGGCTGCCGGGCCCTTTGCTGGGCGTCTGGGCTCGGATCCTGATTCACGGCTCAGGGGTTTGACTGCCTCCTGGCAGGGCTGGACCTCCAGGCCAGGCTAGGGTGTCGGGATGCCCTGCACCTCTCTCGAGCCAGCGGCCTCGGGGGTCAGCCCTCTTCAAACAGCCAGGGTTGCTCCGGGCCATTCTGGAATAAACGTCCTGGTGCATGGCTCCCAGCTGTTTACCTCGGGTCAGAATCTTGGCTTTCTGTGAAATGCCAAGAGGGATAGTCCCCTGGCAGAGCCGGCCC
This sequence comes from Sapajus apella, assembly GCF_009761245.1. Taxonomy (NCBI): domain Eukaryota; kingdom Metazoa; phylum Chordata; class Mammalia; order Primates; family Cebidae; genus Sapajus; species Sapajus apella. The sequence goes on from NW_022437063.1 coordinate 841,228, forward strand.
TGGATTGAAGGAGGTCCTGTGTGTGCCCTGCTTGGCACATGGTGGGCATTCGCATGCCTGCTGTTCAATGTTTGTGACCTCCCAGGCTCAGGGACGGGGCAATGTGGGTGGTTTCTTTACTGCCCACAGCCGTAGGACAAAGCTGCAGCCAGCTGGCCCCTGGGACGAGACCGGACTGGGTGCTGGCACTGGCCTTTGACGTCTGCTCCTTCCCTTCCCTTTGTGCACTTAGTGGGCCTGCGGGGTGGATGGGGCCAGACTGAGCACCCTGGAACTTGAAATCTGTGCCCCGAAGGAGCTTGGGGCCGGGGGGTTGATGTGATTGTAGTGACAGTCCCTGTCTTATGCTGTCCTGGAGGCCCTGTCCTCTGAAACAGTCAGGGAGGCCTCGAGTCTTGTCCCCATTTTATAGCTGTGGGGACTGAGACCTAAGCCGGAAAATGGCTTGTATGAGGTTCTAGGTGATCTGAACAAGCTGGGCTTGCATGGCAGGGAGGATGGAGGCCCCACCGGTATGCACAGTGAGCTGCTAGAATGCTTCTTGTCTTTTCTTTTTTTGATGGAGTCTCACTCTGTCACCCAGGCTGGAGTGCAGTGGTGTGATCTTGGTTCACTGCAACTCCTACCTCCTGGGTTCCAGTGATTCTCCTGCCTCAGCCTCCTGAGTAAGTGGGATTACAGGCATGTGCCACCATGCCTGGGTAATATTTGTATTTTTAATAGAGATGGGGGGTTTCACTATGTTGGTCAGGCTGGCCTTGAACTCCTGACCTTGTGATCAGCCCGCCTCGGCCTCCCAAATCCCGGCCTCCCGCCTCGGCTGGGATTACAGGGATGATCCACTGTGTCTGGCCTAGAATGCTTCTTTCTAACTTTGTAAATGTATCTTTTAGAGAAAAAACGAGACAGGGTGATCTGGCCTGATAGCTTCCTCCTTGCCTCTTACTAGAATGGGGTGGAGCCCTGGGAGTGGAGGGCAGGGTGGCGCGATCCCGGCCGGCCCCATTGCTCCCACTCCCCCAGCTGTTGCTGCTGATGGGTGACAGTGGTGAGGCTGGTTCTCCCGTCTCGTCTCTGCCTCATGGCATGCTCCACTCAGGCTTTAAGGCAGCCACCCTTGAAGCCTGATGCCTGGTGATACCGATGCCACCCTTCCTGGGGAGCCCCCCGGGGGGCCGGTTTGAACTGCCAGCTTCTCTGCTGCATGCCAGGCCCTTGGTGCCTCCTCCTGTCTCTGGGTGAGGCACAGGTGGGCCTGGCACTCAGTGCCAAGTCTCTGACCTGGAGTCCTTTGCCCTTTCTCTTAAGAACCCTTTTAAATCTTTTATACAACCTTTATGTTTTAGCCTCCAATAATTCCCTCTGAGGTGTTGGGGGTGTTGTTATTTTACATGTCAGGCTCTTGCCCAGAGAGGTGCAATCTAGGGGGGTCCTGGGTAGCCTGGTTTTGGATGTGGCTGGTTTGGGGGGTGTAGCCTAGTTTGGGGGTGCTCCCTAGGGGATTGTTTCTGCCTTAGTCTGTGGGTACACCCAGGAGGGGCCACTTTGTGTGAGTTTCTTGGCTTGGGGCTTCCTGTGGTCAGTGGGGTCTTTTTTGTTCTGCTCTTTTTTTTTGAGATAGTCTTGCTCTGTCACCAGGCTGGAGTGCAGTGGCTCGATGCTGGCTCACTGCAGCCTCTGCCTTCTGGGTTCAAGCGATTCTCCTGCCTCAGCCTCCTGAGTAGCTGGGATCACAGGCACGCGCCACCACACCCAGCTAGTTTTTGTATTTTTAGTAGAGAGGGTTTTACCATGTTGGCCAGGATGGTCTTGATCTCCTGACCTTGTGATCCGCCCACCTCGGCCTCCCAAAGTGCTGAGATTACAGGCGTGAGTCACCGCGCCTGGCCTCTATTCTACTCTTTTCCTGAAGCCCTCTGGCACCCAGCGCACTGAGGACAGAGGGCAAGTGGCTTCCCCTCCTGGGGCCTCATGGCCATTAGGACCATGCCCTCTGGTTCCAGGGGCCAGCAGTCCCCATGCATCTGGAGCAGTGCCACTTGCATGTCGCCTTGTATTTCTGGGTGGTCCAGCACAAGGCTGGCCTTCCCCAGTTTGTTCTGGCAGGTGAGGCAACCCCCCCACCCCTGCTTCATATGCAAGACCCACATTCAGCCAACTGCCCCCCGTATTGTCACGTGTAATCTGCCCAGCAACAGGCAAGGCAGGATGATCTTCATTCCCATCTTACGGATGGGTCAGGCAGGGCTTGAGTAGGTCTAGCACCTGGCCCAAGATCTCAGCCCTAGGAAGAGGCAGCCCCAGGTCCAGCCCAGGCATATGGACTTGGGCAGCTCCTGGCCTTGGCCGTCCAGTGGGCAGCTTGCTCTGGCAGCTGCTACCTGGCTTCCCCTGGGCCCCGCCTCTGGCAGTTCCTGCAGGGCTTTGGGCTCCTGGATCCTTGTCCCCTTCTGTGATGCATTCCTCCGGAGCACCGGGTCCTGAATCTGTAAAGAGGACTCTCCCTCTTCCCTCGCAGGGCTCTGGATGGTGAAACAGGATGAGGTACTCAGAGCCACGCAACAGGGGCATCGGGCAACCTGCAAGGTGCTACCTGGTCATCCCCTGCCTCGAGGCCAGGTTGAGTCAGGAATTGCCCCGTCTGCTCAGGGGTGGCTGCAGAGCCTGTCGCTTAGGGTAGGTGTGAGCCCTGCCTGAGCCTCTCAGGGAAATGGGGCATTCAGTGACGGCTGCTCAGGGGCTTGGGAGCCAGCTGGAACGTGCCGTGGGCAAGGGGCTCCAAGGCAGCCAGCAGTGTCCACCACCAGTGATCCCACGGCCCCCCACTTCCTTCTCCTTCCTGCGCTGGCTTCTTAGAATTCTGAGCCTGAGCACAGCATCAACTGAATTCCGATGGAGGCAAAACAATTCTTCAGTCTCTGGTGGCTTGTGGTGCTGCTGCTTCAAACACACAGGCACACACACATACGCACACACATTCCTATACCATACACACTCGTGTGCATTCACACACATGCACAGACTTCCATACCATACACACTCATAGCCATTCACACACACGCAGAGACTCCCATACCATACACACTCACGTGTGCATTCACACGCACGCAAACTCCCGTACCATACACACTCATGTGCGCATTCACACGCACACAGACTCCCATACCATACACGCCCACATATGCATTCACACGCACACACAGACTCCCATACCATACACACTTGTGCGCATTCACACGCATGCACACACATTCACGTACACACACAGAAACATTCATATACAACATTAACATAAACATGTTCACACACACACATGCATATACACATACACATTCATAAATGCTTGTACACTCATACACATTCATACACATGCATTCAAACATGTACATTCACACACATATTCATAGACACATACACATTAACACATACATCCACACATACACATTCATACATTCACACTTGCACACATAAACATTCACACTCCCGTGCATTCACCTGTACGTATATATTCACATGTATACACTTACACATATCACACATATACAGTCACAAATACGCATCACACACATACACATGGATACACACATCCACATTCACACACGCACACTCACACGCACAGACACCTGCACGGTTTCCCTTTTGCCCCCTTCGTGTTTTCATCTTCAGTTCATTTGTCCAGGCAAAATTGATTTCACGTGGCTGTTTTCCTTTCTAGAAGGCCCCTCAACACGCGTGTGCACGCTACTCCACATGAGATTAATGTTTGAAACGAATCATCTGCCTCCTTCCTGCCGCAGAGTCCCAGCGAAACAAAAGATGGATGATTCTGTGCATGGGAAGGGTGGGAAAATTAATTAGGAATGACAAAGGACCCCGTTCTTTGGTTCCACTTATCTTGCTGCTGACTTGCTGTACGCGGCTGTGTGCCCCGGCCAGGTGTGTGATTGACGGGCTTTGGGGATGCGTCGCTAGCTCCGTGCAACCCTGCCTCCTCCCGGGCAGCCCTCAGGCCCCAAGGGCAGTGGAGCTGGACCCTGCTGTCCATCTCCCCCAGCCTTTGCCTTGGCCCACCAGCCTAGGAGATACAGAGGGAGGGGACGGGGCAAACGCCTCTCACCAGGGCTGGGCAGGCGACAGAGGAAGTACGGACGGTTGGACATCCCCAGGAGACAGACACCACCTGTGGGGTGAGGACTGAGCACGCCAGCCTGGTCTCAATGCAGGCATGATCTCACTTGGGAGCCAGGCATGTCTCTGACATCTCTGAGCCTCAGTTTCCCCTGCTGCAGAGTGGGAATACAGCCACACTGGGGTGCTGTGAGTGTTTGGGGAGGGACTTGGGGCCAACGACAGATGTTGTCCTCACCAGAGGCAAATACTGGCTGTGGCTGTGGCTGGCTTCCTGGAAAGCCTGGCCTCTTTGGGGAGGGGAAGCATTGGGGTGGGAAGAACAAACGGGAGGGGTCAGGACAGAGAGTGCTTGGTCTTGGGGAAAGGGGAGTGGACCCGGACCTGGACAGGCTCCTCTGAATCTCAGGGCGGCGGCACCAGCCACGGGGCTGGAACTTGTCACTCCCATGCTGGGAGCTGCAGCTCCTGTAGAGGAGAGACAGCAAAGCTGTCCTCAGAGGATTGTCAAGAGGAGGCGGTATAGGGATGCCTGGCTGCTGGCAGGTCCACTGTAAGAGGCTCTTCTTCCTCCACAGGGCTTTCATGGTGGTGGCTGCCCTAGCAGACAGCAGGGTTGCCAGCACTCAGCCTGCACCCTGGGAAATGCGGGACCTGGGGAGGCAGGCAGGGGATCCCCAGGGGAGGCGAGCCTTCCTGTGGGTCCAGATGCAGCAGAGGGGTGTGGGCATCCTGGGTCTGGGCTCGGTTCTGAGGCTTCATCTGTAAAATGGACACATAAGTTCCTGGTACAGGTTCATGGGAGAGGGAGAGAGAATGGGACACTCAGCAGATGGTAGAGGTCTCAGAGAGTTCTCGTGACTGTTTTCGTTGCTGATGTAGGTCTTGGGGCTTCCTGACTGTCGGGGGCTCTGAGGTGGGGTTCCTGCCAGGAGGGTGCAGAGCGAAGAGGGCTAGTGTGTAACTCCTCCCACCTGCTGCCGGGTAGAGCAGCTCCTTGTTCATTCCATTCTTCATTCATACCCGTCTTGAGCAACCCCTCCCTGAAGCCTGCCTGGGCAGGAGGGTTCAAGGATGGATGGATGGATCTCAGGTACAGAGAGGCCAGAATGTGTTTAGGAAACAGGCAGTGGGTGGTTAAGGTGGACATGGACAGTGAGCTCCAAGGGGAGCCTGAGCAGAATGATCTGGAAGGGGGCAGGGCAGATCCTAAACCCGCTGTGCCAGACTGAGGGCTGGGCTTGTCCTGGAGGCGCTGTAATGGAGGAGTCACATGTAGGGAACATGTGCGAGGTGGGGTCCCAGGAGCCAGGGGTGCAGGCCTCTTCCCCTCTATGCAGTCAGGCTCAGAGGGGACCTGGCAGGGGGTTAGGGAGCTCAGAGAAGCAGGCAGGAAGTCGCCTTGGGAGAGGAAGAGCCTGTGGCCTGGCACCCCAGGAATTGTCTGTGTGGCAGTCATCAGCTTGGGCATGGGACGCAGGAGCCTGGAGCCCTATCCCACGCCCCTCTGGCTTCCTGTGTGTCCTTGGACACACTGCCTGACTTCTCTGTGCTTCCATTTCCTTGTCTCTAAGACGGGGGGGTCCTCCCAACAGTTTTACCCTCAGGATTAACTGAGCTATAGATGTGATAGCGACTGGTAAAGGGGACTTGCTGTGGGCGCGGCAGGGGTCAAGGGTGATTCCCAGTCACATTTTCATCATGCTGGGATGGACATAGAGAGTACAGGCCCTGGAACTAGCATTCGGGGTTTAAGTCCTGGCGGTGTCACTTGGGTACCTCTCCCCACATCAGTTTCTGCATCTGTAGAGTGGAGGCCACGGTGGCAGCTGCCTCTCTGGGGCTGTGAGGATAGCTCTGGCTGTTCCTGGAGAGGCCTTGGGCACTGCATCTGTGTGTGAGTCCGCTCAGTGCCCTGTCGAGGGCGGGCCCCACGTCACTCTCGGCCTGGGTGTGCCAGTGGGCTCAGCCCTACCCAGACCCCCTGAGGGCCCCAACACCCCAGGAAATGGGGTGCAGCAGGGGTGGTTGTACTCCAGGGTGCTGCAGCGACCCTTGGGGACCCGACCTGCCCAGGGGCTGTGCACCTCACCTGGGGAGGCAGGGAACCCGAGCAGGGCGGGCTCGGCTCCTGCAATTTCCTACAGTCGACTGCCTCCCCCCTTCCCTGTTTGCTGTTGAGGAACCTGGAATTCGTGCTTCAGCGGGAGGCTGTTTAATGATTGGCCACGAGGAGGTCATTTATATTGGCTAAGCGGGCTTAATTAGACGGGACTCGGAGGTTACCATAAGAGCACAGAAAAGCTGTTAAGGGGTTAACCTCTGAGAGATTACATTGTATTCAGCGCTCTGTTAAAGTTTGAATTAATTTTTCCCATGGGTTTGTTCACATTCTAATTTTCAACTAAATGAGACATCTGTTTCAGAAAAGGAAAATTTGCTCTGGTTGTCATGGCAACTATCATTCTGTAAGAAAATTATTCCAATGGTTACTTTAGAACAGAAAGACAGAAATTCAGGACATAAAGCCGCCTCCCATGGCTTAGTGGGAATTTGCATCCGTCCGCCCTCCTCAGGGGCTGTGATGTGCGCTGGGCAGTGGGACTGGCACTGGGGCCCCTGGCCCCTCAGGGTGGTGAGGGTGGGTCCGGGCACTGGGCTGCATTAACAACCAGTACAGGGGGTCTTGGGGGACCTCCGCATCGCATCACGGGCATTCGTGAGTCTCAGACTGCGGTGACAGTGTGGGCAGCGAGGGGTGGGCTGGATGGGGGCTGAATGGGCCCCTGGAGCCCTCGTCTGCCCTGACCTCTGACACACCAGGGGCCCCGCGGGGCTTGGGCCCGCCAGTCACAGTGGTTGATTCCACCTATCAGGTCTCACTGGACATGGAGAGGGCTGTCTCATCCCCACATACAGCATGTGGGGAGGACCTCCGCACGCTTCGCCTCCAGGAGGGACTGCTGCTTTTGTCTCCTCTGCCCAGGGCAGAGCCTGATGGTGGTTTCTATGAACGTTGTACAGGAGCGCCGGGGGCTGTTCAGGTCTTGTGGGTGACTCAGAGACCTCTGGGAGTGAGGTCTATTCAATCTACTGCTGGCTTGCCCCCACCTACTCTTGCCGCCTTTGAGAAGCCCCCGTCTCCTAGACTGGGGATGGTGCTCCTCAGCCAGCAGTCATCCTGGAAAATGTCTTCTGGATGTCCTGTGCATTATTTGACTCTTCCTGTCCTCCGCATTCTTTTTTTTTTTTGAGACGGAGTCTCGCTGTGTTTCGTAGGCTGGAGTGCAGTGGTGCGATCTTGGCTCACTGCAACCTCTGCCTCCTGGGTTCAAGTGATTTTCCTGCCTCAGCCTCCCGAGTAGGGATTACAAGCATGTGCCACCACGCCCAACTAAGTTTTGTATTTTTAGTAGAGACGGGATTTCACCACGTTGGCAAGGATAGTCTTGAACTCCTGACCTCAGGTGATCCACCCGCCTCAGCCTCCTAAAGTGCTGAGATTACAGGCGTGAGCCCCCGTGCCTGGCCCCTGTCCCCTACATTCTAATAAAATCTGGAACATCCCCTCTTCCTATTGATGGAGCGGCCGGGTACTTAGAAGGCATTTTCACAGTGGTGGTGCAGTGCAATCCCCCTAAGCCTCTCCTCCTCCCTCCTCCTCCCCTGTGTCAGGCAGTGGGGCACAGAGGAAAGCAAGAGGACTGAGGACAGAGGCGTCATTAACCCCATCTTTACACAGGAGGAAACTGAGGCCGGAAGAGGGGCAGTGATCAGCCAGGGACAGAACTGCAGTGCCCTTACTACTCAGCAGAGGAGAACAAGGCAGCCCTCTGGCCCCCTGAATCTAATGCTGTGGTGTCAGCTGCCCCCACTCCCCAGATCCTGCAGGCAAGGCTGGCCCTTCTCTGCATTTGGAGATGTTCTCATGGTCCCCCAGATGGGTGGGGGTGTGATGGAGAGGGAGAAAGGGGCAGAGGTGACAACAGGAACAATTCCAGACTTGCTGCCCTGTTGAGTTGTGGTTCTTCACCCAGCTCTGCCTGGGCCTCCCTGTGTGACTCTGGGAAGAGGAGCAACCTCTCTGGGCATTGGGGTGGGGGAATAGGGTGGATTCTGGCTCCCCAAGATTTGAAGTTATGCGTTTCCAAGAAGTTGGCAGGAAACTGTCACCCCTGGAGGAAGGCTCCTTGGTGTTAGGTGAGGGGAAGGCGGGACAGGCAGCGGCTACCAGGGGCCAGCTCCTGGGGGTCTGCAGGTTCTCTGATAGGTTTCCTAGTGTTTCCTTGAAATAACCACCCCCTGCCGTGGCTCTCGGGAACCAACAGACGTGGTCTCTCCGTACTGATGAGGCTTCCTCCTGCCTTATAAATATTTGATAAGATTTTTGAAAAATGGAGGCTGTGTTTGGAAGGCAGCACCAGAAATGTGTTGCTTCTTTTTATGTTGGCTGATGGGGCTGGGGCTCCAGGGAGGACCCTAAGTGGGATCCAAGCTGCTGAGTCCTTCCCAGTAGCACCCTACCCACTCTCCTTGGCTGCCTGGTTCAGCCAGTGGGGCTCTGAACGTGTGCAGGACCACGACATCAGAAAGTTCCAGCTGTGAGCTCAGCCCATTAGAACTGGGGCAGCCTTGGGAGCTGCCAGTGAGGCGCTGTCGGCTGTTCTTCACCAGGAACCGCGGCAGGAAAGCATTTTACTCTGTGACTCAGTCCATGTGGATGTGGGTGGCTATTTAAATAGAAATGTATTTAACTGAAGTATGCCTTCCCTGGCTTGATGGACTGTTGAATCTTGGGGAGCTGAGGTTTTCTATTCTTCTTCTTTTTTAAAATGCTGTTGCCATTCATCAAAATGCAATTTGAAAGGCCCTGCTGTAAGCCAAAGGTTTTTCACTCAGGTTCCGTGGGTGATCTCAGGAGGCGTCCATGATAATCACGGTGATAGCAATCATGTTGCTGGTGGTGGTATAGGAGGTGATTGTGGTGATACTGATAACAGTGGTGGATGATGGTGATGATGATGGTAATGGTGAGATGATGGTGATGGGGGTCATGATGGTGATGTTGATGTTGATAATGGTAGTGGTGATGATGGTGATGGTGATGGAGATGATCGTGGTGATAGTGATAGAGGAGGTGGTGGTGGTGATGGTGGTGATGGAGGTGATGATAATGATAATGGTCGTGGTGCTGGAAGTGGGAGTGGTGATGTGGAGGTTGTGGTTATGGAGGTGGTGGTGATGGTGGTGGTGGTGATGGAGGTGGTGGTGGTGATGGAGGTGGTGGTGATGGGGTG
>NW_022437063.1:851052-853047 GCF_009761245.1 Sapajus apella
GATGGAGGTGGTGGTGGTGATGGGGGTGGTGGTGGTGATGGGGGCGGTGGTGGTGATGGTGGCGGTGGTGGTGATGGGGGCGGTGGTGATGGAGGTGGTGGTGGTGATGGAGGTGGTGGTGGTGATGGGGGTGGTGGTGGTGGTGATGGTGGTGGTGATGGGGGTGGTGGTGACGGAGGTGGCGGGGGGGAGTTGCTAGTAATGGGGGTGGGGGTGGTGATGGAGGTGGTGGTGGTGGTGATGGTGGTGATGGGGGTAGTGGTGGAGGGGGAGGAGTTGCTAGTAATGGAGGTGGTGATGGCAGAAGTGCTGGTGATGGTGGAGGTGGTGGTGATGGAGGTAGTGGTGGAAGTGCTGATGCTGGTTACTTCGTCAACATAAAGGGCCTGTTCTTGTGGAATCACGTATGGGTGAAACCTATGGGATGATTCTGGTGCCTTTGTTGCAAATGACTGAAAACCCAGTTCAAATGGCTTTATTACAGCCCATATAATTGGGAGGTGCTGAGGTAGGTGGGTGTCTGGTTCAGTTTGATCCAGCTGTTTCTTGGGATAGCTTAACAGCTACCACAGCTCCCAAGGCTAGAAGCTCACTATTTATACAGAGGGATGACAGTATCCACTTTTCTTCTCCTTTAAAGAATCTGAGACTCCTTGCAATTGGAAGAATCTAGGTGATGTGTTCATTGAACTGACTAGGGGGAACGTCTGTCACTGATGGGTCCAGGTCTTGCGTAGGGAACAGGTTACCAGGCTGGGACTGGGTTTAATGGTCTAGGTCTACCTGGCTTCACCCTCCCAAATGGGGATGGGTTCAACCCTCCCTGGACTCCCTGGGCAGAGTTTTCAGTATAAACAAGAATGAGCAGCCCAGACCTGGAATCTGTTCTCTTTTGATTGGGGGTCCACGCACCCCACCTGGGTCTTCCCTGAGTCTCCAGGTAGTGAGCTGGTCCTGAGGGCCACCTGGCCTGTGGGGAGCATCCCCTTCCCTGTGATCGCCCCGCACTCTTGCCCGCCTGCCCTCAACCACCTGCTCTTCTTCTCCAGGCAGCCCTGGTTCTACGGCTGGGGCTTCAACCTCCCACGAGGCCAGGCCCTGCTGGAGAAATGGAACCTCATTCCCGAAGGCGTAGACATCCTGATAACCCACGGACCGCCACTGGGTAAGGCTCTGCTGGCCCAGCCCCCCAGCTCGCCCACTTGGGCCGGTGGGGTGGGCTCTGCGGCAGGGTGCTGGCTGAACCTGGCCTGTCTAGAGGAACTTTGGAGGGGTTCTGAGTACCACTTGCTGGGGCACTGGGGACACGTCGCCCCATGGTCTCTCTTATGTCCTGAGTGCCCACTGAGTGCTGGGGGCTTGGCTTGTTACCTTGTAGGCTCCTTGCAACAGAATGAGAGGCCAGAAAACCCTCTCTGTGGCTTCAGCTCGTGCCTCTGTTGACCTGAGTCCCAGGTGCTGAAAATCACCAGGCCCATACACAGGGCTTCACCCAGGCAACCCTCACCCCTCAGAAACCCGGGGTCCCCGCTCCCTCACCCCCACCCAGCCCAACATCTCCAGGGCCTGTGGACCACCTCCCATCTCTCCTCTCTGCCCCCAGCCCACCACCCAATCCACACTGAGGCCATCCCTCGCCTGCATACCATCTCCCCCACCCCTACTGTCCCACCTGGGGCTTCCCCAGTTCCCTTTGTTTCCTCATTCCCACACCCTGGCCATCACCACATCCCTCCCATTCCACCTCCAAACTGTCTCCCACTCCTCCTTCTCTGCATACTGCTGAGCCTGTCTCCGGCCAGGACAATGGCGTTGCTCTCTCTCCCATAGTCATGGTGGAGGTGGTAGTGATGGAGGTGGTGATGGTGGAGATGGTCGTGACGGTGGTGATGGAGGTGGTGGTGGGAGGTGGAGGTGGAGGTGGTGGTGGTGCTGGTGATGGAGGTGGTAGTGGTGGGAGGTGGTGATGGAGGTGGATGTGATGGTGGGAGGTGG
>NW_022437063.1:853147-920950 GCF_009761245.1 Sapajus apella
GATGGAAGCGGAGGTGGTGGTGGAGGTGTTGGTGGTGATGGAGGTGGAGGTGATGGTGGGAGGTAGAGGTTGTGGTGGTGATGGAGGTGGTGGTGGATGTGGAGGTGGTGGTGGCGGTGATGGAGTTGGAGGTGGAGGTGGTGGTGTTGGTGTTGGTGTTGGTGGTGATGGAGGTGGTGATGGAGGTGGTGGAGGTGAAGGTCTTGCCCCTTCCAGTCCACTTGCTTCCCATCAGCAGGAGGGAGTTCTCTGTATTCTTACATGTGCCGTGACACCTCTCTAGGGGGACACCTGGCACTGATGGGTCCGGGTCTTGGTTAGGGAGCAGTCTGTACCCTCTGTGACTACCTTAGTCCTCTGAATGAAGTTCAGTCTCCCAGCAGTTCAGCCCACATCAGCATCTGGCTTCCACTGCTGCCTCCGGAAACCCACCATCACTCCCTCAGTGCTTGGGGCCAGCCCCTGGTATGGGCGACACTGGTCCAGGAGTTAACCCTTGCAGTATGTGCCTGGGTTAGGGGGGCCCACAGGCTGCAGGAACAGCCAAGCCCAGTGAGACACATCCAGGGGTGAAGGAAGCTTGAGGAGTCCGGAGAGATGACTGCAGGGCTTACACAAGCTGTGACCCCAGAATTGGGCCTGGAGAGGTAGAGAAGGCGAGGGGAAAGGTGTCCCAGGCAGAGGCCATGCGGGAGGCTGTAGAGTGAGGCGTAGGACAGCTTGAGTGTCATTGGCTCACGTACCCATTCAGGGAGAAACTCCCGACACCACTGTGTGCCCCCTACCCAGCCAGTGCCCCGCGCCCCTGCCTCCTCCCAAAGTCCGGGAACGGAAGGTTCTGTCAGCCCCAGCCTCACAGGTGGCCCCGGCGTGATTTAGGTGCACAACGAGCTTGTAGCTTGAATTGTGTCACCCTGACCGGAAGCCGCCTGAGCCCTGGGAGGGTCCCAGCAACATTCAGTGTCATTGGTCACTGACAGTGAGCTCAGCGACAGAGGCGTCTCGTTCTCTTCCCTCTCCTCTCTTTCCCTCACTTTCTCCCTCCTTTCCTGAACTCCTTTTTTCCTCCTTCTCCCCTCTTCCTTCCTTCCTTCCCTCCTCCCTCTTGCTTCTTTCTCTCCCTCCCTCCTTTCCATCCACCCATCTCTCCAATCACGTCTTTTGGCTTTCTGCTCTCTGAACGCCCCACCCGGGCCCCTTCACACATGGCCCGGCTCCTGTCTCGGGGCCACCCGTGTGCCAGACGCTCCAGCTGGTGCTGCCCTTGCGTCGTCTCCAGACTGTGCGTGCCAGGGCGCTGAGGTGCCGGAGACCCTCCCCGAAACATGCACTCCAGAACTGACAAAGGGTCCGGCCTCATGCATGGTGGGATCCCAGTGCCCAGCCCAGCGCTCTGTTGGTTGAAATAGAGGCACAGAGAGGTTAAGTGACTTGTCCAAGGTCACACAGCCAGTAGGCAGCAGAGCCTGGGACTTCACTGCAGTGTCTGCCCCAGGCCCGTGCCCCATTCCTCCCGCCTCTCCTCTGCTTTCCCCTCCTCCTCTGCCTCCTCCTCCTCCCTCATCTTTGTCTCTGGCTCTTCCCTTTAGGCCTGTTGCAGCTCGCCTGGGCCTTTGCATGGAAGCTTCCCCTGTCCCGTCCTGGCAGTTGCAGAAACCCGTTTTGCCCACCCAAACAGAGAGGGGCTGCAATGAACCCTAATTGTTTGCTCGGAGTAATCAATTATTCTCCGTTTGTGTAGCCATGTGAGGATAATAAGCAGTCGCCATCTGGGCGGCTCCGGGAGGCTGGCGGCGGGGGCAGGCGCAGGCGCAGCCACGGCAGCGATGCTGCCGCAGGGAGGAAGTTTCTGCTCATGAGTCTGCGCTGTTTAGGAAGTTTCTGACATGGAAATCTCACTCCTGGGCTGTGTCAGGTCGCCCCGCTCTGCCACTGACCATGGGGGTGCCTGACTGTGGGACTTACCCATCCGTCTCTGGCCTCCGTTTGCTGACCTCTGCAGTGGGCGGATGCCACCGTCGAGGCCACTCGAGCACAGATGGTCTGGGGGCGCTAGCAGTTACTGACCACCCCGCTCCAAGTGCCTGGCCTGTGCTAAGCTCTTTCAAGGAAGCTGTCAGTGCAGCCCTATGGAGGAGGAGGGTGAGGCTGCGAGGTCCTGGATGGTGTCCATCCCTGAAGGCTGAGGCAGGGCAGGGATCCTGAGAGCTTGCTCTGGGAGGGTGGTGCAAAGCTGGGAGCTCCACGCCTCTTCCAGGCTGCAGAAGCTGCTGCAGGGCAGGGGGCGGTGAGGGCCTGGGACAGACCTCATCATGGCCTACTATTGTCTCCCCCATACCAGGCTTCCTGGACTGGGTCCCCAAGAAGATGCAGCGGGTGGGCTGTGTGGAGCTGCTCAACACGGTGCAGAGGCGCGTCCAGCCGCGGCTACACGTCTTTGGCCACATCCACGAAGGTCAGCACGTGGTGGGGAAGGGGACCTCACAGGTTGGTGGCTCCTAATGGACCCTTCAGAGGAATCGCCCCTCCCTTCAGCCAGAAGGGAAATAAATAGCCCATTCCTACTGTTCATTTTGTAACTCCTAGCTGCCATACACACCCTGGCTGTCAATGAGCTATTGTTAAATGTTTAATAATAGGAAGATGATCACAAAATTCTGTGTGACTTAGGAGGTAAATTTTGCTTCTGGGGAGCCCTGCAAGTCTGCTGTGCCTCCAGCTTGGGAAGCCATCGGGAGATGGGCAGGGGGTTTTCAGAGGAGGGGGCATTTGGGCCGCAACACGGAAGATGCATTATATTTGGTGGGCACACTGTGAATCCCTTAAAACCAGTAGCCCTGTCTTGTTGCTTCTATCCCCGAGGCCTGGCATACAGCAGGTGCTTAATAAGTGTGGAGGTGAGAGTGATGCCAGCTCCAGTTCTGTTATCCACACGGCCATACCCTGGCCTGTTGCTCCGTGCAGGTGTTCCCTAGTAGACCTCCGCCATCCTCACCTCAGCCCCATTTCACCAGTTTGGCACAGGTGCCTCTCTTTTGCTTCATTTGGATATTTATCCCACCTGCCCAAGGTGCCTCTGTCACATCCCTGCCAGGAAGCATATTGGCTTCTGTGGGATGTCTGGATTGATGTGGCTTCCCTCAGAGGCATCTCCTAGCTTCCTGAACCTCTGTCTGGTTGGACCAGGGACCCCAGGCCTCCACCTTGTCTGGTCCACATCAGATCATTTTCCAGCTCAAAAGCAAGCAAGCCTCAAATCATTTGTTCCCTGAGGGCCTCTGTAGTTCATTGTCAAGGGGCAGCAGTGACCAGACCCCACCTGGCCCTGGAGTAGTTCCTGTAGGAGCCTTGGGAAGCAGATGAGTCATCGAAGCAGGATCTGAGAGGTCCTGGGAGAGGTGGGCAACTCACATGCTGCGCGATGATAAAGACTGTCATTTTCTGTGGCCCTACTATGGGCATGCAGCTCCATCAGATCCAAAGTTGCCTGTGACCAAAACCACACCCCTGCACAATTGGATAAGCAAAATGGGACTCCAAAGAATAGGTCATCACCCACCCACTGATCACTCCCTTCTTCCCCCACCACCACACAGGGAAGGGGAAATGTTCCTTCTGTCTTGGAGATGACCTGACCTAAAGAATGAGGGGCATTCTAACAGAGGTGGTGGGAAGAGAGTATGATGGAGGCAGAGAAAGCGCATGACAATGATGATAATGATAGTGATGGTGGTGATGAGGATGGTGTGATGGTAGTGATGGTGATGGTGATGCTGGTGATAATGATGGATAGATGATGGCCATGATCACAGCAGTGTTGGTAGTGATGGTGGTGATGAGGATGGTGTGATGGTAGTGATGGTGATGGTGATGGTGGTGATAATGATGGATAGATGATGGCCATGATCACAGCAGTGTTGGTAGTGATGGTGGTGATGAGGATGGTGTGATGGTAGTAATGGTGATGGTGATGGTGGTGATAATGATTGATAGATGATGGCCATGATCACAGCAGTGTTGGTAGTAATGGTGGTGATGAGGATGGTGTGATGGTAGTGATGGTGATGGTGATGGTGGTCATAATGATAGATGATGGCCATGATCACAGCAGTGTTGGTAGTGATGGTGGTGATAGTGACAGTGTCAATGATGATGATGATACTGATGCTCATGGTGGTAGTGGTGACAGGGGTGATGATGATCATGATAAACGCATGACGGTGATTGTGATGATGATGGTGCTGATACAATAATGAGGGTGATGATAATGACAGTGGTGTTGATGGTGGTGATGGTCATGGTGACATCATTGATGACAGTGTTGATGATGTTAGTGATGATGGTGGTGATAATGGTGATGATGATGATCATGGTGGCATTGGTGATCACATTCTTGGTGATGGTGGTGATAAATAATGGTGGTGGTGGTGACAAATGGTGATTTTCAGGGCGGCGATGATGTTGATGGTGATAGCAACGATGATGGCATTGGTGGTGATGATGTTGATGGTGTTGTTGATGTTGATGGCACTGGTGATGGTGGTGGTGATAATGGTGATAATAATGATAGGAGCAGTGATGATGATGTTGATGGTGATAGGATGATGGCGTTGGTGATGATGATGATGGTGGTGGTGATTGTACTGATGATGGCATTAGTGAAGACGATGGTGGTAGTGGTGGTGATAAAGGTGGTAATGATGATGTTGATGGCATTTTTGATGATGTTGGTGATGGCAGTGGTGGTGATGAGAATGGTGATGATAAGCAGTGATGATGATAATGGTGATAGTGATGATAGCACTAGTGATGATGATGATGGTGATGGTAACGGTGGTGGTGATAATGGTGGTGATGATAAGGGTGTTGGTGACAGGTTGATCATGATAGTGATGATGATGGTAGTGGTGGTGGTGATAATGGTGATGATGATAAGGGTATTGGTGACAGGTTGATCATGATAGTGATGATGATGGCAGTGGTGGTGGTGATAATGGTGGTGATGATAAGGGTGTTGGTGACAATCAGGTTGATCATGACAGTGATGATGATGGTAGTGGTGGTGGTGATAATGGTGGTGATAATGATAAGGGTGGTGGTGACAGGTTGATTATGATGGTGATGATGATGGTAGCGGTGGTGGTGATAATGGTGATGATAAGCAGTGATGATGATAATGGTAATAGTGATGATGGCACTAGTGATGGTGATGGTAACGGTGGTGGTGATAATGGTGATGGTAATGGTGGTGGTGATAATGGTGATGGTAATGGTGGTGGTGATAATGGTGATGATGGTAAGGATGTTGGTGACAATCAGGCTGATCATGATAGTGATGATGATGGTAGTGGTGGTGGTGATAATGGTGGTGATGATGGTAAGGGTGGTGGTGATAATGGTGGTGATGATAAGGGTGTTGGTGACAATCAGGTTGATCATGATAGTGATGATGATGGTAGTGGTGGTGGTGATAATGGTGGTGATGATGATAAGGGTGTTGGTGACAGGTTGATTATGATGGTGATGATGATGGTAGCGGTGGTGGTGATAATGGTGATGATAAGTAGTGATGATGATAATGGTAATAGTGATGATGGCACTAGTGATGGTGATGGTAATGGTGGTGGTGATAATGGTGATGATGGTAAGGATGTTGGTGACAATCAGGTTTAGTAGTGGTGGTGATAATGGTGGTGATGGTGGTAAGGGTGGTGGTGATGATGGTGGTACGATGGTGGGGATGGTGATGAGGGTGCTGGTGAATATGATGTTGATGATGAAGACTCACTGTGTGCTTCGCATGTTTCAGGCACTGGGCCGAGCACAGTGCATAGATAATTGTCTCGTTTAATCCTCACAGCAAGCTTGGAAGTGGCATGTATCATTCTCATCTCCATTTTACAGATGAAGAGACTGACCTTAAGAGTTTTTAGTAGCTTGCCCCAAACACATTCAGCCCATAGGGGCTGAGTGCCCTGTGACTGCCACCCCCACTGACAATCCTCGCTGCTCTGGCTGCTGGCCTGACGGGCGTGTGCTTACCTTCCAGGGTATGGTGTCATGGCAGATGGGACGACCACCTATGTGAACGCGTCCGTATGCACTGTGAACTACCAGCCCGTGAACCCGCCCATAGTCATCGACCTCCCCACACCCCGGAACTCCTGACTGCTCCCCGCTGCCCCAGCCCTGCCCACCCACGTCAGCTCCATAGGCCTTGCCCGGCCACTGTTCCTTCCATGCTGAGTCGCCTGGATGACCCACCTGGCTGCAGGGACTGGCCTAGCAGGCAGGTCGGGGTCTTGGAACGACTCTTCAGTCTTCGGTCACCTGGAGTTGGGACCCTGCGCATCCCCATCAGGGGTTCTGTGCTCATTACTTTTTCTGCGTGTACATCCTGTGTGTACCTTGTTAAAGAACCTGCTAAGCTCATGGCCCTGTCATGTTTGGGAAATGACTGAATCTTCATTCTTCTCACTTGGACGCCCTTCTGGTTTGGGAAGCTGCTGCTCTTGAATGGGTTTTGGAAATTACGCAAAATCTCCTTCTGACCACGGATCTGTGTGGCTGCACGCCCCAGGTTAGAGGTGGTGGGAAGACTTGTGGGCTGCACACAAGCAGTCCTTGCTCTCCCTCCAAGTGAGAGAGGAGACAGGCCCAAGGCGGATGCCCTCCAGGGAGCATTTAGGGACATCTCAGGAATTCAGACCACACCTGGCCAGGCCCACCGCAGTTTGCCTGGCATTGTTCCCCTTTTTTCTTCCTGTAGGCATTTCTGTTGACTTGAACAACGGCCTGAGTGTCCTAGGCATTCACCCGGAGCCTGGATCATGGGGGCTGGTTCTATGGGATGAACTGCCAGTGTGCGTGCCCAGGACTAGCAAGAGGGTTCCCCAAGGGGGAACGACCCTTGGCCCCAGGGGGACCACGCTGCTCTGCAAAACTCAGTAGCCTGGAGGGAGGGTCTGCAGGCTTAGGTTACAGCAGCCCTGCCTGCCATGGTATGAACCCATATCCAGGCATGCACTGACACACACGCACACACGCACCCCTCTTAGTTTAACGAAGTAAGTCCTCTGTTTCTCCTTTCTGCCCCGCAGTGAGGGTCTGTTCCTTGGTGTGGTTTCCCTTACACTGTTAGGTTTCTGTCTGGCATACGCCTGCAGCTGAGGGAGTCTAAAAATCCTGTTGTCCTTGGACCAGCCAGCCCTGTGAATGGGAAGCTGTTTTCACCCCGCATCTATCCATCCATCACTCATTCATCCATCCCTTCATCCCTCCATCCCTTCATCCCTCCATCCCTTCATCCCTTCATCCATCCCTCCATCCATCCATCCCTGCCTCCATCCATCCATCCATCCCTCCACCCCCATTCATCATCCATCCCCCATACATCCATCCCCCATCTATCCTCCTGTGAACAGGAGGGTGGCACAGGAACAAAGCGGGCCCCAGGCTCCAGCAGCTCCACCTTGGACAGCTTCTTTTTCTTCTTTGAATTAGGACTGGTGGGGTAGGGGGCAGGGCAGAAGTGGGAA
The DNA here is from genome assembly GCF_009761245.1 of Sapajus apella. Lineage (NCBI taxonomy): Eukaryota > Metazoa > Chordata > Mammalia > Primates > Cebidae > Sapajus > Sapajus apella. The sequence goes on from NW_022437063.1 coordinate 860,686, forward strand.
CACGTAGGGCCTAGATTAGGGGCAGGCAGTCAGGCAGAAATGGGCAAGTACAGGGTCAGATTCTGTCCTTATTTAATATTTTGTTCATCACGGACTTTTTTTTTGCATTTATTTTGATTTTTAACATTGCATTAAAGTAGTATTATTTGTCCTGATTGGTGACATTTTTTGCACCCCGTTGTACATCTGAGAGGAGGGTGCCACTCCCTCACCCAGGTCCCAGCGCTGGGAACCAGCCTGCAGTGAGCCCTTTGTAGTCTCATTTCATCCTCAGATGGTCCTTCAAGGTAGGTACTTTGTCCCCGTTTTAGAGATGAGCGACTGAGGCCAGAGGGGTGTGGTGACTTGCCTGGGGGCTCACAGCACAAAAGGAGCAGAGGCAGGATCTGACCCTCGGTCTCTGGCCTCATGGCCCTCACTGTGCCATGACCCGAAATTATGTCCCTACAAAGCAATGCATGGTCCAAGGCTCTTCTTATTGTATTTTTATTTTTAAGGGTCCTGTTCAAAACTGGTCTGAGCTCTGAGGAGTCCTGAACCCTGGGCACAGCATCCAGGCATCCTGGGAGACTGGGATTCCTTTTCTGCCCATGCTGAGCCGGGCTCCTTGAGGGGTGGGGCTGCTGTCTCCGGAAGCCTGACAGCAGCACTCTGTCGGGCTGAGGGCTGACCGAGGCTGAGCTCTGTGGGGTGCAGGGCTCCTGGAATCCCGTTGGCTGGAGGGGCTCCTGTAGCCGGGGATGTTTACGAGGTCTCTCTGATGCCTCAGGCATGGGACATGTGTGCGGTGGAGAAAACCAGGCCCTTTCAGTGCCAGCTCCACTCAATTTCTATGTGGACCAAGAACTTCAAACTCAAAAACATTTTTTTCCTAAGGTATCTTCAGAATATGGTGTATTTTTATGTGGAAAAGAAAAGTTATGACGGCAGCTGTTACTTTAAGAGAAAATTCATTAAAAGTCTTCGAGGTATGAAGCTGACGGCGTGATCCTCAATCATTTTGGCATAACTTGATTGTGGCTGTAATTTTTTTTTGTCAAGCATGTCAGACAATAAAGTCTTTGTAAAAAGAGAAGTCCGCATGGCTCTTCTTCCTTCTGCGTCTCTGGGTGTTGCCTGGGACGCGTGGGGGCAGCGTGGTGTCCTCTTGCAGAATGCTGAGGCCTGGACGGACTTGGAGACTGAAGCCTCCGTGTGGCAGCAATTGGTGTCCCTCTGGTTGCTTTAGCCACCCCTGAGGCGGGGGGATCGCAGAGGTGGTGGTGTGGGCAGTTCTGGGTCCTCTTGTGTTCAAACACTTGGCTGCCTGGTCTCCCGGAACAGAACACCTCCAGAGGCCTTAGCGCTGGACTCGTCCTGGAATTGGCGTGTTCAGCCAGCCCCTGTGAAACACAGGGTCCTGGCATTGCCCAGGAGAAACACTGGCAGGTACAACGACCCTAGTTTCAAAGCCCCCAAGCTGCAGAAGTTCTGTCATTTTTATCCATCTGTCCATCCATCCCTACATATGCCATTTGCCCCTCCTTCTACTATCCAACCATCCCCCATCCATCCCTCCCTCCCTCGAGCCATCCATCCCCCATTCATCTATCCATCCATCCATCCCCATCCATCCATCCATCCCTCCATCCCTTTATTCATCCCCCATCCATCCATCCATCTACCCCTCCACTCACCCCCACTCATCCATCCATCCTCCATCCATCCTTCCATCTATTTCCCATCCATCCATCCATTCATCCCTTCCTTCATCCCTCCATTCACCCCCCATCCATCCTTTCCTCCCTCTTTCCCTCCCACTTTCTATCCATCCATCTTTCATCCATCCACCCCCCACCCATCCAGTCTACAAACACCACTGAGCACTTCCCATGGATCTTGCTTGGGCTAGGGAAGTGGTGGTGGCGGCAGTGATGGATTTAGGAGGTAGGATGGCAGTAAGGGACAGATGTGGGCCATGGGGGAGGGACAGCCAAGGATAGCAGTGGATGCTGGCTGGACATGGAGATGGGGCACAGGAGCAGGAAGAGCAGGGCTGAGGAGGGACATGGAGTTCTGTTTGGGATGCTGGAGGAGGCTTTGGGCTATAGAGGGGAGGTGTCCAGTGGGTAAACGGGGAACAATGTCTCTGGAGCCAGATGTGGGTCAGAAGCAAAGACGTGGGGCAGGGGAGACCTCCCAGGGAGGTGTGCAGGGCAGGGGGCAGCCTCGGGCAGACCACAATGTGCCACCCCTCCATGGCCCTCTCCTGTTCTCAGACTGGCCCCACCTGCCACCTGTCCCTCCAAGAGCCCCATCCACCAGGGTCTCACAGGGGTGTACAACAGCCATCCCAGGCCCTGGCTCCCCATCCACAGGCCCCGAGGAGCTGCTTAGCTTGAGGGGCCCTGGCTGCTGCTCTTGGCCAGCATGCACCCCAGCAGGGCTCCTGGGCAGGGGCAGGGAAGGGACTCTGTGGCTTCTGCCCCTGGTGGTGCTGTCACAGGGCAAGTGCTGCCTGAATGCATCAGGGTCCCATCTGCCCAGCTGAGATGCAGCATCATGGCTGAGCCACACACTTCTGCAGGACGGGTAGGCAGCTCTGAGTTGTCCAGGGCGCTGTACCAATGGTGAGGCCATCCTGCAGCAGAGGTGCCTGGTGTTGGAGCCTCAGCTCTTGGGAGAGCAGCACTCTGGGCTCAGCCATTGTTCCCCAGGCAGCCCAAGGCACAGGAGACAGAACAGCATGGGGCCCAAGACCACTTTCCATTGCCAGTGGGGGTCTGGGGGCAAGTACAGCGGGCCGCCTCCCCTCCCTGCCTCCACTCTGACGGCGTGTCCACTCCCAGAGCCCCAGCCCCAGGACCAACAGCTCCGTCTTGCAATTTGCTTCCATGGAGCTAATCCTTGAACCTCCACGAGGACCAAATTCCTAGGAATTTTTCTTCTAGGAGACCCACTCCCTAGAATGAACCCTGAATGAACCAGCAGAGCTACAAGCCCTGTGGACAGGGGCTCCACTCAACATGCCCTGGATGCTACCCACAACTCCCACCTGGGCCCAAACCTGCCTGGCCAGCTTGGGGGCCTTTATCACGTACACCTGAGAGGCTCCAGCCCACTTCCCATCGAAGGCACAGCTGAAAAGGTCTCCACAATGTGGGGATTAGGGCTGACATCTAGAAACTCGGTGCACTCTTGAAGGTTCATCTGACCCCAGAAGAAAAGCTGAACCCCTCAGGCCTTCTATGTGGGGCCCAGTGAGTGGCAGACAGGTCAGTCTTGGGGGCCCTGGGGAAAAGCAAACCCAGCCTACAGGGGTGGTCAGAGAAAGCTTCTGGAGGAAGAAGCGTGGTTGGGCCGCGAGCAGCAGGACGTCTTGGAGGGATTGGGAGGTCCACCTCCGTGGGCACTCAGCACACCTGTCTCATTCAGGATCCACAGCAACCCCGCATGGCTGTCCTCCCTTCACAGAAGAGGAAGCTGAGGCTGGGAGGGGACGTGACTCGCCCACGGCTCAGTGAGTGTTCCATTCGTAGCTTGTCCTTCACAGACCCACCTGAATGTGCTTTCATGAATGACAGAGGGGCAAGCCCAAGGGCAAGTTGAGTTATGCAAGTGTTATTTTATTTTATTTATTTTTGAGATGGAGTTTTGCTTTTGTTGCCCAGGCTGGAGTGCAGTGGCACAATCTTGGCTCACTGCAACCTCTACCCCCCGGGGCTCAAGCGATTCTCTTGCCTCAGCCTCCCTAGTAGCTGGGATTACAGGCATGCACCACCATGACCAGCTAATTTTCATATTTTTAGTAGAGACAGGGTTTTGTCGTGTTGGCCAGGCTGGTCTGGAACTCCTGACCTCAAGTGATACGCCCACCTCGGTCTCCCAAAGTGTTGGGATTACAGGCGTGAGTCACTGTGCCCAGGCTATTTTTTTTTTTTTTTCATTTAAAAAAAAAAAAAAGTTTGTATTTTGCTGGGCATGGTGACTCATGCCTGTAATCCCAGCACTTTGGGAGGTTGTCAGGAGGGTCGCCTGAGCTCCCGGGTTTGAGACCAGCCTAGGCAGCATTTGTCTCCTGCCTCTACAAAAAAATAAACAAAATTAGCCCGATGTGATGTCATGTGCCTGTAGTCCTAGGTGCTTGGGAGGCTGAGGTGGGAGGATTTCGTGAGCCTGGGAGGTTGAGGCTGCCGTGAGCCAGGATCATGCCACTGCACTACAGCCTGGGTGACAGAGGGAGACCCTGTCTCAACAAACAAACACACAAACACAACGCTTTTTATTTTGAAGTACTTTTAATTTTGAGGAAGCACTGTAAGGCTAATACAGGGAGTTCCTCCCTACCCATCAGCCAGTTTCCCCTGCATATCCGTGATACATTTATCCAAACTAAGTAATCAACACTAGTACCACAGAGTTAAATACAGTCTTTATCTGGATGTCAGCAGTTTTTGCCGAGTGTCCTTTCTCTGTTTCAGAATCCAATCTATGATCCCGAGCTGCATTTAGTCATCATGGCTCCCAACTCTCTTCCAGTCTGACAGTTAGACCATTTCTCTGTATTTCCTTGCTTTTTCTGACACTGGAAGTTCTGAGGTGTGCTGGTTGAGCGTTCTGTGGAATGTCCTTCAGTTTGTGTTTGTCTGCTATTTTCTCATGAATAGTCTGGTGTTATGTGTTTTGGAAAAAAAAAAAAACCCCACGGAGGGGAAGGCGCCATCACAAGGCATCCATCTAGGGTAACTCAAGAGGAGCAGGATGTACCCCTGGCGATGTCCATCTCCATCCCCTGGTTAAACTGATGGCTGCGGGTTTCTCTGCTGTAAAGATTCTGCTGGGTTTTTTTTTCCACATTCAGTCTGTTAGGAGCGAGTCACTAGGTCCAGCTCCACTCAAGGAGGGAGGAGTTAAACGTCTCCTCCTGGAGAGAGGAACATCAAAGCATTTGTGGACATATGTTAAAAGCAGCATGGTAATTAATCAATATTTGGGGAGGTATAGTGAGGCCATGCCAACATCCCATTTCTCCTTAAAGTTTTGCCCACTCATTTTAGCAGCCATCAGCAGATCTTGGCTTCAGCAATTGCCACTGTGGTGCTCACATGCTGATATTCCATTTCCTCATTCCTCCTGCAGTCCTCTTTTGGAATTCTTCTGAAAGGAATATTTGTCCCCTCTCTGCTGTTGATGCGCTAATCTTACTCTGAACTCATTATTTGATTCTTTGGGTTAGAAACTGATTGTATCATTACCTGTTTTATTGCTTCAGTGGTTGCAGCTTTGTCCACTGGAAGCGCTGAGTCCTTGGGTTTATTAATTTTACTTCCTTACTTTCAGGCAATAGAAGATGTTCTAGTCGCCTCCTACCTTGCCCTGGCCTTATAATCAGTCGTTTGTCCAGAAAGCCCTAGCTCCTTTCACTCAGAAACTAAGATCTGGGGCCAGGTGCGGTGGCTCACGCCTGTAATCCCAGCACTTTGGGAGGCCAAGGTGGGTGGATCACTTGAGGACAGGAGTTCGAGACCAGCCGGACCAACATGGTGAAACCCTGTTTCTACTAAAAATACAAAAATTAGGTGGGCATGGTGGCAGGCACCTGTAGTTTCAGCTAGTCAGGAGGCTGAGGCAGGAGAATTACTGGAACCTGGGAGGCAAAAGTTGCAGTGAGCCAGGATGATACCAGTGCATTCCAGCCTGGGTGACAGAGTGGGAGTCTCAAAAAAAAAAAAAAAGACCTGGGCGGTAGGTGTGCTGGTTGCACTGCTCCTCGGCCTTCTTAGAGACACAGCTAGGAAATGTATTTAGTGTACTAACCATTTATGCTCACATATTTATCTGTCTCTACCTCCCTCTATCCACCCACCCACTCATCTATCAATCAACCTATCATCTATCAATCATCTACCCCATCTCTCCATCCCTGTCTTTCTCTATCAGTAAACATTAATTCACACTGATAGCCCCACCTCCCGTTCTAACCCAACAATGCAATCTCAGCAACACAACTGATTCTTGCTTTTCCACCTTGTTCATTTACAACCTTTTTTTTTTTTTTTTGAGACAGGGTCTCACTCTGTCACCCAGGCCGGAGTGCAGTGGTGTGATCTCAGTTCACTGCAACCTCCACCTTCCAGGCTCAAGTGATCCTCCTGCCTCAGCCTCCCAAGTAGCTGGGACTATACAGGTGTGTGCCACCATGCCCGGCTAATTTTTGTTATTTTTGTAAAGATGGAGTTCCGCCATGTTGCCCAGGCTGGTCTCAAACTCCTGGGCTCAAGAGATCCATCCGCCTCGGCCTCCTAAAGTGCTGGGATTAAAGGCGTGAGCCATTGTCCCGATGTTCATTTGTAACTTTTTTCTGTGACAGTGGATGCTGAGAAGCCTGGCTCCCACAATTACAATTTACTTATGCATTTCTCTGCCCCTAACATACCTACGGTCTGTTGCTCATCTGACCCTTGTGAGAGGCACAGTAGCCAACTAGAGTGCAGTGTCCACGTGCAGGCTTTTCATCTTTAGCTTTACAAAGTTACACTGCTCAGCTCCTCCCCCATCGCCTTTCAGTGTGCTGAAATGTCATCCGATTGTAATGTAGTTATCCCTGGTCTGCCTGCTGTCCTGGGATCCCCTGACCTCCTGGCTGATTACTGATTTGCATATAATGATGTTCGCATATTATATGCATGTATAATATTTGCATATAATTACTTATTTGCATATAATGACATTGTTCCCTCTTCATGGTGTACCCTAGGGGTTTTGACAAACGCATAGAGTCTGGTATCCATTAGCACAGGATCATGGAGGACTGTTCTTCCATCACCCTAAAAATTCCCCGTTTTGGCCCCTGCGTAGTCAAACTGTTTCCAAAGTGGCTGTATGAGTTTGCAGTCCTACTAGCAACGAATGAGTATTCCTGCTGGTTCATATCATCACCAGACTTTGGTCTCATCATTTTAAAAAATTGTAGCCATTTGAGTGTGCATGGGTGTTTCACTGTGGTTTTAATTTCTATTTCCCAGTGACTAATGATGTGGAACTTCCGTCGTGCTCATCATTCACGTCCACTCATTTGTGGGAATCTGCTTAGATCTTTCATCCCTTTTTTAAACAATCAGGTTGCTTGTTTCCTTGCTGTTGCGTTTTAAGAGTTCCTTATATTCTGGACAGAAGTTTTTCTTTTCTCCCAGTCTGTAGGTACTCTTTTTTACTCTCTTAACAGTGTCTTTCTTAGAGTAAAAATTTAAAATTCTGACATAGTTCAATTTATCCATTTCTTCTTTTATAGCTGGAGCTGTTGGTGTCTGATCTAAAAATTCATTTCCCATCTCCAAACCCAAGGCCCTGTAGATTTTCTCTCATGCTTTCTTTTAGGAGTTTTTTAGTTTTATATTTCACATATAGGTCTGTAATACATTTTTGTTTTTTTTTGAGTCTCACTCTGTCACAGGCTGGAGTGCAGTGATAGGATCTGGGCTCAATGCAACCTCCACCTCCCAGGTTTAAGTAATTCTCCTGCCTCAGCCTCCTGAGTAGGTGGGATTACAGGTGTGTACCACTATGCTCGGCTAATTTTGTGTTGGCCAGGCTGGTCTCGAACTCCTGACCTCAGGTGATCCACCTGCCTTGGCCTCCCAAAGTGCTGGGATTACAGGCGTGAGCCACTGCGTCCAGCTGGAAACTGAATATTTTGAAGAATATAGTTTGGCAACTTTGGAAATAAGATCTTGCCCCCTCCCTCTCCAATACCATGCAAGGGTTATTTGCTGCTGCTGCTTGCAGTAGTTGGCTTTGTTTAATGACTTTTCCAACTGAATTCTTTAAGGTTTGCATTCTCTGTCACACGTAGACAATGAAATTTCCTATCCGTTAGCTTAGTGGTAATCTGATGATTAGACAGAGATTTCCTTAAACACCTGGAACCAATAAATTTCCCAGTCTTGTTCACACCTGTAATCCCAGCATTTTGGGAGGCTGACCTCTTGATCACGAGGTCAAGAGATCGAGACCAGCCTGGCCAACATAGTGAAACCTAGCTCTACTAAGAATACAAAAATTAGCTGGGCGTGGTGCCGCGTGCCTGTAGTCCTGGTTACTCGGGAGGCTGAGGCAGGAGACTCACACACAGGAGGCGGAGGTCGCAGTGAGCTAAGATCGCGCCACCGCACTTCAGCCTGGGTGACAGCAGGATTCCATCTCGAAAGAAAAACAAACATTCCCCGTCTCTGCTGAATGCTCTGAAGGCCTGTCTGCACACACCGTCAACACGCGCAGCTAGTTGACAACGCTGCCTCGGCCTTCACTTTCTGCTGCTGCAGAAATCAGTCAGAGGTGAGAGTTTAGAGCCTTTTTAATGCCTTTTCTGAGCATGCCCACAACTCTAGGCCTATGCACAGCACTGTTTACATTTGCAGCTTTCTAGCTTCTCAAGAAATGCCTTGGCGTTTTTTAAGGCCTGCGCGGAGCATTTTATTTCCCAGCTTTTCCTTTGAAGCTTTCTGCCTAGCCTTTTGATTGCCTCAACTGCTCTCCATTGCCTTAGGTGGCCACCAAGTTAAAACACTTTCTTGTTTGTTTTTACAAATGCTCCCTCCCTAACTCTGGGAAAAAGGTTTTTTTAACACCTGGCCAAGCTCTGAGTTAGGCCAAAACAGCCAGCCTTGCAAGGGCATCTTTCAGGGAACAACCACGCAGGTTGAATAGTGACAATTTTTTGGTGAAATGGCTTCACAGTTGCTGCAGCTCTATTCTGCTCCATGTGGTGACCGCCACACTGCACTGGGAATGCAGGCTGTTCTTTCCTAAGGCTGTTGGGGACCTGGAGAGTGGCTGGTTGGACTAGGGTGGTTAAAATGCCACAAGTCGGGCCGGGCGCAGTGGCTTATGCCTCAAATCCCAGCACTTTGGGAGGCCGCGGTGCGTGGATCACCTGAGGTCGGGAGTTCGAGACCAGCCTGGCCAACATGGTGAAGCCCCATCTCTACTAAAAATACAAAAATTATCTGGGCATGGTGGCACATGCCTGTAATCCCAGATACTGGGAAGCTGAGGCAGGAGAATTGCTTGAAACCAGGAGGTGGAGGTTGCAGTGAGCCGAGATCGCGCCATTGTACTCCAGCCTAGGTGACAGAGCAAGACTCCGTCTCAAAAAAAAAAAAAAAAAAAAAAAGCCACAAGTCTTGCCAATGTTCAGCTGCTTTTCTTGAATCAGTGCCCGTCTGGTTCCTGCAAGCCTTTGGATAATTTCTAGAGTTCTCAAAAAAGTTGATTCTGACTAATATCGCCAGTTTTCTTGCTGTTTTGGAGGGAAGAAATTTTGGAGGTCCTTCCTCTGCCATTTTTCCTGATGTAACCTTCATGATTTCCTTTTATCTCTTCTGTTCACTTGTTAATTTTACCTTTTGCAAGTATATTTTTAACAGTATATTTTTAGTAGTTGCTCCGTGGTTTATAAATACATTATAAAACAATCTGTCTTCAATGATATCATATTGCTTCACATGCAGCATGAGAACCTTTTAACAGTACACTCTGAATTCTTTCTTCCCGTCCTTCCTGCTTGTTGTACTTTTAAATCTGGTGTAAACACATAATATGCCGTGGCAGATTTTGCTTTTGATGGCTAACTTTTAAAATTTCAGGTATAAAAATTTTTTTTAACCTTTGATTATCTCATTTGTGATACTCATTTCTTTGATATATCCAAATTTCTGACTCAATCATATTCCTTCTGCTTGTAGAACTTCTTTTAAACTTTTTTTTTGAGACAGAGTCGTGCTCTGTTGCCCAGGCTGGAGTGTAGTGGTGCAATCTCGGCTCACTACAACCTTCACCTCCTGGGTTCAAGCAATTCTTCTGCCTTAGCCTCCCAGGTAGCTGGGATTACTGCTCACCACCATGCCTGGCTAATTTTTGTATTTTTAGTAGAGACAGGATTTCACCATGTTGACGAGGCTGGTCTTGAACTCCTGACCTCAAGTGATCTACCCACCTCAGCCTCCCAAAGTGCTGGGATTACAGGTGTAAGCCACCATGCCCAGCCTAAAATTTCTTTTATAGTAAGGATGCTGTCCATGAGTTCCCCTAGTTTTTGTGTGCCTAAAAAATCCAATGTTTCTTCTTCTTTTTGAAAAGTATTTTGCTGCTTACAAAATTTTAGCTTGATGATTTTCTTTCAGCGCTCTGAAATTGTTATTCCATTGTCTGCTGGCTAGCACAGTTTCTGAGGAGAAGTGTGCTGTAATTCTTATCCTTGTTCCTCTTTAGGTCAGTTATCTTTTTTCTCTAGCTGCCTTCAAAATTTCCTGTGGGTTTTTTTTTTTTTTTTTTTTTTTTGCAGCAATTTGAATATGACATTCCTAGGGATGCGTGTGTGTGTGTGTCCCCTGCCAGGTTCTATATGCTTCTATTCTCTTTAGTTTAATGTTTGTAACTCATTTTAGAAAATCCTCAGCCATTATTTATTCAACTATTTCTTCTGCCCCATGTTCTCTTTCTTTTCCTCCTGAATGACATGCATATTAGACCATTTTATCCTGTTCCACAGCTCTTACATGTTCTGCAATTTTTCCCCACTCTTCTTTTTCTCTGCATTTATGTTTAGAAACATGCTATTGACCTATCTTCAAACTCACTCATTCTTTCCTTATGTCGTATCTACTGATGAGCCTGTCAAAGGCAATCTTCATCTTTGTTACTGTGTTTTTTATTTCTAGCCTTTCTGATTCTTGCAGTTTTCATCTTTCTGCTGAAATTGTGTGGTCATGAGTTGTCTTTCTTTTCCATTAGAGCTCAAACACATGAACTGGTTATTTAAACATTTTTCTGATAGTTCCAAAATCTGTGTCATGCCTGAGTCTGATTCTTATGATTGTTTTGGCTTCTCAAGCTGTGTTTTTATAATTGCCCTTGGTATGCCTCAACATTTTTTGTTGAAAGCCAGACATTTGTATAGTGGGGCCCAGCAAACTTTCTCTGTAGAGGATCGGATAGTAAATATTTCAGGCTTTGAGGTCCTCATACCTGCCGTCAGTTGCACTTCTTGTTCTTTTCCTCCTCCTTTTCTTTCTTCCTCTTTGTCCTCCTCCTTCTTCAACCCTTAAAAATGATGAACCCACAGGGCTGCTGAACAGCCCCAGACTAACTGTACTCACTCAGCCTCAGGAAGTCAGGACAGCTTCGTGGAAGAGGTGGCTTGGGGAGTTTTGAAGGAATATTCAGCATTTCCTGAGCAATAGGTGGAAGAAACAGCTGGTGCCAAGTGCAAAGATACGTACGAGTCAGTGTGGGGAAGCTGAAGTCCAGCACACAGGATGGGATCTGGGCACACAGGTGGGGACTCAAGTGCTGAGGCAGGGCACACGGACCGGGTATCCATCTGCCCCTCACAGCTCAGCATCCCATCCTCCACCACGGTGGGGATTTTAATAGGTTACTTTGCAAATTTGGGGACACACTTTCAATTTCTGGAGTTGGAATAACAGCTGGCAGATGCCAAGCCTTCTTACCAGAGCTTGTTGAAAGTTCAGTGTCACCTGTTTTTATGGGTGAGACTGCATTTTAAAACAGTTATGTCAGAGTATGCTTCCAGCAGTGCTGGTGGGAAATGCATGGAAAGATCCAGAACTTGTTTTGCCAGGAGCTGGGAGATGCAGCCAAGAGAAAATGGATCTGACCCCACAGCCACCTCCCAGTGCTATGAGGAGTCTAGCACACACAGGCCATCCACAGAGAAGCCCCAACATCAGAGTTGCTCCCCAACACGCCCACACTCCCTGCAGAGCCTGGTCAGTTTTCCTTCTGGGAAAGGGACCCAGAGGCCGTGCCCTACCCCAGCATTAGAGAGCCTGCTGTGTGTCAGCCTGGGGGGGGTGGAGGTCAGTGTTTTCACCCTGTGGGTGGACTCTAGACCCAGCTGTCCTGTGCAGAAGGGAAGGGCTTTCTCTGCCAAGTGGTGAGGGCATCGAATGGGGAGCTCAACCTCTGCCAGGGGTTACAGGAGGATCAGAACTGGGCCTCAGAGGAAGAGTGTGGGGCTGTGCAGATGAGAACACGAGTCCCAGGAGGAGGAGCCAGCAGGAGCCAGGGCATGGAGGCAGAGATGTAGGCATGGGGATGAGTGAGTCCTGGTGCTGCCTGCAGGGGAGCCTGCCCGACCATCTTCAGGCCCTCTGACGCTGGTCTGGGCTGTCACTCATAATTTTGACAATTTTCAAACTTCCCTTCATACCTGTCAGCTCCAAGAAAGGGCCCTGTCAGAACTGTCCCAGGTGGGGGTCACAGTCAGTGGCCACTAGGCTTGTCCTCAGGAAGGTGGAGGCCCAAAGCCCCACGGGTCTCACTCAGGTGTGAGTTGTTCTTCATGGAGTCAGGCTGGCCGGTGTCCCTGAGCAGGACGGGGATGGGGTAGTCAGTGCCTGTGTCCCCAGGAGAAGAGACATGGACACCCCGACTGCAACAGGGGACTCAGAGGTCCTTTGACCCAGGACCCAGGATGCTGGGGGTTAAAGGAGGCAGCAGCCCTTGAAAAATGGGGTGCAAGGCTCTAACTGCCCTGGGTACCCTGTGGGGAGGTCATGAGTAAAACTTCCAGAAATTCCAGGCTTTTAAGAATGTTAACATTGGCCAGGCACAGTGGCTCATGCCTGTAATCTCAGCATTTTGAGAGGCTGAGGCGGGTGGATCATCTGAGGTCAGGAGTTTGAGACCAGCCCGGCCAACATGGGGAAACCCTATCTCTACTAAAAATACAAAAATTAGTCAGGTGTGGTGGCGGGTGCCTGTAATCCCAGCTACTCAGGAGGCCAAGGCAGGAGAATTGCTAGAACCCAAGGGGTGGAGGTTGTAGTGAGCCGAGATCGTGCCACTTCGCTTTAGCCTGGGCAAAAGAGCGAAACTCCATCTAAAAAAAAAAAATGTTAGCATTAGTAATTCTTTTGAAGTCTCAAGGATCATTCTTGCAGACTATTTTATTTGTTTAGACTAATGAGTGAGGGTGCCCAAGACACAGTGGTGGCACCTGGCGCCTGGAAACCAAGCGTTCCACGCCTGAGCCTGGGGCAGCTGCGCCTCCCCCGATCCAGAGACAGGCGGGCTGGGCTTGGGTTTTGTATTTTTGAAAATTCGTGAAACCCCCAAATTATAGGATTTTATTAGTCTTGAAACAGGCCCCGTGGCTGTGGGCCCGCTGGACGCACGGCAGCTGTGTCTACTGCAGGAACGCCCGGAGGAAGTCGTTGTAGGAGATTTTTGAAGACAGCGTCTTGTCGTAATACTCCAGAATATGGAAGAACTCCTCTTCCGAGAGGTTGATGCCATACTGTCTCAGGACCTGGAAGGCAGAGAAAAGGGGCCTCTGAGGCTTGTCTTGGCCCTAGGTTATGGAGGCAGAACCTCCATGTGCATCTGGGTGTGAAATGGGAGGAGACACGGGGCTGCCGTTGGGGGCTGCTTCCTGTTTGGGCAGAGGCTGAGAGGGCACAGAAAGAGCATGCAAAGAAAGGTGGGAGGGTGACTTCAAAAGTAGGGTTGGGGACCAGGTGGACGTGTCCCCCAGCCCCCTTCCTGGCAGCCTGCCTCCATAACCTAGGGCCAAGACAAGCCTCAGTATGCCTGAGGGGCTGAAGGCTGGTCAGCATGATTAGACAAGGTTGATGGTCAGAGAGGTGGGGACTCTCGGGGAGACCTGGCCATGTGGCCATAATATTTGGGGCGGGGCCCCAGGGTGCACCCAGGCAGAGGAGGGCAGGGCCAGTGGGTGCAGAGTGCAGAGAATTGCTGTGATGAGACAGTAACACAGCCTGGAGCACAGCCTGCTGGTGGTAAAGCAAATACTGACTGCCCCTTCCTCTTCAGTTACAGAGCCTTTCTCCTGGGCTCCTGAGTGTCCAGCTAACCAGGAATATGTCTCAGTGTCTCCTGCAGCTAGGTAAGTTCTAGCCAGGGAAGCTAAGTACGAATGTTATGCGGAACATCTGGGAAGCCTCCTTTAAAGGAGAGGGGCATGCCCTTTTTCTCTCCTCTTTTTCCACCTGCTGCCTGGAATATGGCTGTAATGCAGGAGCTCCAGCAGCCACCTTGGACCATGAGGTTGGCTTGAGGAAGAAAGCCAGCAGCTGGGGACAGTAGAGCAAAAATGTGGTCCCTGATGATTGTCCAGCCACCACACCAGCTCTGCACTCCCTACCCCTGGACTTCCTTTCTGTGGGAGCGAAATAAACTTTTACCTTTTTTAAGCGGCTGTTATTTTTTTCTCCTGTTATATGATGCTGAAACAAATCCTGACAGACCCTTGTAATAAATAAATAAGGTCATCCATTTCCTATCCACACTTGTGTTATAATTTGTTTGTAGGAGGAGACTGTAAAGCCGGGCTAGACGGCCCAGAGGTCCCACAGGGTGGAGGTCAGCAGGCTGGCTGTCAGGTCCAATGGGATGAAGGTAGAAAAGGAAGCTGAGCCTGGTGTCCGACACGGCCCCGCAGTTATACCATCCGACCTGCAACCATGCCTGAATTCCTGGAAAGTTGCTGGAAGGGAATGACAGAACCTGCCCTATTTCCTGCCTGTCTTTGCATGGAGGATAAGGGAGAATCTCTGACTGTGATTCATACTTGACCCCGAAGGAAAGAGGAACGTGCCTGTGGATTGGAAAACCACTGCAGAGTGTTTGTGAGGTGATGGGCGTGGGACACGGTAGGGGTGGGGCACCGGGGGACGTTGGGACAGATGCCCAATGGTGGGGCCCCACTATGCACTGCAGGGGCAGGGCTCACTTTGCAGGCCCAACATAGGTCAGAGATGCTCTTCAGAGCCTGCAGGAGAGCCCAGATGTGGGGCGAAGGCTTGGAGCAGCAGCAGCAGGAGCAGTGGTGGTGGTGCCTTAAGGGACCTGGGCTCAGGCCATGGAGGCACAGAGCATCCATGCAGGGCTCCAGAAACTTTTGGGAAGGAGAACTTGGGGTCTGCAGGTGAGAGGCGAGTGGACTCAGGCCTTGATCACTTGGGGGTCCCAAGGAAGTGAGATCTGAGACAGCCAGGTCACACTAGGCCTTCAGCAGGGGGTGGAGGCCCCCCCCACAACCCTGTTGGAAGTTTCTGGCGACTGGCATTTGGCAGCTGCTCGCTGCAGAGGCATTGGGCGCAGAGCCGGGCTCACCGTCCTGAAATCGGCCACGCTGAGCAGCCCCGTGCCAGCCTCGTCATAGCTTTTGAACGTGCGCCGCATCGGCCTCCAGCAGTGCACAATTTTGGGCTGGATACGCAGCAGAGCAGAGTAAAAAGAAGAGGTCTCGGTGCCGGCTTCTTTCTAAACACAAGACAAGAAGGGGTGAGGAGGGAGCTTCTGAATGGGAGGGTGGCGGGGGCTCCTCCTTGCTCTGTCATGCCCAGCCCTGCTCCGGCTTCACCTCCCCACCTGCGCCACTGGCTCCCGATCTGGGATGGGGCCCGCCAGCAGAACTCATGACAAAGATGCGCACCAGCCCTCTGACCATGACCAGTCCATGTGTGGGCTGTTTAAAAACATTTACTAATCAGCCATCTCATCTATACCTCCCCCACTGGCAACTGGAAAGAAGGCAGGTCTCTATCCCCATGTCACAGACTGGGAGACGGAGGTTCAGGGAGGTAAAGTGACGTGGGCTTCGACCCCAACACACTTCAGGCTGCAGGGAATGCAAGGGAATGCAAGGAGACGGCCGGGCAGATATGGGCCCATTTCAAAATAGTTTGAGGAAAAAAAGAGATTTCAGGCTGGGTCTTCTAGCAGGTTATTATAACGAGCAGTGCTACAAAAAGTTCACACGGTTGTAATTCTATCAAGTAATTAGACAGCACACTAACTACACCGTGATTACTTCATTTAGGTGCCGTTAGATTGAAAGCAAGGTATTTGAGCATGATTCAGTCCCGACGTGTTTGAATATCACAGAGGTGAATGGTAGGCAACAATGGGTAACACATTTTGGGAAACTTGAATTTTAACACAACACTACATGAGACAGAGGAGCTCAGGGTTAAGCTGCTTTCATTTTTTTACATCATTTAGCACCTATGACGTGAGTTCCCCAGGTACCCATGGCTTCATGAGCTGCCAATTTGCCAATCAGCTGATCTACAGGTAGGGAAGAGAGGGTGAGGCTCGCCTGCCCTCCCACACCTAGTTTTTATCACAGGGAAGGAGAACCAGCCCAGCCAGAGCCCCACCTCTGACCCGCCTTGCAGGGAGCAGCAGCACCGCGCTGCCTTCCCCCAGGGATGTCTTTCTGCTGCTGCCTGCTGTGGTGGAGAAAGCTCCCAAATCACTAGAACAGGAAGTCACCCCTTTAGCTTCTCTGCAGGGAGACATTTGACCTGACTGCCACACTTATGCGGTGGTGGCCTTGGCAGCTGCCAGAGGGAACGAGGGTTGTGACCAGGACCATGTCAGGGGCCCACTCTCTCCTGGAAAGTGTGTGGCAGCTTCTCAATCCATGCCAGTCTGGTGCCGGGATTTGAGGAGGTGGAGTGGGGGAACTCTTCTGAACCACAGAGTGGTGCCTTGGGAGGGGTGGGGGGAGGGTGCCACAGTCTCTGTGGCCTGACCTGCAGCACCTGGGATGATCCCAGTCTAACCCCAGCCTTGCAGGGTCGCTGAGGCTGGACAGTGCAGCTGGAAGATGGGGGCTGCGGTGGCCTCTTCACTGGCGAGGGCTCAGAAGGGGGCACTGGTGTGCTCTTGAGCAGGAGCCCATGCGCCTCCTACCACACCTTAGAGCCCTGCAGATCTCCAGAAGGAGAAACGGAGGCCGAGAGAGGTGGAGGAAGGCTGGAGTTGACAGAAGCCCTGCAGGCCATGCATCTCCAGGTTCTCACGTTCTTGGCTCCCGTGAAGATGGAATGAGGACAGTCTTCTCTGTGCACAGAAGAACTGAGCTGGCAGAACTGTCTTAAATCTTTTTCTTTTTTTTTTTGTAAACTTGATCTAAGCTTTTAGTACCAGCTCCTGTTTGTCTAAACTAGAAGCTAGGCTAAGACGGAAAATGATTTTGCACAAAATTGCAAATCTAGCTGTGAAAAAACTTTCTGCATGGCCTCTGCTTAACTGTGGCTGGATTAACACACTCCCCATTCCCTAGAGTCCCACAGCTGTGGCCCAGGCAGGTGTAGCCCTTGGGTGGGGTGAGTGGGGGCGGGGCCAGGTGGGAGTGGAGCCAAGTGGGGGCGGGGCCAGGGCTGTCAGCCTCACACTCCTGGTCCCTCCAGCTGAGTCATAAGGTGGTCGGAATCGGCTGTGTCTGTTCCCCACATCGACAGCACCAGATGTACTGGTACTTGTTATTTAATTCAACGTAACTCAATTCAACATTAATTCAGTACTAAAAACATTTTTTTTGGCTTTGTGTTTTGGAAGGGCTGGAGCAATTGCTGTGAACGCACTGGGTGTGGGTTTCAGTTAAGACATTGTAAGTAGTTGAGAATAAAAGGTAGAAAATTCAGAAGAACTGTACCCTCCAGCTTCTCTTGAAGTGGCTTTAGGTTTTCATTCCTCTTCAAAGGAACAGAAAGAGAAAATTGTAGACAATGCATAGTGGGTATAGTTTATGCCAAGAAAGATGACAAGGGACTCCAGCCGCCACCCACACTCTGGCCCTGTCTAAAACAGCTGGTGGGTGAAGACCCTTTCAGCTCCAGTGTTGACCAGTGCTGTGACGCATCCACCCCTCACTTTGCCTTTCGGGTTAACTGACCAGGCACAGCCCCCAGAGTGCTGTATGAGGCCTTGGTCACATAGATGCCTGGGAAGAGCCACCATAACCAGGTGTCTGCCCCCCAAACAGGTGGAAAACCTGGGATCCAGGCTACTGGTTCCCATGCTGGGGTCTCCAGAACCTTGTAGGATTCCAAAAGGAGAGGAAGAAAATCTTAAATCACTTCCAAGAAAGTAAATTTCTGAGCTGTTTTCAATATCTGCACAGCCTGGTAGAGGCCTTGTCTTTACCACAGCCCTTGCTCCCAGGTACGAGCCTCCAGCACACAGGCCATGGGCTTTGGGCCCCCTTCCACAGACTCTGGCTGTCTCATGCTGATCTGACCACTGCCTGGCCCTCTTTAAGTAACGGAGGAAATGGGGTGCCTAAGTATTGCTCATGTATCACATGCATGCAGAGAGCATCGGAGGAGGGTCTATGGAGAGGTGACAGCAAGGCCGGGGACATTTCACGGAAGAGGCCTGGCTGGCAGCAGGGCTGGACTGGCCTCTGGCCTCATACAGTCTCTGAGTCCACCTTTTCTGTGAAGCTTGGTGATGCACAAACGCAATGAATTAAAGAAAAACGAGGCCGGGTGTGGTGGCTCATGCCTGTAACCTCAGCACTTTGGGAAGCTGAGGTGGGTGGACTGCTGGAGCCCAGGAGTTGGAGACCAGCCTGGGCAACATGGCACAACCCTGTGATATGGTTTGCCTCTGCGTCCCCACCCAAATCTTATCTCGAATTGGAATCCCCAGTTGTCATGGGAGGGACCTGGTGGGAGGTGAGTGGACCATCGGCGAGGTTCCCCATGCCGTTCTTGTGAGAGTGAGTGGGTTCTCAAGAGAGCTGATCGTTTTAAAAGTGTTTGGCAGTTCCCACTTCACTCTCTCTCTCTCTCTCCTGCTGCCATGTAAGAAATACTTGTCTTTCTTTCACCTTCTGCCATGATTGTAAATTTCCTGAGGCCTCCACAACCTCATGGAACTGTGAGTCAATTAAACCTCTTTCTTTTATAAATTACCCAGTCTCAGGCAGTATCTTTGTAGCAGTGTGAAAATGGATTCATCTCCACAAAAATATAAAAATTAGCTGGATGTGGTAGCTTGTGCCTGTGGCCTAGCTACTTGGGATGCTGAAGCAGGAGGATCCCCTAAGCCTGGGAGTTCGAGGCTGCAGTGAGCCATGAACCACTGTACTCCAGCCTGGGCAACAGAGTGAGACCCTATCTTGAAAAATATCAAAATAAAAAAAAAGCAAGTACCACTTTCCACCTGGCTCCACGTTTTCTGCAGGTGGGCAACGTACCATTTTGTGTGCGTTCTGGATCTTCATTCTCTGCATCAGTGAGGTTTCCTTTGCTTTTAGCAGGAGGACACAGCTCTGAATGAAGTCGCAGTATGCAAATTTCCCATTGTTCTTTAAGTCGTATTTTATAATGAGCTGCTGACACTCCTCTTTGCTTATGTCCAGGTTGAATTTCTCCACAAGAGCTACAGACAAGAATGGCAGTTCAATTGGTGGCGATTCATTTATTCGTTCATTCATTCATTCATTCTTCACTCATTCATTCAACACTTGCTGAGCCACCTTCTCTGCTTTAGGCCCTGCTTGGTCCTCACATCAAAGAACTCACGGTTGATGGCTGGTCATACACGGAGACAGACATGCGACAAACTAAGTGCCACAGGGAGGAGGACCCCGAGTCCCACTGGCCCACACTGTCCTTGGTTTGCATGGTCACAACTTATGAATAGAGACTATGGAAGCTATGACCAAAGTGGAGAGAGGGACGTGAGGGGACGTTCCCCACCAAGTCAGGGCAGAGCCAGAGCAGGGGAAGTTTCCCTGAGCTCACGTGACCCTGGCCGAGGCTGGGCTGTGGAGAGGGAATTCAGACTCGGCCCTATGACCAAGTATTTCCTAACTGGGCACCGGAGACAGGCTCTCTAGCATCTGTTACGCCATGCAAATTCATGCTTTAAGTTTCCATCCCAATGATGGTCTAAAACATAGAAAACTTATTCTGCCTACAGGAACCACCACCCTCAGGAGACAACAGCTGTGCAGCCTCAGGGGCTGAGTCCAGCCTTCTGATCAGGCTCATGCGGATGCCCCATGGGGAGTGTTGCTGGTGGCCAAGAGGCTGGCCTGCCACAACCTCCGAACAGCAAGGCACTTGTCCTCATGCCGCATTCTCCTGCCAGTTGTAAAGACAACACTTCTCTGTAAGTGACACCTCATAACTGAAGGAGGCTTATGTAGGATCAGATTTAAGTTTCATAGGCTAGACTTTGCTTCGACATCCTGAAAGAACAGAGTGTCAGGGAGCGGAATGCCATGTGAGTTGTTGAGGCAAATGAGGAAAGCCAGCGGAAGCAGACTCCATGTCAACGACACCTGCATGCCAAGCCAGGCCAAGAGAGTCTGCTGCACGTTCTACAAACAGAGATTTCTTTGCCCTTGCACAGAGGGAAGCAGCAGCAGGCATGGTGCCTGCCAGGACACAGCAGGGGCCCACGGAACCCCAAGGAACTGGCCACACGTGCTTCTGATGCTCTGACTTGCAGAAGGCCATCAGCACTGAGAAGAAAATACAGAATGACTTTTGGAAAGTAACCGGCTTTTTTTATAGTATTGAATTTTGGATGCGTGACTGACGTCTGACACGCCTATGATAGCTGCGTGGGGGCTTAAATGAGCTCCTGCTCAAACAGAAAAAGCCAGCAATAGCAATAAGGACAGCAACACAGTGAAGGTGTATCACTCTCAAAATATCAAATAATTAACTAAAAGAAAAGCGGAACTCCAATGCGTATGACAATCAACACGCATGTTTTGGCTTCAGCAAAACGTTACATTCAATCGGTGTTAACAACATTTGAATATTACTGACTTCAGATTTTTTATACTTAATTTACAAGTGTTTTTTAAAAATAAGCTCTAACTTAAAGAGCTTACACCTGGTTTAATTTGTGCATTTTAAAGCCATAATTATGATAAAAGTAATTTATATTAATATTGGAGGATCTCAAAGAAAACATTTTCCTTTAAAAGGGGTCTATTAGTCATACATAGGTGGAACTAAAAAGTCAAGGAGTGACATGGTCAGATGTATTTTCCAGTAACGTAAAATGCTGCATAAAAAAGGTGTAACTGGGCTGGGTGTGTTGACTCACACCTATAATACCAACACTTTGGGAGGCTGAGGTGGGCAGATCACTTGAGATTAGGAGTTTGAGACCAGCCTGGCCAACATGGTGAAATCCTGTCTCTACCAAAAAATACAAAAACAGGCAGGCATGGTGATGCACACCTGTAAATCCCAGCTACTTGGGAGGCTGAAGTGGGAGAATCGCTTGATTCCTGGAGACAGAGGTTGCAGGGAGCTGAGATCATACTACTGTACTCCAGCCTGCATGACAGTGAGACCCTGTTTCAAAAACAAAAAACCCCCAAACAACAAAACCACAAAAACCTAAAAACCAATATGCAACATTTACTGGAAGTATAAATCCCGCTGGTTTAATTTAAAAAGTTTATCAAAGTGACACATGCTGAAAAACAAAACAGCATCAAAGAGTGGATGTTGATGGGAATGGAGCCCCAGGGGCATCCCTGCTTCAACCTGCCCTCCATCTCCTTCAGCGGGCAGAGCCTGAGAACACTCAAGCTCTGCCCAGGGTGGCAACCACGCCTGCGATTTCCAAAGCTCAGAGTTACTGCAGCGCTGACTTTACCATGCAGATGGAACCCCTGCTGGGAGGGGCAGTTGGTCGGAATCCTCCTCCCTGGGGACCTTTGATTAGTGAGCTGTGCAGCCCACCCTGAATTTCCCCCGTTTCCCGTTCTACTGCTCCCTGGCCTCCACCCAGGGTGGGGTGTGGCTTTGTGCCCAGTGGGAACAGCCCCTTGCCACAGGGGCTGACAACGGATTGCCAAGGGGATAGACTCAAAACGAACCCAGGAACTCGGAGGCATTGATGCTCCCCTGTCTGCCCACATCCTTCTCCTTGCATTCTTTCAGGAGCTCTCGCCAGCAGCCCTGGATTCTCTTCCGGAGCCTGCTCTCTATGGGATCACAGTTCTGCAAGGGTGGAGTGCCCAGGATCGTGGCGGTGTTCGCTGGAGTCTAGCAGGGAAGAAAAGAAAAGGCTCTTTTCACTTAAGATGTAAAATGGAAGCCATCAAAAATACCTCTGTACGTCAATACCTCTGGTTTTGAGGATCACAATTAGCCCAGAAATAAAATGAAGAATAAAACATAGGTGGTAATTTTACTAGGTAGCTTTTATTTCCATTGCTGGGCTATATGTACTTGTGCCAAGCCATAATAACCAAAATAATTTTGGAAATAAATATGTAAGCCAAGGTTCAAATCTATACAGATGCGATGTTAAAACATACTTCTGGTGTGTGTGTGTGTGAGAAAAGTGATAATGGCATATATTTCACTAGCAGAAGACTCTTATCCAAGAAAGGGATTTACTTGTCATGGGCACGAGACATCCAATCCATAAACATTCACAGAATATCTGTTATTTTGACATTATGTGGACCAAGTATAGGGCTGTTCTTTGCTTTATTGTATTTTCCATTTTAAAACAAGAGAGTGGGCTGGGCGCGGTGGCTCATGCCTGTAATCCCAACACAAAATGGGTGAGTCATTTGAGGTCAGGAGTTCGAGACCAGCCTGGCCAACATGGTGAAATCCCAGCTCTACTAAAAATACAAAAATTAACCAGGCATGGTGGTACATGCCTGTAATGCCAGCTACTCGGGAGGCTGAGGCAGGAGAATTGCTTGAACCCAGGAGGTGGAGGTTGCAGTGAGTCAAGATCGTGCCATTGCACCCCAGCCTAGGTGATACAGCAAGACTCTGTCTCAAAAAAAAAAAAAAGGGAGTGGATTTAATTTAGCCCAGGTGTTTCTCCTTCTTCCAATTGCTCAGGTGGAACCCTTAGAAGTCTTCCTTGACTCTCCTGCTCCCTCCCCATTCCACATCTGATCCCTCAGGAAATCCTGTTGACTCTACCTTGAAAATACATCCAGAGTCTCACCCATCCCAAGCCACCATCGCCTTTGCTAGACCTCCTCACCGACCCCCAGCCTCAGCACCAGAGTGGTCTTTAAAGAGTCCCTCAGACTACATCGCTTTGCTGCTTAAAAACACAAAGTCTCCATGCCCCTCGAATGAATGCCAAAGTCCTCATCATGGCCTCCAGCCCTCTGGTCTCCTACTGCTCCTATAACAGATTTCCATGAATTTAGTGGTTTAAAACAACACCAGTTTATTATGTTACAGTTCTAGAGGTCAGAAGTCTGAACTGGGGCCCACTGAACTAAATCAAGGTATCCAGAGGCTCAAGGGAAGAATCAATTTTCTTGCCTTTTCAGTTTCCAGAGGCTTCCCACAATCCTTGGCTTGTGGCCCCTTCCTCTCTCGCCAAAGCCAGCAGCATCAGGTGGAACGCATTAGCGATCGGCGTTAGCGTCAGATGGCACCTCTCTAGCCCTGAGCCTTCTGCCTCGGGATTCCCAGTTAAAGACCCATGTGATTACTCTGAGCCCACCTGTGTATTCCAGGATAATCTCCCCAAGACCAGCTGATTAGCAACTTCAGTTCTGTTTGCAACCTTAATTTCCCCTACCGTGTGAAACAACATAGTCACAGCTTCCGAGGATTAGGACACAGGTATCTTTGGGGTGCTCCTAATCCCTCTTCTTTCTGCTCTACTTACTGCCTTTTAACATAAGAAATACTTATGCTTACTGCTTTCTTGCCTGTCATCCCCTGAAAGAACATAAACTCTATAAGAGCAGGAACCTTAGTTCATTCTCAGCTGTAGAAAATACCCAGCACACAGGAGGTATGCAATAAACTTGTACAGAGTTAATGAAAATGGAATAGCCAAGGTCATGCACAGTGATGGTGGCTTTATGTGCATGGCGTGGCATTCTCTCAACCACCCTGTCCTGGTGACGTTGCCATCCCTTTCTGCAGACAAGAAAAGAGCCTTGGTGAGCCTGGGCACCTTCCTCGCTCCCAAACCTGGGGTGGCTCAGCCAGGGTTCCAGGCTGTGCAGCTTGACAGGCCTGGGCTCAAAATCAGGTTGCTCCACATCTGAGGAACTAAGATCACATGAGAAAGCCTCTTAGAGCCTCACTGTCTTCAACTGGAAAATGGGTATAACTAGCCTCAAGGGACTGCAGCCCGCAGTTGACCACAGGGCCTTGCCTTCCGCACAGAGCTGCCGGCAGCACCATCACATCGCGCCAGGTGCCCCCTGCTTCCTTTCCCACCTTGCACCTGCTCATGCCTCCTTTCCATCCCACTCCTCCGCCGTTCCCATCCCCACATCTTCCCCTTCCCGGGAATGGGTGCTAAGGGCCCGCCCCAGTGGGCTCCTTGCCTGTGGCCACCCTAGGCTCACCCGGCTTCTCAGCCACCAACCCCTGGGCCACACCAGTCCCCATCCCAGCGGTATTTGTGGATGTGGCATGAGGTGGCCTGGGACACTTGGAAGAATGGAGAACTCACACAGGGGTGACTCCGAGACTTTGACCCTGGTCTCAGCTCCCGAGTGGGCGATGAGAGGGCAGATCTGGTGCTTTCCGAGATGTCAGGGACACTGCTCCCTCTCTGGGCTGCAGCCGAGTCGCCCGAGGCCATCGGTGTGGCTGGTGTCTCAGAACTGAACCTGCTCAGGAAGTCCGGGCATTTCAGCCTCCCCTTGGCATTGACTGGCATCTCGTTCCAGAGTCTGTCAAACTGGAGAAGGAGCAGAAGTCATTTCCCAGGTGCCAGTGCAAACACAGGCAGCGTGGCACCTGTGCCAGCGAGAACTGGGGGTGGGGGGGCGGTCTCGAGGGAGGTGAGCGCTCACGTGACTGGTGGGGGTCTAGGGCTCACGTCAAGAAGAAAATTAAAAAAAATAAAACGCCCATTTGGCTTCGCTCGGTGGAGGCCTCCGGAAGACTGGGAAAGCAAAGACAAGAGGGTTATTCATGGCTTCGGCAGGACATTTTTTAATTGAATTGGGCCCTCAGTGAGCACTTTAAGGCCATTAAATCTTGTGATTAGTCACAGTGCCTGCGCTGCAATGTATTTGAACATTTGGGAGAAAATGCAGATCAGAGCCCCCACCCACCTTCGTCCCAGGAAAGCCCAGTCAGACTCGTTTCTCACCCTTCCAGGCACACCTGAGTTCTGTAAACAGCTCACCAGGTGATGCCGCCCTCAGCCTCTGCATTTGCATCCACGATTTATTTCACCCCAAGGGCAAAAAATGTCTTCTCACAAGATGAAAAGGGAGGCCCTTGGAAAACCAGGGAGCGGTTGATGGCTTTGTAGTTTTGCTGTCTGATGCCACAGACTGTATCAAAACCACACACCATGCAGATAGAACAAAATGACTCAATGCATCCTAAACAAGCCACTGCTGGTGACTGGAGGACTTTTATGGAGCCGAGAAGAAGGGTAACTCCTTCCAATTTGATTTTTGTACAGCCCCAAAAGCCCAAGGGAGCCCCAGCCTCCAGCACAGCTGATGGAGAGAAGCCTCCAGAAAGGCAGCCCCGGTCCCTTCCTTCCCGTCCTGTGCTTTCCCCTGGAAGCCTGGGCTCTGCCAGAAACCGAGTTGCTTCTGGCTCTCCACTGGGGTTTTCCAAAGCAAATTAGAAGTGACCATCTTGGGTGTGATTTGAATTCTCCGGGAAGAAGCAGGGGTGCAGGAGTGGGGATGGGGTGCAAAGGTAAAGGCTAAGAGTTTTAGTTTGGGAAAAGATTCTCAATTTGTCTTTTTACTTTTTGTTTAGAAATAATTATATATTTGCAGGAGGTGACCAGGACAGTACAGTGAGGTCCCTACACTCTTTCTGCAGTTTCTCCCAACGCTCTTATTTGAAAACACCAGAACCAGGAGGTGGGCATGGGCCGAGTGCGGGTGTGGTCTGATGTCATTTTACTATACGTGTAGATTTATGTGGATTGCATGCTGACCAATGAGGAAAAACTATTCTGTGGAGTAGAAGTGAGGGGACCTTGAGGATGTGACTGCAGTGTCTCAGACCTCACTGGTGCCAAGTGCAGTAACCCATCAGACAGGAATCAGCTCTGCCACCTCTGTGTCCTCCAGGACCATTGGCCAAAACCACTGGGCAGACAGCCCCCACTGACACCTTCCCACGTGGTGCCGAAATCACCTCTGCAGGTGACCTCTCCCCCCGGCCTGGAGGCTCCCTGCAGGATCCTCTGAAAATCGGCTTTAAGTGTCAAACATCAGGCAAAGGGGCAGGAACACAGCAGGTGCTGAATACATGTTTGCTCATTGGCTGAAGTTCCTAAGAGACTCACATGGTCAGACCCAGGGGATGGACGTTTCAAGGTGAGAGCAATGGAAGGTGTAGAACCTTGTTCTGACCCCTCCTCCTGAGGCCCTCTCAGGGAGCAGAAGAGGACGTGCTCCATAGGGGAAGACCTGGCAGCTCTTGCCCTCCTGTTTGAGCTGGACTGGGAGCTGAGATCATGCCGTGAAGGATAAGCACCCAGGGAGGTCAGTGTGTGTGCTGACAGGTGCTGTGAAAATGAAACTTGGTGGGAGACGATTCCGGTGCTCCCAAGGACAACCTAAGGACCTCCTCTTCTAACAGGGTGGCTGGGGCTGGCCAACTCCTTAAACAAATTCTGTGGTGCTGGCCGGGTGCGACGGCTCATGCCTGTCACTTTGGGAGGCTGAGGTGGGTAGATCGCCTGAGGTCAGGAGTTTGAGACCAGACTGACCAACATGGTGAAACCCCATCTCTACTAAAAATACAAAAATTAGCTGGGCATGGTGGTGGGAGCCTGTTAAGCCCAGCTACTCAGGAGGCTGCGGCAGGATAATCGTTTGAATCTAGGAGGTGGAGGGATCAGTGAGCCAAGATCCTGCCACTACACTCCAGCTAGGTGACAGAGGGTGACTCCATCTACAAAAACAAAGAAAAAAGTTCAGAGGTGCAAAGGAGGCCATGAGGGACCATCGGAATCCTTTTTTCATCCTATTTTAACGGAAGGGCCTCAGAATAGGAGGGTGGAGGAGGTATCACCAGAGGAGATAGCCCGGGCCCGCACTTGGCCTCCAGTCTCCACGGAGGCACCTAGAACACCAATGGGCCAACAGCGCCAGGATGGGGGCTGGCGGGCACCGTGAGGCCGGGCAGGCTCTGGGGAGACTGGATTCTGAAAACTGCCAGCCAGTGAGCTTGATGTGAAACGTGGGTATAGACGCTGCTGGACTGTGGAAGCACCGAAAGCAAGTGAGTTTGACATCAGTGTGGCAAGGTCTGTGCATGCCGAATCGTCCCGTCTCCTTGAACCACCAGCTGAACACTGAGAAAGACACCACAGTGGGTTCCGACTCAGCTTATGATGCAGAAAAGCGGCAAGACAGGGCTGCTTGCCTTCAACAGGGACCAGCCAGGCCACCTGCAGAGGCAGTACTTCCCCTGAGCCCATGAGCTGGGGTCACAGGGAGCCAAGTGGAGGGACGGAATGCCAGAGCCCCAGGCTCCAAGGAGAGCCAGACAGGTCACCAGCTCTCACTCCCGGCAAAGTGTGGGAAGAAGTGGTGGCAGTCACCAAGGAGGGTAGGAAGAAGTCAGTTCATCTTGGAAAAATTCTGAAGGCTGCGTGCAGACTGATGTGTCAGTCTAGGACAGCTGGGGGACCCAGGAACGAGGGCGGCTCACACCTGCCCCCAGCCCTCCTCCTCATGCCCCACTGGTGCTCTGCATCCACCTGCAAGCCTGTGGTGACACCGTGTGTGTGGGACCACTTCTCCAGAAGCCCCTATAGGAGGCAGCAGCCTTATGCCGCTGGGGAAATCCACTCAACCCTCTGCCTCTTGAACGGGGGTAGGAACCCATCCTTCCACTGGGAACCCAGCCCAGGCTCTGCGGGAGAGGAAGGACCAACATCCCTGCAGAATGGGCGGAGACCTCTAGGGCCCAGGGTCTGTTCCTCCACAAAGCAGAGGTCTGAGGGGACGGGCCCAATAGCCGTGGAGACAGGAGGTCTGAGGGGACGGGCCCAATAGCCGTGGGGACAGGAGGTCTGAGGGGACGGGCCCAATAGCCGTGGRGACAGGAGGTCTGAGGGGACGGGCCCAATAGCCATGGAGACAGGAGGCAGAGTGGGCTGCCCTGGAGCGGCTGGATGGGACCTGGGCAGTGAGAAGGCTCCACCTGAGGCCCAGAGGCGCAGAATGCCCCCACCCCAGCACCAGCCAAGGCAGCAAGAGAGGGAAAGGGACCCCTCTCGGGCACTGATGTGAGCCCAGGGTGGCACAGGAATGCTGAGAAGACCCTGTGGTGGCCCATCCCGCACAGAGCCCACAGATCTCTCTTCTGGCGTCTCCTAGTTCTAGACATTTCTCTCTCCAACCTTTACCTCTGTGTCTTCACCCCTCCTCCTGGAGACCAGCTATGCGCCCACCCACCACTTTTACCCTATCCTTCATCTCAGCCCTCACCTCCCTCCTGAATGAAGCTTGGACCCCACACAGCCACGTCCTCACTCTCACTCCTCCCTCCCCAGCCTTCCCCTGAGCTTACTGGCAAAGCTCCTGCTGTAACTGCCAGACATGCGTCCGACTCTTCCCCCGTGAATGTCCCTTGCTGCTCTCTGCAGCAGCCCCTCCGTGCCATTTCCTCTTCTTAAATATCCACTATGATCCTCTCGCTCTCAGCTGATAATCTTACCCCGTATTTCACAGAGAAAACACACATGACATCAAACTGACTGCATCTATGCTCCCGCCCTATAGTTACAGGAAGAGGTCTCAGCTGCTATTCAGGCCACCCTCCTCGTGTCTCCGGATACACTCCTATCTAGTCTGCCTTCTTGAACTACAGAGGCTGGGCAGCTGAAAGCTACTGTGCCCGTTTTCCTCTGTAGCAGACACAACTGCCTGCAAAGTGGAAAGAAGGAATGAGCCCCGGTGGTGATCAGCTCTTGTGGTCTGCTTGGCGGCAGAGCTGTTCAGTCGCATCCCCTTGGCACCACAGGAGCTGGGCTCTGCTGGGAGGCAGTGGCAGTGGGTTTCTTCTGGAAGAATCTCCTGGTGGGGTTGGGGTTCTCTTGGCTGCCACATTCTTGGAGGTGGGGACATCCTCCCTGGTTCTCTAGCCCTTCCAGAGCTTCTGTAAGATCCTAATATCCCTCAAAAAAAACGCTTTCTGCTTGAACTTGCCTGGGTAAATCCTGTAACCTGCAACTAGGAATGCTGAACAGTACATAAAGCAATAAAAAAAGTCTCCAGATAAATCGGATCAAAAGGATATTCAGATCATGTCTGAATTCAGACATGAAAACAGACGTGGTTACGTCTGCTTCAGTGGTGTCTTTTTCAGTGGCCAGATTGCATGCTTTCTGGCCACAGTACAATACAAATAGAAACTGATCATATAATATCCTATGTCTGGAAAGCGAAAATCTCACTTCTAAGTAGTTTATGGTTTAAAGAGATCCTAGGCACTATGGCAGCCTAGATATTCTAACAAGTTTCCGTTCACAAAACGCCCAGTTGATGGATACGTACTTTTAAAAACATACTTTTAAATTCATTGTAGAGTTCACAAGGAAGGACAGCAAGTCATTAGGGGCCAGGAACGCTGCTAACCCCAAAGACAGGTGAAGAAAAACCCGAAAGCCAGCTCACAAAAGCTAATCCTGGGAGCCAAGGTTTTGGGGATTGATGATGCTCAGGGGTTGGGAAACTGAGGCACAAGCCTGGAGATCCTGGCGTAATGAGCCAGGTTATCTGATGGGCTGTATCTTCAGTGCAAGGCTGGGTGAGGAAAACCTGCATGGCTCTGAGCTCCAGGCTGGGCACAAACCGGGAGCTCATGGCCTGGAATCTATGAAACCATTTTGGTTTCTCCATCATGGAGTCCCAAGGTGGAGAAACTGAAGCACTGTTGGGCTGGCGGCATCCTTGGCGCTTGGAAGAGGCAAACTCTAATCATCTGCGTAGAAAACCATCCTCAGTCCAGGCCCCTTGGGATTCCCCCAGACTAAATTCAGCCAAATGTAAGCTCTTCATGAAGTAAAAATCACTAAACACATGAAGAGGCAAGTCACATAAACAGGAGTTGGCAAAAACAAGCTCAGACAGATTTAGACTTCAGATTCTGGAATTATTAGCTAAAGAATATAACAGGATTATATGTAAAATAGTTAAAGAAGTAGATGTGTGTATTAAAATGAATGAAAAGCGATGTATAAAATAGCTAAAGGAGGAAACGCTGGTATTAAAAATCAGCAAGGAGGAGGATAATATCAGAACTGACAAGTCAGATTTTTTCATTTAAATAGACATGTAGAATTCCTTGAAATGTAAAATAAAGTCATTGAAAAAAATTTAAAACATACAATGTATAGATTAAGCGACAGATGAGACACAGTTGAGGAGAGAGCTAAAGAACTTGAAGATAGAGTCAAACAGTTCTTGTCAACCCTAAGCACACCAGACCCACGTGGAGGGTTTGCGAACACGTGGTTTGGTGGGCCCCACCCACACAGTTTCAGATTCAGTGGATGTGTTTGGCAGAACACAAAGATGCGACCTTAAAAGCAGTTATCAGTGGGAGCCAGAAGATGGTGGAATGATATTTTTTAAGAATTGAGAGGAAATCACTGTCAATGTAAAATTATCTACCCAGAAAAGTTACCTTTTGAAAATATGGTCAAATAAAGGACAGGCGTGGTGGCTCATGCCTGTAATCCCAGCACTTTGGGAGGCTGAGGCGGGCAGATCACCTGAGGTCAGGAGTTCGAGACCAACTTGGCCAACATGGTAAAACCCCATCTCTACTAAAAATACAAGAAAATTAGCCAGGCGTGGTAGTGCATGCCTGTAATCCCAGCTACTCAAGAGGCTGAGACAGGAGAATGAACCCAGGAGGCAGAGGTTGCAGTGAGCCAAGATCACACCATTGCACTCCACTGCAGGTGGCAGAGGGAGACTCCATCTCAAAAAATATAAAATAAAATAAAATAATATACCCAGAAAAGTTACCTTTCAAAAATGTGGTCAAAAAAAGATATTTTCAGATAAAAGCTGAGCAAGTTTAAGAGCATAACTAAAGGAAGTACTTCACAGAGAAAGCAAATGACCTCAGAAGAAAGGTCTAAGGTATGAAGAGTGAAGAAGGCAACACCAAATAAATCCTCACTGTATAAAACAGTCTAATGATTCATTTGTGGAGAAAAAACAATATAGATCTAAAACAACAAATAATAATGAAATGAAACCTAGGGGAAAATCAGAGTTATGGCAACTTAATACTGTGTGTCCTGCAACTTAATATCATGTCCTGAGCTCATGAGGAAGTACAGGAAATCACTAGGGCTGGGAAGGCTGCTAACCCTAAAGGCAGGTAGACAAAACCTCGAAAGCCAATCGGCAAAAGAGAACAATGAAATGGCTGCTGAACTTTGGACTTTGTTTTGTCACATATGATACGATTTCAAGGGCAATAACCACCTATTGATTAAAAGAATAGAAATAAATATATAATTTCCAAACCAGTAGTTGGAAAAAGGGATTTTAAAAAGCTCGATCTGGCCGGGTGCAGTGGCTCATGCCTGTAATCCCAGCACTTTGGGAGGCTGAGGCAGGCAGATCACTTGAGCTCAGGAGTTTGAGACCAGCCTGGCCAAAGCCGCAAAACCCAGTCTACAAAAAACCAAAAAACCAACAAACCACAAAAATAAGCTGAGGGTGGTGGCATGCACCTGTAGTCCCAGCTAGTCGGGAGGCTGTGGTGGGAGGATGGTTGGAGCCCGAGGAGTTGAGGCTGTAGTGAGCTGTGATCATGCCACTGCACTCAGGTCTGGGTCATCAAACAAACAAACAAACAAACAAAGCCATAATCCAAAATAAGATACTAGGATTTTAAAAACAATATAAAAGAGATAAGCACTAAATGGAAAGCATATTTGATGACAGAAATAATTCCATACATATCAGTAGTCACAGTAAACGTAAATGGATCAAACATCCATATAAATAAATGAGATTATTAGATTGTATTTTTAAAAAAATCCAGCTGGTTGAGGTGGCTCATGTCTATAATCCCAGCACTTTGGGATTAGGCTGAGGCACGCGAATCACTTGAGGTGATGGCCAACATGGTGAAATCCCGGCTCTACTAAAAATACAGGTGGTGCTTGTCTATAATCTCAGCTACTCTGTAGGCTGAGGCAGGAGAATCGTTTGAGCCGGGAGGCGGAGGTTTCAGTGAGCTGAGATTGTTCCCATTTGTATTATACGCATATGAAACATAAGTCACAAAAGGGACAAAGATTTTTTTTTTTTAAGTTGAAAATAGATACACCAAGCGAGTATTAAATTTACAAAAGCTGGGCTAATATCACATAAAATAGACTTTAAGCCACAAACTACTTTCCAGGCATAACGAGGGCTATTTTATAATGATTAAAGGGTCAATTCAAGGCCAGGCGTGGTGGCTCACA
Organism: Sapajus apella; assembly: GCF_009761245.1. Taxonomy (NCBI): domain Eukaryota; kingdom Metazoa; phylum Chordata; class Mammalia; order Primates; family Cebidae; genus Sapajus; species Sapajus apella. Next base: position 892,915 of record NW_022437063.1, read on the forward strand.
CCTGTAATCCCAGCACTTTGGGAGGCCGAGGCAGGCGGATCACTTGAAGTCAGGAGTTGGAGACCAGCTTGGCCAACATGGTGAACCCCTGTATCTACTAAAAATACAAAAATTAGCTGGGCATGGTGGTATGTGCCTGTAGTCCCAGCTAGTCGGGGGGCTGAGGTAGGAGAATTGCTTGAACCCAGGAGGTGGAGGTTGCAGTGAGGCGAGACTGCACCACTGCACTCCAGCCTGGCGCCTGGTGATGGAGCAAGACTTTGTTTCAGAAAAAAAAAAAAAAAAAAAATGACCACACATCAGATCTCAAGATATTTCCAAGAACTGATGTCATTCAGATTATATTCTCTGATTAAAATGGATTTAATTGATAAATTAATAACTTCAAAAATCCACTTATTTGGAAACAAAAGAGAGCACTTCTAAATGTTTTATGGATCAAAGAAGGACTCGAAATGGAAATAAAAACTATGGAGAACCGAATTATAATTTTAAAACTACATATCAAAACTTGGATGCAGCTAAAGTGGTAATTAGAAGGAAATATATACTTTTAAATGCTCATTAAGAAAAGAAGAACAGCTGAAATCAGAAAGCTTTGTCTAACTTAAACGAAAGCAGAAGGAATAATAAAAATAAGAGCAGAGATTAATAGAAAATTAATATCAACCAAACCAAACGTTGATAATTTGAAAAGACTAACAAAATAGGCAAATTCTGGCAAGATTAAGCCAGAAGAAAAATAACGATAGAAAGGAAAAATAAGGTATAGCTACAGATTCAGCAGAGATTAAAAACGTAAGAGGACGCTATTAATAATGTTATGCTAACAAATTTGAAAACTTGGAGAAAATGGATAGATTCTGTTTTCATTTGACAGAAAAGAAAAAGGAAAATGTATCTCAGGTGTATTAAAACATAAAGTGAAAACTTAAAAACCTGTAGTAGAGAACATAGGTTAATTTTTTTTTTTTTTTTTGAGATGGAGTTTCGCTCTGTTGCCCAGGCTGGAGTGCAGTGGCATGATCTCAGCTCACTGCAACCTCTGCCTCCTGGGTTCAAGCAATTCTCCTGCCTCAGCCTCCCAAGTAGCGGGAATTACAGGTATGCACCACCCTGCCTGGCCAATTTTTGTATTTTTAGTAGAGACAGAGTTTCACCATGTTGGCCAGATTGGTCTCGGAACTCCTGACCTCAGGTGATCCGCCTGTCTCGGCCTCCCAGAGTGCTGGGATTACAGGTATGAGCCACCGTGCCTGGCCAGGTTAATATTTTTGATACCTTGGGATAGGTAAGGCTCTCTTAACCACAGCACCAAGTGGAAACTGGCAATAAAAAGATGGATACATTTGTTTACACTAATTCAACTAATGTGTTTTTTTCCTCTTCCATCAAAGGACACGCATACATAGTGACAAAGGAGCCAAGCCTCAGATGACTCCAGCTTCTCCTCCCACGTGATCAGTGGCTGCTCAGTTGCTTTTCCTGGTTTCTCCCCACCTCCCTGGCTTTCCAACACCAGGAAGACCCAGAACTCAGCCCTCTCCCAGCTGCACCCCTGCCCTCTGGCCACTCTCCATGCATGGGACCTCCAGGGCTTCTCCTCTAGGCTCCAGCCCTGGCCACCCACCTCCCGCTACACGTCTTCCCTTGCACACCCAGCTGTGGGGCTCTCAACCCATCAGGCATGACGCCAATTCCATCCTCACTTCTCCCACAGCACCCTGCCTCTCCTCTCCATCCAGTGTCTTATCTTTGCTCCCCTCTTCTCTTCCACACCCCATACCATAAGCATATTCTGTGGGCTCCAACTCTGGGACATTCATGATACCATCTCTTCCGATCACCTTCCTTGCCCTGAGATCACCCCCAGGGTCTGCTCTCCCTGCCTGCTCTGCCCTCTTCCCACAGCCATGCCACTGTCCACATAGCAGCCAGTGATGCTGTTTAAAGCTGAAGTCAATTGCTCCGACAGACAGCCCTTACACTCAGGGCCCGGAGACCCTCTTATCATGGTGAATAAAAGGAAAGCTCCTGCCTCGGGCTCACAGCCTACCTGGGCCAGTTCCCTGCTCTGACCCCAGCCCACTCTGCCCGCCCCCCTCCACGGCGCTGGCTTCTTATTCCTTAGCCTATTGCCTTCTCGCCTGGCCATGTACCATCCTTCTGCCCAGGAACCTCTGCTTCCGGCTTCCCCCTTCCTGGCCGCCAGGTCTCTACCCCTGCCTGCCGCCTTCTCAAGGCGTCTTCCCTGACTACCCTACTCACAAGTGCACCCCTCCCCAGCTTGCTATCCCGCTCCCCTTTCCTGGCTTCTCTCCCCTGCAGCATTTATCACCCTAAACACACCAGGCATTTCACTACTTTGTTCCCTGTCTGAGTATCTCTGCTAGAATGGAGGCTCAACAAGGAAAAGGTTTGTCTGTCTGCGGCTGGCAGCCACTCACGTGGCTCCTGCTTCCCTGCTGCTCTGCTGTGCTGCTCTCTCCTGTCTCCCTCTCTCTTTCTCTCTCTCTCTCTTTTGAGACAGTCTTGCTCTGTGCCAGGCTGGAGTTCAGTGGCACGATTTGGCTCACTGCAATCTCTGCCTCCTGGTTCAAGTGATTCCCCTGCCTCAGTCTCCAGAGTAGTTGGGATTACAGGTGCCTGCCACCACGCCCGGCTAATTTTTTGTATTTTAGTAGAGATGGGGTTTCACCATGTTAGCCTGGAGGGTCTAGATCTCCTGACCTCATGATCTGCCTGCCTTGGCCTTCCAAAGTGCTGGGATTATAGGTGTGAGCCACTGAGCCTGGCCTTCTCCTGTCTCTCTCTCTCTCTCTCTCTCTCTTTTTTGAGTTGGAGTCTCACTCTATTGTCAAGCTGGAGTGCACTGGCACGATCTCGGCTCCCTGCAACCTTGCCTCCTGGGTCCAAGTGATTCTCCTGCCTCAGCCTCCCAGTATTTGGGACTACAGGTGCGCACCACCGCACCTGGCTAATTTTGTATTATTATTATTATTATTTTTAGTAGAGATGGGGTTTCACCATGTTGGTCAGGATGGTCTTGATCTCCTGACTTTGTGATCTACCTGCCTCAGCCTCCCAACGTGCTGGGATTACAGGTGTGAGCTGCTGTGCCTGGCCTACTGTCTCTTCTTAAGAGGCAGCTCCCACAAAACCAACACCCCGTCCTCAGGGAAACCAACCCTACCCTTCTGTCTGCTATGCCCTGTCAGTCTACCTAACGCCCCATCAGAGCAGGGAGGAGCATGTCATGACCTCAGTAATGCCCCCCTGGCATTTGGTGTGTCTCCTCCTCCCTGGCTGTGAACTCAAAGGAGGCAGGGAGCAGGGCCCCCCCGAGGTGCCCCAGGGCACAGCATCACAACCCTGTTGCTGTGGGCCCCCCAAACCTGGATGCACACTGCCTTTGTGCGCTAAGTAATCAAGACAGATGGCCATGTGCCTCAGAACGTGCACAAGTGTCCCGGGGGGCTTGGCTGGACAATGCACACTCAAGGTCAGGGGGTCAAGGAGTGAGGGGGTGTGAGGCGTGACATGGGGGTGTGGTCAGGAAGGGCTTCCCTCTGCATGGAGTCAGGAAGGAGGAGTAGGTGTTGAAAGGTACAGGGGCAGGGGTTGGCAGAGGCAGCAGCAAGCTGAGGTGGGGGAGGCTGAAATGCCCGGAAGAGCCTGGGGGAGGACTGTGCATCCGCATCTCACAGAGGAGGACACAAGCTCAGAAAGGCTAGGCAACTCCTCCAGGGTCACACAGCCGGATCAGAGCAGATGTAGGACTGACACCTAAGTCTGCCTGCCTGAAGGGTTGTTTGGTTTTCTGTAAGCATCATTCTCACTTCCTGGGGTGTCCATTTCAGAAATACCACATCTAAAACGTTCAGAAGGCTGGGCACAGCAGCTCAGGCCTGTAATCTCAACACTTTGGGAGGCTGAGGCGGGTGGATCACCTGAGGTCAGGTGTTCGAGACCAGCCTGACCAATATGGCGAAACCCTGTCTCTACTAAAAATACAAAAATTAGCTGGGTATAGTGGGAGGCACCTGTAGTCCCAGCTACTCAGGGGGTGAGACAGGAGAATTGCTTGAACTCGGGGCGGGGGCGGAGGTTGCAGTGAGCCACCACTGCACTCCAGCCTGCAAGACAGAGCCAGACTCCCTCTCAAAGAAAAAGAGTTCGGAAACGTTTAGCGGGTCCTTTCCCTAATATATCTGCATATTAAAAGTCCTCAAACAATCACTGTGGGCTGATCTAAATTGCTTTGCAAAAAGAGGCTCTTGCTGTGGGTCTATTGTCTTAAGCAAAACCCAAGGAGACATAGTTCCAACCGACAGCCTTTTATCACATGCTTTCTGCAGGGCCACGAAGACCCATCCGTTCCCCACTCATCTGCTCTGAAAGTTGCTGTCCTTTCCCGAAAGGTTAATTGCACCAAAAGGTTTCAAATGATGGGTCACTTTCCCCACTTACAGAGCTTGACAAGTCAAGAAAGCTGCCCTTTATGTTCGTGACTGTTGGATTTTTTTTTTTAAGTAGGAGATTAAGTTTTTATAATGTAGATAAACCAAGTCATGAAATATGGAGTTAAGTGTAATTTAATATGGTTGAACCGTCCCGGCACCTCCTGTGAGCACTTTCAAATAATGGCATGAGGGTCTAGACATGTTAAGAGTACAAATGACTCCCAAGTTACTCTTTACCAGGAATCTCGCCTTTGACCAAGAAGGTCCCCGGCAAAGTAACTCATGCAAGGAGGAAACACGTGGATCTCTGGGCTTTAGCTGTCTATCAGCCCATCCAGAAGCATCTGTCCCTAGCATAGCACAGTCTTTGCTAATCATCCCCCGACATATTAGATTGGTGCAAAAATAATTGCATTTTTTGCCTTTGAAAATAATGGAAATTACATTACTTTCAATAGCAAAACCTGCAATTGCTTTTGCAGCAACCTAATATTCATGCCAGAATCTGAGGTTCTTGATGATGAGGACTGTATTGGAGACATGTCAGCTTATTATCTATCTATCTATTTATCTATCTATCTATCTATCTATCTATCTATCAATCATCTATTTTGAGAAGGAGTCTCACTCTGTTGCCCAGGCTGGACTGCAGTGGCGCAGTCTTGACTCACTTCGACCTCCACCTCCTGGGTTCAAGCGATTATCCTGCCTCAGCCTCCCGAGTAGCTGGGATTACAGGTGCCTACCACCATGCCTGGCTAATGTTTTGTATTTTTGGTAGAGAAAGGGTTTCATCATGTTGGCCAGGCTGATCTCAAACCTCTGACCTTGTGATCTGCCTGTCTCGGCCTCCCAAAGTGTTGGGATTACAGGCATAAGCCACTGTGCCTGGCCTTATTTTTAATTTTTTTCTTTAACTTTTAGTTTCCAGGGTACACGTGCAGGTTTGTTACATAGGTAATGTGTGCCATGGTGGTTTGCTGCACAGATCACCCCGTCACGAAGGTATGAAGCCCAGCACCCATTAGCTATTCTTCCTGATGGTCTCCCTCCTCCCCGACCTCAACAGGCCCCAGTGTGTATTGTTCTCCCATGTGTTCATGTGTTCTCATCATTCAGCTCCCACTTATAAGTGAGAACACGCAGTGTTTGGTTTTCTGTTCCTGTGTTAGTTTGCTGAGGATAAGGGCTTCTAACTCCATCCGTGTCTCTGCAAAGGACATGACCTCATTCCTTTTTATGGCTGCATAGTATTCCATGGTGTAGTTGTACCACATTTTCTTTATCCAGTCTATCATTGATGGGCATTTAGTTTTTTTCCCAATGTCTTTGCTATTATGAAAAGGGCTGCAATGTACACAGGTATATATGTGTCTTTATAATAGAATGATTTAGATTTCTTGAGGTAATACCCAGTAATGAGATTACTTGGTCATGTGGTATTTCTGCCTCTAGGTCCTTGAGAAATGTCCACACTGTCTTCCACAATGCTTAATCTAACTGACACTCCCAACTTCTACCAACAATGAAGAAGCATTCCTTTTTCTCTGCAACCTCACCAGCATCTGTGTTTTTTTTTTGACTTTTAAATCATAGCCATTCTGACTGGCATGCGATGGTATCTCATTGTGGTTTTGATTTGCATTTCTCTAATGCTCAATGATATTGAGCTTTTTTTATATGTTTGCTGGCTGCATGTAAGAGACATGTCAGCTTATTTTTAGAAAGCTGCATTTAAAAATAAGTACTTAATTTTGTTGGGGAAGGGGCTTGATGTGCTGAGGATGGTGAAGTTTTCGTAGTGGACAATTAAAATCAACTTCTCTGTGATGAATGCCAGATATCTCAGCATGCCATTAATTTCTATCTATAATTAGAGTAAAATTTTACTCATTTAGATGAAATAAAAAAATCTTTATTAGTAAAACCTTGATGACTTGGCCCTATAGAGTAATAAATGCAACTGTATTAATTTCAAAGGCTTATTTTCATTTATGCTAAGAAGTATTTGCAAATATAGATCTTGCTCGGCTTTGATGTGCGATGGTGCAGGGTCGTTTGGAAAGAGCATTTAATTTTGCTCAGCAAAAGTGCTCACACCAAAATGCCTAAGAAAGGTGATAGTCTTCAAGGCATGCATGGATGGGGCAGTGAGTTCAGAGCTGTGAGTGGGACCAGGGGTACTGGGATGATCACCCTTCCCTAGGAAGACTTCCAAGTCCTTACCCTGCAACTCTGACAAAATGAGACAAGAGGTTGGAGTGGCCCAATTTTGGAGCCAAAAGAGTTACATTTCCTCGAAGGGTCTGCAGGGAACTCCCTGGGCTGAGCCTTAGCAGAACCAGGAGGAAGGAGGGAGGCAGAGTTGCTTTCTAAGTATTTGGGGATCTTATATGGTAACCCGAATTATTCTCTGGGAATGGGACATTGACACATTTGAGAACTAGAGAGGGCTTGTAGCCATGTATTTTCTGGGTGAAGGGAAATCTACTTCCATAACTGGATTAAGTGGTGCCCTGTGTTACTTGGCTGATCAGTCACTGAGCTGCTGAGGATGGTGAAGGGCAGGGGAGTCTGGACGCTGTCCGTTCACCAGCATGTACTGAGCACCCACTCAGTGCCCCACACTGCTTTGGCATTTAGGGCAGTAAGGAACAAAGCAACCTGGGGTACTGCTCCCCTGTTCAGTGTGGCTACGGACAGGAGGCAGGCTGGGCAGGCGCTCTCTTCCTTCCCCAGCTGCCGTGGCATGGCAGACTCTCAGATGCCATCCCCCTTGGAAGTGCTCTTGGCCTTGGAAGGCCATGAAAGGCCAAAGAGGTCCAGGGGAGCAGGCTGTCGGAGCCTTTGAGCCAAAGAAGAGCTCAGTCCAGTCCTTGGGGGAGGAGACTGGGAAGAACCTCCTTCTGGGGATTCTGGGATAGGGAGGAGGATCTTAGAGAGGCAGGGCCTGTGTCCAGCCTGTGCGCAGTGGAGAGGCCCGCCAGGGGTGGCATGTACCCAGCATGCTTAGAATAGTGGCCCAGAGCATCCCACACGGCCAACAGCAACACCAGGTAGTGGCAAGGAGAAGGCAGGCTGAGGTGGGGTTGAGGTGGCAGGAGGAGCACCAGCCTTCCACCAGGGTCTGTGACTCCCGAGGCATGAGGACAGACTGGCCACCCTCTTTGGACCATGTAAAGTCTAGTTAAAGAAGAGGAATCAGGCTGGCAGGAACAGGGGAAAAGAAAACAAAAAAGCAGGTAAGCTCTAAGTCCGCCTTTCTTCACGGTCCAGAACATGGAGCCCTCCCGCACAAATAACTCACCATCTTCCTGCGCCCAGCTATCACCAGACCCTCGGCTCACAGGAAAACGCAAGGGAGCTAACTGGAACCCTGGTGTCTTCAGTACTGCACAAAGCCTTGTTCAGCACCCAGTACAAGCACCATCCTATAAAATCCCCCGCAAACTTTGTCTCTTTGCAGTCAGCTTTTATCTTGCTGACTTGCCCAGTGTGCCCTTGCAACGTATTTTCATGCTTTTTCTAGTACATCTGCCTTTCTTTACCCACACCTGTCTTGGTAAAAATTCTTTCTACTGCCTGTGCAGCACCGGCTCCAGAGAGTTGCTGCCCGTGACAGACCCAGACCACATTACCACATGCCACACCAAGGTATCTCCCTTATTTTGGTGTTTGAACTTTTGATTCCAATTCTATCCGATCAATTATAGTGGAAATTGATTAGTGATGCGGCACCAAAAAACTGCTTTTTTTTTTTGTTTGAGACAATGTCTCCCTCTGTCACCCAGGCTGAAATGCAGTGGTATAATCACATCACTGCAGCCTCCAACTCTTGGGCTCAAGAAATACTTCTGTGTTGGCCTCTCGAAGCACTAAGATTACAGGCATGAGCCAAAGCACCCAGCTCAAAATGTTTATGACATGTAATATTTATAGCACATTTTAGTTGTGCAGGCATCACACATTTTATAATTCTATTTGCTGTATAATATATCCAAACATATAAAATTGTTTAGGACCTAACGCTATATACTATGCAGATAAAACACAATTACTGACCTTTTACAGAAGACATGGAATGCTCTGGGATGCTCCAGGGAAGGCAGGAGGAATGTGGGAGCCAAAGCTGAGCTTAATTTGATTTTAAAAGTAATGGTGACATTATTTGTACCCTGATAAAAATGGTGCAATTCATAGTTGTTACATAAACAGAAGGCTCCTGGGAATCTTCAGGAAGATTGAAAAACAAAATAATAAACCTACAAGTATTTTAAAAATAGAGAACAGTCTTAAACTCTGTACACTGGCCAGGGACCAGGCTGACGCTAAGCCGATGGCGTGTAGGGTGAGGGCTGACATGGGTTTCTTACCTGTTCGTCCGTCAGGATTTGGACGTGGCGAGTACAGATGGCCCTGAACTCATCTCTGGAGATGGTGTTCGTTTTCATGGTGTCAAAATTCTCACAGTCCTGGGCGATGGCATGGTAATGGGAAGTCACTGCTTTGTGGAGACGAGCCAAGAGGTCTCTGCTGGCCACGGCCTTGGGAGAGGAAGGCGGCGAGGTTTTGGGCATTTTCTCAGCCCACTCATCAGCTGTCTGGACAAAACAGAATGGAAATTGACCCATTTGAGAAATAATCAACCACCTCTGCTCTGGGCTTCTCACCCAGGGCAAGTCCCAGGGAGGCCCAGGGAGGTGGGAGGAGAAGCCAGAAGACAGCTGCACCCTGGAGGTGGGTTGAGGCGGCCTCCAGCCCCAGGACAGGCCCAGCTGAGCAGAAGCCTGGGTTTCGAGCCACGAAGGGTCAAGTGAGTTTCCCACAGGGCTGAGCAGTGCCCCTGGAAGGCTGGGCCGCCAGCACAGAGCCCAGCTCTGGGGAGGGCACAGCTTTTGCTCTCATCTATTCACGTGTTCAGTCTGTCTTTGGGTTTGATGAACAAACACAGTGAGAGCGTTCCCTGAGAGGCCAGGGAATGAACAGTTCACGCCAATTTAGTTGATGTACTCATAGTGGTTAAAATTTGAAAGGGGGGTTTTGATGACTGTTGTGCCATTATACTGCACCTAAATGTTCCTTGAAGTCTGAAACTTTGTGAGACCCACAGGGACTTAATTCTAGGGAATTAAGTGTGGTGGCACCTGCGAGGGGTGACCTCCCCACAGTGGACATGGGTCCCGGGCCTGGTTTAGTGCTCTGCTTCCCTCCTTGGGCATTGGAAGTCTGGGGTTTGGGGTGTGGTTTAGGTCCTCATGACACTGTCCGTGGTGCTGAGTCCAGAGGAGGAATGTGCCCCTAGCCAGTGCCCGGGGATTTCCCGGGAGGAGGAGGAATTGGCTGTGGAGAAAGAAGGACAGCACAAAGATTCTTTTACTGATGTGCTGGCAAGAGGGCCTGTGGCCAGGTGAGCTGGGAGGGGCCCGTGGAGGACTGCATCCCACCTTCAGCATCTGCAGATGTTCACTGTGTCAGACATATGTGATAGAGGGAAGAGTCAGCAAGGGGAAGTTACTCAGTGAGCAACTGCAGACGGACAATGACAATTGCAAGGGGCCTTACCCTGGGGACAGTTGGGAGGAGGCATGGGGAGGCTGGTTCCACATTAGGGGAGACCGGGCTCCACGCTGACGTCAGGCTTGGGAACTGGGACCCCGGGGATGAAGCTGGTGGGGCAGCTGGGTCTTGAGCCTCCTGTGGGGGGTGGGGAGAAGTGGGCAGGGGCCTGTGAAGCAGCTCTGATGAGCATCTACATGCTGCAATTAGAGAAAGGCTCCCAAAGCCAGGCCAGTGGCTGCTGCATCAACAGGGCAGCTCCTGGAGTATGCTGACCTGGAAGGGGCGGGGCTAGAAGATAGGTGTGGGAGTCAGGAACAGGTGAGATTCTCTGGGTGACCACACCCGAAAGCTTTTCCTGTACCTGGGTGTATTCTGAGATGTATGACCGGGTTTCCCCAAGTCAAAACCCACCATGGCTGTGACCCAGCTCCTACCATACACTCCAGCGCCATGCTAAGGGCTTCTACAGAGTATCACATCTAATCCCCCAACTACTATTTCTTTCTTTCTTTTCTTTTTTTGAGATGGAGTCTTGCTCTGTTGCCAGGCTGGGGTGCAGTGGCATGATATCGGCTCACTGCAACCTCCACCTCCCAGGTTCAAGCAACTCTCCCCCCTCTGCCTCCGGAGCAGCTGGAACTATAGGCGCCCACCACCATACCCAGCTAATTTTTTTGTATTTTAGTAGAGACAAGTTTTCACCATGATGGCCAGAATGGTCTCGATCTCCTGATCTCATGATCCACCCGCCTTGGCCTCCCAAAGTGCTGAGATTAGAGGCATAAGCCACTGTGCCCGGCCCTCCCCTAACTATTAAAACTCGGTCATGTTCAAAGCAACTGCAGAGTAATGTATATATTAGATGTTACTATCGTTTATGACAGAAAAGTCTGAATAATGTATGAAGTCTTTCTTACTTTATGAAATTGTACCAAACACAGGATGCTGCTGGCAGTATCCTCAGAAATATGAATCTGTACACGTACACTCAAGCTGAAGCCCACCACATCCTCCACCATGCAAAGGCTGACGGAGTTTTTATACGTGTTCATTTGGAGCTGTTTGCAAAGTAAATGAATGTCTCTTTTATTTTAGAAAATAAAAGTGATATTGCTGATGCGTTTTGAGTATTTTTAGAATTCCAACACTTGAAAATGCACTTCCCAGATCCAAATACACAAGCATTTCCCTAAGGGATGTTGGCATCAAGAGGGTAGAGGAACCTCTCCTGGACATACAGCCATAGCTCTCAGTCCATCCTTATGGTTTCAGACCTTCAGGTCCTGAGGAGGACGGGGCTCCATGTAAATATTACTGGAAAGAACATAGGTGGATGGAGCCCAGTTCCCATGGGAAGATGGGAGTCCTGGGTCTGAGTCTAGACTCTGCTTCTACCCGGCTGTGTGCCCCTGCAATAAGCTGCTTACCCACTTTTTGCCTGAGTTTCCTCATCTATCCAGGAGGAATAAGGGCTCACCTGAGATGAGTGTTCTCTGAAAGTATTAAATCATGAAACTAACTGGAAATACGATGAGTCTAACAACAGACTTGGAAGAATTCTAACAAAGTATTATGTGCAACCTTAGGTTAGGATGCTGTAAACTCCAGAGGAAACTGAACAGTTTTCTAGCAAAATTCAATATAATTGAAATAGCAAATAAAAATTAAATTTAAATTGAATTAGAAAAGAAAGTATTTTCCTATACTTAAATATTAGAAAAGCCTGAATAGACAGGTAACCACAAAAGAAATGAAAAAGGCTGTTAAAAGATCTACCATCTATCACTAAAAAGGTGTCAAGCCCAGATGATTTTAAAGGCAAGCTGTAAGGAACACTTAGGGAATAGTTAATTTTTACATTAGTCAAAATATTCCAGAACACAGAGTCATATTCTTGTTATTGCACATTATACAAATACCAAAATATAATAAAGAAAACATGTCAAAATAAAAAATAAAAATAAATCTAGTTATGGCCATTCGTGCAAAAATTATAAAATATTAGAAATATTTAGCACCATATTTAAAAATGACACACCAAGATCAACTAGGGCTTATTCCATGGATAAGGATGCAAGAATTAGCAAATCTTTCCATTCCTTACTTTAGTGAAAGGCGTATGTCAACAGACAGCAGAGTCATTTGACAAAATTCAGCAGCTATTCTTGGTAAAGTGATATACAATAGAAATAGAATGAGACGGATAAACTATATAGAAATAAAATAAACATTGTAAACATGAATATTAATAAAAAATCTATAAAGATTATACTAAATGGATGAAATGCTAAAGCACTAAAATCAGGAACAAAATAAGCATGATTTCACTTCTACTCACATTTTAGAGGTTCCACCTTTCGAAATAAGAAGAAAATAAAATCAACATGTAAATGTTCAAAACTGGTATCATTATTTGTGGATATTATTGTTCAGTTAGAAAAATCTCAGTGGCATTTAGGAAAGTGGCTGGATTCAAGGTAAAAATACAAAAAAGCAATGCCATTCTTTTATGGTCACTATAACCAGTCAGGATTGAGATGTGACAAAAATTCCCATTCACATTAATGACAAAGCTATTGAATACCTCTGGATAAATGCTATATGAAAGGTATAAGACCTACACAGGCATACCTAATTTTTTTCACTTTGCTTTATTGTGCTTTGCAGATATTGTGCTTTTTATAAATTGAAGGATTATGGCAAACTGTGTCAAGCAAGTCTGTCAGCGTCATTTTTCCAACAGCATGTGCTCATACCGTGTCGGCATGTCACAGAGAAATTGTTCACCAAAGAGTCAATCAATGGGGCAAACTTCATTGTCTTTTTTTAAGGAATTATCAGTGCCACCCCAGCCTTCAGCAGCCATTGACACTGAAGTGGGACCCTCCACCAGCAAGAAGATTACAAGAAGATGACTTGCTGAAGGCTCAGAAGATCATCAGCATATTTTAGTAACGAAGTATTTTTATTAAGCTATATAATTTTTTAGACATAATGCTATTACATACTTAACAGACTACAGTATAAACATAACTTTTATGTGCACCAAGAAACCAAAAAATTCGTTGACTTGCTTTATTGTGATATTTGCTTTGTTACGGTCTGGAACCAAATCAGAAAGCCTTTGAGGCATGCCTGTATAAACAAATGCTGTATACATGGGCAAAGACTTCATGACTAAAGCCCCAAAAGCAATTGCAACAAAAGCCAAAATTGACAAATGGGATCTAATCAAACTAAAGAGCTTCTGCGCAGCAAAAGAAACTATCATCAGAGTGAACAGGCAACCTACAGAAAGGAGAAAATTTTTGCAATCTACCCATCGGACAAATGTCTAATATCCAGAATCTACAACGAACTTAAACAAATTTAAAAGAAAACAAACAAACAACCCCATCAAAAAGTGAGCGAAGGATATGAACAGAGACTTCTCAAAGGAAGACATTTGTGCAGCCAACAAAAAAGCTCATCATCACTGGTCACTAGAGAAATGCAAATCAAAACCACCACGAGATACCATCTCACGCCAGTTGGATGGCGATTATTAAAAAGTCAGGAAACAGATGCTGGCAAGGCTGTAGAGAAACAGAAACGCTTTTACACTGTTGGTGGGACTGTAAATTAGTTCAACCATTGTGGAAGACAGTGTGGTGATTCCTCAAGGATCCAGAACCAGAAATACCATTTGACCCAGCAATACCATTACTTGGTATATACCCAAAGGATTATAAATCATTCTACTATAAAGACACATGCACATGTATGCTAAATGCAGTACTATTTGCAATGTCAAAGACTTGGAACCAACCCATATGCCCATCAATGACAGACTGGATAAAGAAAATGTGGAGCATATACACCTTGGAATACTATGCAGCCATAAAAGGAATGAGTTCATGCCCTTTGCAGTGACATGGATGAAGCTGGAAGCCATCATTCTCAGCAAGCTAACATAGAAACAGAAAATGAAACACCTCATGTTCTCACTCATAAGTGGGAGCTGAACAATGAGAACACACGAACACAGAGAGGGGAACATCATACACTGGGGCCTGTTGTGGGGTCGGGGCAAGGGAAGGGAGAGCCTTAGGACACATACCTAATGCATGCAGGCCTTAAAACCTAGATGATGGGTTGATAGATGCAGCAAACCACCACGGCACATGTATAGCTATGTAACGAACCTGCACATTCTGTACATGTATCCCAGAACTGAAACTAAAATTAAAAAGAAAAATGCCTGTGTAAAGAATATACATATTATTTTATGGTTATTAAAGCAAGATTGGAATAAATAGAGAGACATATCATGTTTCTGGATATAATGACTCACTTTCAAAAGAGAAGCCTTTCTCAAGTTATAAATAAGCTTAATAGAATTCTAATAAAAATCTCAATGGATATTTGGGGGAATCATCAGACATATTGATATCAACTCTGATATTAAAAAATAATATGTGAGAATTACCATGAAATTTTTGGAAAAAGATAGGAATGAAGGTTTTGACTCACCAGATATTAAACCTGCCATAACTTTGATATAATCAGAGTAACAGAGATAGGTTCAGAAATACGCAAATAAATCTGTGGGCAGCTACTTTGGCTGTGAGAACTAAGTCTCTACTGTGGCTGAGTCCTTACATCATAAGGCCCGTTTGTTACAGCGTTAGAAAAGTGTTAGAGGACAGTGTGGTCAACGTAAAGGTAACCTTGGGTAGGGGTGGCCATGCTCTCAGGCGGGGACACAGTGCCACAGGTGCAACTGGGGGGAACTTGGCCCCTGTTGGGGTGACCACCGTGGGCCTCCTTGAAGAGGAAACGACTGACATGGGTGCCATAGGAAGTGCAGGCGGAAAGGGATTAAAAACCCAGCCCAGAGGATCATGAGGTCGGGAGATCGAGACCAGCCTGATCAACATGGTGAAAACCCATTTCCACTAAAAATACAAAAATTAGCCAGGCATGGTGGCAGGTGCCTGTCATCCCAGCTACTTGAGAGGCTGAGGCAGGAGAATCACTTGAACCTGGGAGGCAGAGGTTGCAGTGAGCCATGATCATGCCACTGCACTTCAGCCTGGGCAACAGAGAAAGACTCTGTCTCAAAAAAACCAAAAAGCAAAATCCAAAAACAAAAACAAAAACAAAACCCTACCCGGGAGGTAATATTGTCCTCCTCAACAAGCTGATGGATGTGAAGGTCTGATGGATGGGAGGCTAAGAAGTGCCTGAAGTCACAGAACCAACAGAGTGGCACCCGGATTCTACCCAGACTACTGGCCTGTAAACACACGCTTCCCTAGATGTGCCGAGAGCTGCAGGCAGGGTCCAGGTCATGGTGATGGCTCCCCATCCTCACCTGGGGAGGCAGGGGACGGACATGGGCACTGCCATGGAGAAGCAGAAGCAGCTCAACTGCATGGTGGAGCAGGGAAGGCGCTGGGCACCTACTGACCTCCATTGCATGGAGGTGGCTGACCATCAGTGCAAATACTCATTCCCTGCTTGCAAAAGTAATGATTGCATGTTCACTATAGAAAACTTAGAAGCTACAAAAAGGCACAAAGAAAAAAAAGATTACTGAAACCCCACCCCCTGCCGCCACCACTGTCATTGTCTCAGTGCACAAGAGAGAAACCACCAATCTGGGGTCCCCAGGCCCCATGGATGCCTCTGCCCAGAGAGCCCCCACCCGCTGCTGGCGGAGAGCGCCTGGGTTTTCCATCAAGGGCATTTTGGCTGAGAATCTGTTAGGCGCCGTATTCTGGTTCCCATTTCACATTTTAGCAAAGCTGCTCAGCCGCCGCCAGCCTCGCTCGAGTGACTGGAGACACCAGGGAGGAACAGATGGCTCTTGGTCTGGCGCTTCTGTGTCCCTGGCACTTCTCACGTGATCATTATATCTGAATGAGGGAAAAAATAATGCTTTTTCTATAACTAGAAGAAATGTTTCTCCTAATCAAAAAAGACACCACTATCTTCAGATGCAAATGACACGTTCCAATATTAACTGCGCTTTACATCAAAGGCCCCCTCAGGACAGGAATCACAGCTGCAACAGGAAGAACAGAGCTGAAGGAAAGGCTGGGACTCAGCTCCACCCCATCCATGCTGGGCCCCGAATACCTCAGGCTTCTCCAGGGCCTTCTCATCTGGCAAAGACAAGATCCTGGTTGCTTCTGGTGACTTTTAAAGTTCAACAAACAAACAAACAGGAGTGCAATCAACTGCACTCTTGGTCTGACCTAATTGGAGAACAATGTACAAGTTCTGAAGGGGTTTTATTTCATTTCTTCAATGGTATTCATGGGATCTTGTTAAAGCACACAATTGCCCTTCTAGATGTGGTAAAGACAGCCTGCCGCTACCAGAAGGAAAATTCTTGCCCCTTTCTTTGTGACTACACCATAATATTGGCAACATACATAAAAGAAATAATGTCCCAATACATGAAGCATACAGTCATCCAAGAGGCTACTAACACCCTACTTTTACGGTATGCTTCCCGGTTTCAAATGTATCTATATATCTCGCTGGTAAAAGCAAGTCACAGCTTCAGAATCTAAACCTGTGGTTCTAAAATTCTCCCATGACATGGGAATCACTCAGGAGGGCGCCCCAACAGCCACAAGTTCTGAGTGGGTGGGAGGGAGGCAGCCCAGGTGGGGGGTGGGAGGGAGGCAGCCCAGATGGGGTGGGAGGGAGGCAGCCCAGGTGAGGGGGTTGGAGGGAGGCAGCCCAGATGGGGGAGTTGGAGGGAGGCTGCTCAGGTGGGGGGTGGAAGGGAGGCTGCTCAGGTTGGGGGTGGGAGGGAGGCAGCCCAGGTGGGGTGGGAGGGAGGCAGCCCAGGTAGGGGGTGGGAGGGAGGCAGCTCAGTGGGGTGTGGCCTGCTGTCTCTCTTATTGTCCTTGGCTCTGCCCAGGGTCTCTCCCAGCAGGCACAGCATGGCTGCCTGCTGCGATCTGGTGAAAGCCCTTCAGGAAGGCACAGTGCTGGGATTCCCAGCCCAGGTCCTGGCCTCCGGCACCAGGGCCAGATCTGCCCTCCTTCAGCATCTCAGAGTGTGCACCTGAGCAGGAGACAGCACCAGTAACCCAAGTGCCACCTGCCAGGGCAGAAGGAACGTGGCCAGGACCAGCCTAGGCTGGAGGAGGGGGGCTTGGGCCTGCAGAACAGGGATAGGCCACAATAAAACCAGGGTTCAGGCTGCTCCTGTCTTGTGACCTTGGGTACGATACACCCTAAATTGACCTCCCTGGCCTCAATGGGGTAAAGTGGGAATAAAAACAGCCAGCTCTTTGGAAAGTTCAAGCTGAGAGGACTGCTTGAGCTCAGGAGCTTGAGACCAGCCTGGGGAACATGGCAAAACTCCATCTCTACAAAAATTAGCTGGGGGTGGTGTGCACCTATGGTCTTAGCTACTTGGGAGGCTGAGATGGGAGCATCACCTGAGCTTGGGAGGCTGAGGCCACGGTGAGGCTCATCTTGCCAGCCTTCATGACAGAGCAAAACCCTGTCTAAAACCAAAACCAAAACCAAAACAGCTACCTTAAGGACAGGCCCGGGATTTCACCAACACAGCCTCAAAGTGTGTGGCCTGGAGCCTGCCACACTGCTGCTGCTGGTGATGACAGATATTTCCGCAGGAGTCAGGAACTCGGACAGATGTGGGTTGAGTCCTCTTCCTGACTAACACCAGGCTATCATGAATGATCACAGGATGGCGCAGCCTGATGCCTATGACTGCCTGCAGCTCAAACTACCCTCCAGGGAGTTGTAGGCACGTCTTCAAGAACCCAGACAGGAACCCACACTGTGGCCATGCCACGGAACCATGTCTCTTGACCAGTGGCCGGGAGCTCTGCACAGCAGGGCTGTGGGGGTGGAACCACAGGCTCGTATTCAGGCGAAGACTTGGTGCCGCCATCTTCTAGCTGCGACTCGCTCATGCAATCACTTCACCTCTCCGGGCTTGCATTCTCCTCTGAGAAGTGGGGATAACCACACCAGTCGGAGAGAACTGCCCTGCCAGAGTCACTCCGGGAAAGACGGGCATTTTCCAGGACATCCCCCATGCGCTTCAGGAAGGAGCTGTTGGCTGGGTGCGGTGGCTCACACCTGTAATCCCAGCACTTTGGGAGGCCAAGACAGGTGGATCACCTGAGGTCAGGAGTTCAAGACTAGCCTGCCAACATGGTGAAACCCTGTCTCTATTAAAAATACAAAAATTAGCCAGGCGTGGTGGCACATGTCTGTAATCCCAGCTGCTCGGGAAGCTGAGGCAGGAGAATTGCTTGAACCCAGGTGGCAGAGGTTGCAGTGAGCCAAGACTGTGTCACTGCACTCCAGCCTGGGCAACAGAGTGAGACTTTGTCTCAAAAATGAAAAAAAAAAAAAAAGAAAAAGAAAAAAGGAAGGCACTCTCCTCCCTGGAGTCTGCAATAAAAGTGAATTAACTTTCATCCTACAAGGAACTCACCTGTGTGGCGGCAGGGAACGCTCTAAGGGAGAAGCTTCCTTATGCAACCCAAGTCGGGGCAGGAGCCAGCCCCGAGGTAAGAGTTAAGCCCTGTGCAAGAACCAGCTAGAGAGGGGAGGGCAGGCTCCCTAAGGGTCAAGTGAACCCGAAATGTTGTTAGCTCACGTTCGGTTTTATTGTCCTTCTGTTTCAACAGCTCTACGAGGTGGTCCTAGTAAAGAGCCTTCTAATATGCTGTCAATATGTCCAGCCTTGTTCTTGGCTGGCTTTAAAACCAGTTTTCCACTAAATTGTATCCTGAACAACTTCTATGGTCAATTGGGAAGAGAGAACTTCACAGAAAGCAGGGTGGTGGACTTGTCAGAGCCTCAGAGCTGGAGAGGGAGTGGCACACATGCATGTGCTTTCTTGGGGTCTGTTGCCTCCATGGCCCCCCTGCTTCTGCTCTGCTCTCCCTGTGTGCATGCTCTTTGCCCGGGGTGGGTCTCTGTGGCGGCTCTCACTACAGAGGCTGAGAGTATTTCCCTGCCCCTTGGCTTTGGATTCCACCATAGGTCATGCTCTGGCCAGTGGAATGTGGGTGATTACCATGTGATGGAAGGATGAAGGAGCATTTGCATAACTGGGCAAGCCCTCTTGCACCTACACCATTGCCTGAGAAGACAGGCTCTGGCCATCCCACAGGATGGAGGAGGAGGAGGAGGAGGAGGAGGAGGAGGAGGAGGAGGAGGGGGGAGATGAGGAGCGGAGCTTAGCCCAGCCTAGATCAGCCCCCACAGCTGTGAGAACTGAACGGACATTATTGTTTTGTGGCCCTGAGGGTTTGTGGTTGCTTGTTACGTAGTGATGGCTGACTGCTATAGTTCTGTGTTTCTAATGAGTTAAGAAGTACAAGGGGATGAGCTTAGAATACAGAGAGGACAAGTAAGCTGTTGGGCACAGATGGCTTTTTGATCGTCAGCATTCCTCGAAATGGACATATTGCAAGGAGGCTTTGTGGCCCCCAGTGGGTGTCCAAGATGGCAGTCACCTACCCTAGAGCAATGGTTGTGACAGAGTGGCTAGCAAGGTCCCTGTGGCTGCTAGACTAAAAATATATCTGCATATTAATGTAATTATGAAGGTATAATCAGCTCATCTGACTGTATGATTCATATACTAAGTTTTGTTCTAAATACTTACAGAGACAATTATGTAGTTTTTTCTATGATTCCTTACAGGAGAAAAAAAAAAAGTCCTGAAACTTCACACAGAATAAGAACTCAGCAGGTAGCAAAAACTCCTTATTAGAAACACTCAGTAAAGAATTCCTCACTTCCTTTTAAAGAATGGTGTAATTACTTCTAAGAATTGAAAAATTGCTTCATTTGATCAAATATTTTGATTAGCAAAGAAATTAATTGTACTGTATCTTCATTTGTATTTACAGTGAATAAATGAATGCTAAAAATAACAACAGCAGCAAAACTGCCTGTCAAAAAAAAAAAAAAAAAAAAAAACCATTTAAAAATCCAGATGAAAATAAAGTGGAAGCTCTGAGGAAGCTGCCTGCTGCAGACCTCATGGACACTCGCCTCCGAAGGGGTGGGCACTTCCCAGAAGGGAGCCTCCGGTGCATCAGGAGGTCAGGCCCAGGTGACCGCCCGATGGGAGGAGATACTCCAGTACGCTGTTTGCACAAGTGAGGCAGTTTCACCACAATCCCAGGCACAGTTCCAGGCTTTCTGGTGGCACAATTGCCGCCCAGGCCTGGGATCTCTTACCACACAAGGATTCCTTCTGGGCAATGAACAACAGCTAATCTGAAGGTTCTACAACTTCATTTGTAAAAGCCATTAGTCAAGTCAATTCAATGAGTGCTTGCTGACCCCAGAGTAGCAGCAGCCTTCCTTCCTGCGTCTCCTTTACCCAGGCACTGGGCTGGGAAACAGGGAATCTTCTTCTCTGGTCCTCACGTCACCCTGTGAGGCAGCTGTGTGTCTCCCTGCTGTATAGACAAAGTAAGTGGGGCTTGGTTCCAAGCTCCTGCCTGCTGGTGCTGGAGATGGAGACTGACTCCAAAGCCATGCTCTTTGGATTTCACCACAAGTCCAGCCATCTAACACATGTGCAAGAACACAGAAGCCTACTGAAAATCTGCACTCAGCAACACTGACCAGCGCCCATGACATGCCAGGCACACCTCCAGGCAGGGGCAACAGTGCAGTGAACCAAAACCCCTACCCTGGAGAAGGTGAGGTTTTGAGACGTCCACCCTGTGAGGCAAGCAAGGGTGGAGCAGACTGCCCTACCAACCTGGCCCCTCGGCTCCCTCACAGAACCCTCTGCCATGGGCTTCCCCCACTACCCTGCCCTGCCCTGCCCTGGCCATGCCCAAAGTGTGGTGCCTTCCCAATCCCTGGGCTCTGGAAGCACTGACCCTCCTCCCAGGAAGCCCCGTCTTCCTGTATCCACCCGCGCTGGCTCCTCAACTCAAGCTTCTATGCTCTGTGCAAGCTCATCAGAAAGCCGTTTCTGCCCATCCTTCCACCACTCATACAGAGTTAGGTCCTCCTCCTCCTCATCCTCCCCCTCCTCCTCCCAGCTCTCCACGCTTACCCAGCCATACAGCTTGACGTCCACAAAGGATCCGTACCAAGACCTTTGCCAACACCCATTCTACAAATCCTCCAGTAGCATGGAATTGCCATAAAATGCAAAGAAATAAAAGGGAAGCATTTAAGCCACCCTTCGACCCTTTCATGATTCAATAAATTCATGGGTGAAGTCATTTATAAAAACTGTTAAAATAAATTCTTCCACCCAAATAAATTCTATGCCACTTAATCACATCATTACTAAACATTAAACAGGCACTCACTGGAATAGGATAGAATACCAAAACAATAAGGAACACACACATTTGGTGTTTCCCGCATTAGGTACTGGGCAAAGCTCTTTCTGCATTCACTTGCTTGATCCCAACAACGATCCTCGGAGGCACACACTGAGCAGGTCTCATTGCACGGGAAGGGAGCAGGGAGCATGGACCCTGGAACTGGCTGGCATTCGAATCCCAGCACTAGCATTTCTAATGGTGGGACTGGGAACAAATGCTCCTACCTCTCTGAGCCTCTGTTTCCTCCTCTGCAAATGGGGTTTCTTGTCCCTGCCACAAGCCTGGACCCCAAGGCCTGGCCCAGAGCCAGGCACACTGTTGGAAATGGATGGATGCTCGGTGCCACAAAGAATAATTAGCACTGAGGCAAAGGATCCTTTAGCAACACAATTTTTACTTCCTGGACTGCAGGAAGGGTACTCCCAGTAGCCATCTTGCCACGAGAGTACAATGAACAAAGAAAAACACACACATTTATTCCTTACGCATTTGGCGTCCTCCTTACTGCTGTGTCTCATCTCCATTGGTTGGAGCCAGACCTCACCATCTAAACTAAAACCCGATTGGCTAACAACTTAAAACTTTTCTAAACAGGTAAGAGCAATGGAGAGCTGGGACATGCCTGTGAGCACAGATATGTTGGTTAAAGTACAAGGACATAGAATGTACTACGTGCCTGTAAGCATGGCGTGTCTAACAGCTACAGAGGATAGGGCTTCATTTGTGAAGTTATTAGCACACTTATTCTTTAACAAGAAAGGGAACTTTAAAAAGGAACTTTTCTACTTCCCACACACACATTCTCATCCTCACTTGCTGAGTGTTGAATGTGGAGATTCATCCAGTCCAGTTCAGCCAGAACCTCAGCAGCCACATTACAAGTTACTTTCCTAGGTGTGTGATGATAGTTGAGATGGTGGTAACAGCTGTATTTTGGATTTTCTCTGAAAGACTTACTTGGGACAATACATTCTTGGATTGAGGGCTGGCTTCCTGATAGGATCATGACCTTGTAGAATCACTGGCACGGCTCAACTCTGATGCTTAATTGATCCAAAAATGGTTGTTATGGCTCTGGAGGGAACAAATAAATGGGAAGCCTGCCTGGGCTGGTTGTCCCATTGTCCATTTATTTTGAACATACAGAGGGCTTTCCGTGGGGGCTAGGAATCAGGGAAGAATCCTGATCTGGATTCAGGGGAATGCAGCGGGAGTGCTCTGAGGATGCTGGAGCGGCTGATTAACACAAGGTGGGCGCTGGAGGTGAGCAGGGCTCCTGGGCGCTGGAGGAGGTGAGCAGGGCTCTCTCACGCATTTCCGTAGGGCCTGGCTAAGGTCTTGGCATGGGGGTATGCTGCGTAGGGCTGGGGCACAAGGGAGAATGAGACCTCATCTGTGCCCTTGGGAACATGGGACTCGTGGGTTTGAAAAAATTCAACCACACAAATCAAAACAACGACCAGAAGTGCTGTCGGATATGCTTCTTCCAACCTCATGACAGGTTCATGATAGCATTGTCTTCTGCCCGACACAGCTGTGTTTGAAAGGAGGCCTCTCTAGTGGGGAAGAGGTCCCATGTGACCACCCTCCACAGGGCCCAGGTGGGGAAAGCCTGGTGTGGCTGGCCCCCTCACATTCCTGCAAGAGGCATCAGAAATTGTGCCTCTCTTTCTTTGGAGGCCAAATCTGTGCTACTTCCGGCAAAGCCCGCCTGGCAGATGCCAGGTTCCTACCCTGTCCACACCACCAGGAACCGGGGTTGGATGGGCACTCATACTCCTTCCTAAAGGGAGGCTTCAGAGCCAGGCAGGGATCAGGACGCATGCTCGGAGGAGCTGCAGTGTCACCATAGCCAACCGGGACTTGCGAGAAAGTTTGAACAGTAAAAGAATAACTCTGTAGTTATTCTACATAACTAATAACAGTAATGCTAATATCTTAATAATTTACTTAATTTATTTACAATTATCTTAGAGCCCTTTCCTGAAAAGGAAACTTCTTCATTCTTTATCACAGTCATTAAAAATACATGGGAACCATTATGTTTACAATAAAAAGAAAGATAAATTGAAGTCACAGTGTTGGCAGCAAATATAAATATGGTGTGCATAAAAGATTACAAACATTCTGATGTACTTTGCAGTCCCTTCGGTTGAAAGCTACATTCTTCCACTTCTCTCTCAGAACAAAAACCATCTTCAAGTTGTTTAACATATAACTGAATGACTTTTGAGATCATATATATCCACACAAAGTGGGAAAAGATCTCATTGGCTCTCTGCTTGCTAGAATGTGACAAAATAATTAGTCTGTATTGAATAAGGATGTGTTTTGTTAAAAAAATCATTATTTCCATGGTAATAAAGTAGAAAGATTTTTATATAGGTTTCTACTATGTCTTTTAAAAATTCTATTTCTGCTCTGAGAGTTATTTTTATACTCACTGAAGAAACTGAAATTGCACTTTAAGAGAAATGTTAAACAGGAACAATTTTCTAAAAACAAGGTGATACTCTACACTTTGCACATGGCATTTTGAATGTAAAATGTTTTTCTAGAAGTGAAGAAGAGGTGTTTGCTGCGGGGAGAAATCCAGATGATATTTTCCCAGTTTGTGGGAATCTCACGAGAAGGTACTTGTGCAGCCGTCTAGGTCTTCTTTTTTTTTTTTTTTTTCTGTTTTGCTTTTCCACCAAGCCACTGGGTAGCAATTTTGCTTCAATGCCTTGTTCCTCTTTTATGCCTTCTAAGTCAGCACCTCTCATCTTGAATGGGGACGTGATGGCTTCCAGGCATATGGGACCAACTCCTTGCTCCCGCCTGAAAAGACACACGTCACCTTCCCTTCCTAGAAGCTTGCAGGCCTCTGAGCCTCCTGGGCTGGTTCTTAAGCCCAGGACAGTGCCAGGAGGATGACCCCCTGGCCTGCTGCACAGGAAGATTCCTGAGCTCCCCCACCATGGGGCCCCGGGGTGGGCTGGTCTGCACAGCAGCAGCCTGGGACCCGCACTTTGAGAAGCGCTGTCTGGCTTGAGTGGTGCTTAACTAAGCAGTCTTAGGAGCAAGGAGGAGGGAGGACTCCTGGCCAAGCCACACAGCAGCGGCAGGAAGCCCATGGCCCCTGCTGTGAGAAGAGCTCAAATCTTTTTCACATGTTAGTGTGACAGGTAGAGGAGGCATAAGAATAACAGGAGTTTTGGAAGACAGATTTGGTGGCATACTCAATGTAAGAAATGGATTATGAGTAGGTGTAAAATTGTCATCTTTACTCTGTGCGCTTTCAGTCTACTCAAGGTCTTACGCAGTGTCTTAACTACGATTCCAGTTGTTCTCTCTCTGAGAATGGATTGGTTTGGCTAGGGATTACTCACGGTGAACTGCTTTGTAGCGAGAGTTGCTGACTGTCTTAATTACATTTTGGTAATCTCCTTTTAATTACTTACCTCCTGTGCATTCCCCAGAGGAAAAGGATGGGTGGTATCATATTTAATGAGCTTAAGGATGATGCATTAACTATTTCTATTATTCGTTACTTCGTTTCCCTTCTATTAAAAAAACACAACAAGCCGGAATTAAATTTGAGAATTCTTCAAGATGAACACATTCTCAGGTTCTTCCCCGGCTGCCTTCCCCTGCAGCCACCCTGGAGGAGGCTGGCCTGCTCCCTCACTCAGGAGACATCAGCGATTCTTCTTTATTCAGACAAAGGGACCTAAACTCTGCAGCCAAGACTTCAGGGCCCAGGTGGTCTGTCTCTGCCACCACCTCCTGCTCCACTGGCGAATAAACGGGACAAAAGAAAACTCACACCTACTCTGTTATTCACTATGACCAGAACCCCTTGCTCTGTGGTCACTCCCTCTCCTCCTGCCATGTCATGTTCCTTGCAGTTTCACGCTGCCCTTCCTGCCCAGAAGTCACTTGCCCAAGGATTTACTTGTCCTCCTGGTAAATGCACACTTTTCTGATTTGTCTAAGCTCAGGTGCTAGCTTCTTGGCCACGTGCATCCTCCTAGGCCAATTTAGGGGTTGATCCCACTGAATTCCCAGAAAACAGATTGCACACTGCCAAGACAGGGCAGGAGGTGGCCGGTGCAGGGGTGCGTGCTGCAGGGACGGTGACACCTCTGCATCCGTGGTTCCCAGTCCGCCATGGTTGATCCCCGTCTCCAAGCACCTTTCTCCTCTTCACCCTTGCCATGATTTTTTCACCAGGATGTTGAGCAGGGTCTTCTGGAGGTGAAGTCAACTCTTTGTGAAGAGAACTGGGCAGAACTAACCAATGTTGGGGGAGGCAATCTGACGATACATAAAGCTTTACGAATGTTCTCTCTTTTGTCTGGCAATTCCAGGGCCAGCAGAGGCTCCTTGTGACTCGTGCATGAGGACACTCAGGCTACACTGAGGCGGGGCAACAGACGCAGAGTTTCAAGCCGTCTTCTCCACTTGCAGATCCTTTAGGGATATTTTGCTGTAGCCCCCCAGCAGCCGAAGACAGTCCCCATGTCACTCAGAGTCAAAGCCAAAGTCTTTTCAAGAACCCCAAGCTTATGGCCACCTGGTCCCCTTTCCTCTGGCCCCATCTCCTTAGACCTCTCCTCCATCTGCCCTCTCCTGCGGGTGCCATCGCACTAGCGGTGCTGGCCAGTCCCTCGCCCGATGTCACTGCTCAGATGTTGCCACTTGACAGGCCCTCCTTTCTGCTTTGCTCCATTTTTCTCCCAGCTGCTGCTGGAACGTGACATGTGACTGAGTCACTCACTCCTGCCCTGCCCCACTTGCTAGAATGAGGGCTTCTGGAGGCAGGGACTGCATCTGTTTGGTTTGCTGCTAAACCCAGCTAAGTGCCTGGTACACATGGGCTGCAGGAGACATGTGCCATGAGAGAGCGAATGAACCCACACGATGGAATGGCTCATGCCAGGTGAAATCCATGCTTGAGAGGAAAATGAAGACCCCAGAGAATGCCAGTGCTACCACAGGAGAGAACAGGCCAGGGGGCCCCTGGAGGAGAGGCCAGCAGAGCCAGAAGAGGAGAGCTGGACCCCTTATCGATCACATCAGCACATCAGTGAGTAATGCCTAAGACCAATTGTTCAGGAAATGGCAGGGTAAGAATATTACTGAGAGACAGAAACATATGCAGCTGAAGAAACAGCAAAAAATCAAATTGAAGGGGATTGCTTTTGGGGAGCAGGACAAGGAGGTTAAATGGGTGAGTCAAGTGATCCCTGTTTTTAAATCTTTTGCAACAATTCAATTTTATTTCTATATGAGCATATGTTATATGTTGATACAAATAAAAAATATTTGTTAAAACAGGCTTGCAAGAGTCCGGAACACAACCCCCAAACTCAGCAGTATACACTGTCTAAAGGGCATTCGTATAAAAAAAAAAAGGACTGGGCATAAACATGCTGAAGTATTAACACTAGTTGTCTCAAGGAGTGATTTTAATTATTTTCTTCTAATGTATCACACATTCCAAACTGTGTATAATGGACATAAACAACTTCTATGAATGTTAGCTTAAACCCATATGAAATTGTCAATATTCAATCATTTATGACTCTGAAAATGGTCATGTCATATAATCCAACCCAATAGAACAGAATTATTTTTAAAAAAAGGGGGGAGATGTTTCAAGATCAATAAAACTATTCCTATCCTTTGACTCCGGTTATTTTATTTCTTGGACGTTTCCTAAGGAACAAACCCAAAATGTGGAGATACGTTTCCATACAAAGTGTTCACTGCAAATTACAGAGGCAAAAGCTGGAAAAAGAATCCTAAATGCTTAAAAATAAGGGAGTGGGTAGAAAGTTATATAGATCTTTTAACTGATGTTTGGAAAACCTTTAGTTGACAAGGCACAATTTAACATTAAGTGGAAAAAAGCAGGATACACAAATATATATACACTGTCATCTCCACTCTGTAAAAAAATGCATTAAAAATAGGAAAAAATAAAGATCTCTAAGGCAGGGTGGGGTGTAGAAAGAACACCATCTCTGAAGCCAAACCCTCCGGCTTGCCACTCCTTGGTGAGCTCAGGTGGCTACTTGACTTCCCGGACCCTGTCTATTCTGCCTTCCCCACTGGGCATGACAACGAGATGAGAAAGTGAATGTGAAGGGCCCCGAGCTTAGTAGGTACTCACTAAATGGTGGCTAAGGTTGTTCTTGTCATCATACCCATCATCGTGGGGTCTAGATTACTGCTATCCTTTATATATAAATATTTGCATTTTCCCCAGTATCTCCCATGAATATGTATTTCTTTTAAAATGACAAAAAACATAATCAAATAGTGAGGGTCACTATAAAATAAGAGCAAAGACAAGCCACAGACCAACGGAAGGTATTTGCAACCCACATGCCAATCAAGGACTGCAAACCTTTGAGGTCACTTGAAGATGACAAGACTTGAATAGCTGCCAACCCATGAAAGTGTTTGACCTTATGATCAGATGGCAGAAGTTAAAACATTAAACAATACCCAGGGACAGCAGGGATGTAGAGTGTCAGGAACTCTCCCGTACTGCTTGTGGGGCCGTGCACTGGGACGACCAGTTAGGGGGACTCTCCTGTACCACTGGTGGGGCCGTACACCAGGACGACCAGTTAGGGGGACTCTCCTGTGCCACTGGTGGGGCCGTAC
>NW_022437063.1:920960-924611 GCF_009761245.1 Sapajus apella
CTCGTGGGGCTGTTCACTGGGACGACCACTTAGGGGGACTCTCCTGTACCGCTGGTGGGGCTGTACACTGGGAGGACCACTTAGGAGGATGCTGGCGGTGTCTGCGAAGCTGAACATGGAGCCACCCTCCCATCGGCAATTCCATGCAGAATAGCTCCCGTGTGTGCACACAAGGAGACAGGCACAGAAGGGTGACTGGATGCTTTGCTTGTAATGAAGGAAACCGAGAACACCCTGCATGCTCATTATCAGGGAGGTGATGACTGAATAGCAGCATGTTATTCTCAATACTATATTCAGTTAATAAATTGTGTTTTTTTTGAGACAGAGTCTTGCTCTGTTGCCCAGGCTGGAGTGCAGTGGCATGATCTCAGCTCACTGCAACCTCTGTCTCCCGGGTTTAAGTGATTCTCCAGCCTCAGCCTCCTGAGTAGCTCGGACTACAGGTGTGCCCGCCACCATACACAGCTAAATTTTTTTTTGTATTTTCAGTAGAGATGGGGTTTTACCATGTTGGCCATGCTGGTTTTGAACTCCTGACCTCAGGCAATCTGCCCACCTCGGCCTCCCAAAGTGCTGGGATTACAGGCATGAGCCACCACCTTTTTATAGCAGCTTAAGTGCATGAACTAAAGCCAGCATATGAACATGGATAAATCTTAAATACATTACTATAAGCAAGAAAAAGTAAGTTGCAGATACAACATTCAATATACTATCACTTATATAAAGCTCAAAAATAGTGTATTTTGTTTGGAAAGTCATCTAAATGGCAAAGATGAAAAAAAAAATCAAAAAAAGACAGTGTTTAGGAACCTGGAGTCCAGGCTTACAAATCAGCTCCACCCGCCACTCACTAGCTGGGTAACTATGGATAATACTTAACGTCTTCGTGCCAAGGCCTTGTCTCTCAAGTGGGGTATTAACAGCTGTATCTCATTGTGACCTCAAAACCACTACACCTGTTAATGTACATACAAAGGACTAGAAATAGTGGAGGGTACACAGAAAACATGCCAAAGTGTTTGCTGCTGTTATTATTAACCTCAAACCTCAAAAATGTTCATGCTGTTTGCTTTAGTAATCTCACTTCCCAGATCGTCTTCTGTGATCTAAGATTCCTCAGAACTCTAAAACAACCAGATAAAACAAGCTCCCAAACTTCTCTGAAAATTAAAATAAAATGAAATAAAAATTTCCAACAAAGTAAAGGATGCATATTCACCTTCTAATACTCTGTGTGGAATTTATACCAGGTTTTCATTCAGAGTGAGCTAATTGCATGAGGTGATTGCCAATTTATCTGATATGGTTTTAATCAATTATCCTTTTTGTAAAAACTAATTTTAGCTCATTTTCAAAGAGACGCTTATGTGCTGCAGACATTCTTACCTCCTCAAGGAAACAGCTAAGGTTCTGGAGAAAATATTTCCAGTTGATATAGGGGGCCAGATGAATTCTTAGTTTCCTCAAAAAATAATGATACTGATTGTCTGTTAGGTTGTAACAGAAATCCTTAAGAACTTGTCCAAATTCTGTAGCTTTTACAAATCCTGTATCCTCTTTATCCAATGCAGAAAATGCCTAAAAAGAAAGAAAATTTAAAAAAAGATGGCAAATGCTACTATCAAATGAATACTTCTAAAACACTTTCCTTAAG
Organism: Sapajus apella; assembly: GCF_009761245.1. Taxonomy (NCBI): domain Eukaryota; kingdom Metazoa; phylum Chordata; class Mammalia; order Primates; family Cebidae; genus Sapajus; species Sapajus apella. The sequence continues at coordinate 922,621 of NW_022437063.1, forward strand.
TACTGTACTGTTTCTGCTGAATGCAAATGAAACCTAGTGTATAAAAGTACCTTGTAAATTCTAAATTACTAAATAAATGCACCATTATTGAAGGACTAAGACAAGTGAAATGGGAACATAGCACAGGAGCTTATGAGTTCTAGAGGAAATTCTCCTTATTGTTCTGATTTGGATGTGGGGAGGAAGGAGAATAAAGAGGAATCCCGGTCCTGAGCCTCTGGAACCTTCCCAATGGAAGCCTCCCCCCTGCTCCCAGGATCCCTGTTTTACAGAGCAGAGTAGAGGGTAACTTGCTCAAGCTCTCCGGACCCTCACATTGTAGTTCCTATAAGAATTCATTGGAGGGACCACCCTGACCCCACCCCTGTCCTTCACTGCAAGGTTTGTGCACCAAGGCTGCTGTCCTTTCCTGAGCCTCTGCCAGAGCCCAAGTGGCCCCGGATCATGGGACGCTGCCCCGTGGCTGCTGGAGCAGCTGGGGCACACATTGCGAACCCTACAGTAGAATAGTTAAACTGAAAAAGTGCAAAAATGTGCTATAAAAAGAAAGCACATTTTTTTTCCATCTGTCGAAATAAAATCATTCATTTTTATTGCACCAGGAAATCTGCACCCAGGGGTAGATTAAGAATCTTTTCTAAAGGAAGAATTTGGTGTGCCTGCGAACCCCATACACCCTTGTGGTTAATGCTCACTGGGGACTAATTAGGCACACCCCATTGGCCCAATGGGTGATGGCATGTGTGTAATCAAATTAAGCTTAAAATGTCAGATAGCTTCATGTTTTCATGTAGTGCGTGGTAATATGAGGTAGCTGTGTACAGTGGGAAATCCCCTACCCCTACTGCCAGAAATCGGTCTGGGAACCTGGGCTGGGCTGTCCACCGTAAGCCCTGAACCTTTCTAAACTTCAGTTTCTTCACTGTAAAGATGGACTTGACTCGGAAGATGGGTGTAAGTTTTCCTAAGTTTACTGGAAAATGCCTCCATCCAGGTACCTGATCTGTGGGAGTCTCAAATGTTAAGGAGAATGATCATAAATACGAACACAGCCAACTGTGCCACAGCAGCGGCGGCAGGCGTGAAGGGGAGCATCCTGCTACCTTAGCTGGCCAGGCAGCCCCTACCCACTAATCCCTCACACCGGGACTCTGGAGCCCACCTTACTTCCCTACACCAAGGAAATTGGGATGTGATTTACAAAAAAAAAAAAAAAAAAGTTTAAGTCTCAGGAGTGGAGAGTGAGCGATTTCCATTGGTCTTCCATTATTTTGGCCCACCTCCAAGAGTCTGAGACCCTAAAAGGGTCACTAGCCTTGATTTCTTCAAAAGTCAAGACACTAAAGTTGATCCCATAAGAAGTCATGGTCAGTAAAGAGCACATCTCAAAGATCTTCAGGACTTTCATTCTTCAAGCCACCTGGATACGGAAAAGAAGGGCTGGGACAAGTCCATTTCCCCTTTCTCCTCGGGTTCCGAGCTCTGCTCTGTAGTCCCTCTGTGGCCCTGGGCAGGCTTATTCACTCTGAGCCTCAGTTTTCCCTCCTGTAGAGTGGAATCAGGAGCCTCACCTTACAAGGTTGTGATCAAACAGAAAAAGACTCATGGATTCTCATTAGGGCTTGTGGCCCCAGGGCCCGGAGAAGCCCTCTGGAGTGTGTGGTGCCAGGACTCCATGATGTCAGAAGGGATGCTCATGGTAGGGATTGAGAGTTGCTGCAACTGTTTGGACTGTGGGTGCCAGCTTCCCACAGGATGGTTCCCACGTGCTGCCTTGTTCACCTCCAATGCCTGCCCTCTGCAGATGGCATCTTCCCTTCTCGACACTGATACAAGGGGAAACTCACGTGGGAACGCCGCCTCACCAGGAGGCTGGTTCCAAGCACAATTCCCCAGGACAACAGCAGGGTCCACAGCATTAGTCCACACACACGCATCATTCCCTACACGCAGGCGTCACTCCCCACGCGCAGGCGTCATTTGTTACACGC
>NW_022437063.1:924621-925227 GCF_009761245.1 Sapajus apella
CCCCACGCGCAGGCGTCATTTGTTACACGCAGGCGTCACTCCCCACGAGCAGTCGTCATTTGTTACACGCAGGCGTCACTCCTCACACGCAGTCGTCATTTGTTACACGCAGGCGTCACTCCCCACACGCAGGTGTCACTCCCCACACACACGGACGTCACTCCCCACACGCGGACGTCACTCTCCACACACGCGGACGTCACTCCCACACGCGGACGTCACTCCCACACGCGGATGTCACTCTCCACACACACGGACGTCACTCCCCACACGCGGGCGTCACTCCCCCCACACGGACGTCACTCCCCACACACACGGACGTCACTCCCCACACGCGGACGTCACTCCCCACGCGCGGGCGTCACTCCACACACGCGCGGGCGTCACTCCTCACACGCGCGGGCGTCACTCCCACACGCGGACGTCACTCCACACACACGCGGACGTCACTCCCACACGCGGGCGTCACTCCCCACAAGCGGACGTCACTCCCCACACGCGCAGGTGTCACTCCCCACACACGCGGGCGTCACTCCGCACACACGCGGACGTCACTCCGCACACACGCGGACGTCACTCCCACACGCGGGCGTCACTCCCCACAAG